>NC_071394.1:111047253-111365161 GCF_022682495.2 Desmodus rotundus
TTGGAAGGCAGTTTCTCCACCCCCACCTCGAAGATTCCTGCTCATTCATAAAAGGTCCATATTGTCTAATGGCTTCCAAGTTGTAAAACAGTTCCTTAGGTACTGCATCCAGGGGCTTGGTCTCCTAAATTCTCAATTTGCAAAATCATCCTGAACTTATATAGGTACCTAAGGTGCTGTGCCTCTTCATTTTGAAATAACCATTTGTGTGCACTACATTCTAGGAGACAATTCGCTCCACGATGTGCAAACTCAATGGCAGAATGTTTCAGGTGGCGGTGATACAAATCTCACTGGCACAAATCAAGGGAAAAGATATTCACTTTTTTCATGCACTGCCTCTTGCCTTTCCCCCATCTTGGAAACTTAGAGAATGGAGAGTAAGAAAATGCATTTTGTTTTAGCCTTTGTGATTCTGACTTGCATCAAAGGGATTCCAAAGTCTTTTCCTAGAGGTATGTTTTCTTTCCCATGAATAAGTATTGGGCATCTCCTAGCAGTGGTATATTGGTACCTGTTTACTGGCCCAGAGGAGCTGATTGGGCACATCTCTTCCCAATCTGCACGTTTAGGTGATGACTCACTGTTAACTTGAAATAGGCCATTGTGAGAGCGTTTATACCATGGAAATCAACAAATGCCATACATCAGGGTTTTCTTGGGAGAGGGTAGGGGTTAGCTGCTAAAGTTACTAGCATATTACTGGCTCCTTCTTAGTAAGTAAGGTATTATACAGATACTGAAGGTACAAGGCATAGCAGTCCTGAAACAAAAGTGGCTATACTCTAGTTGCAAAAGTAATGCATAAAGCAAGGTCAAAAGAGTTCAAATGCTTAGTAGAAAACATGTCAGGTTGGCAGTGTAACTTACTGGTTAAGGACTTGGGCTTGGTTCAGTTTGGGTTGTGCCACTTACTAGTTAAATATCCTTCAGCAAGTCACTCGCTTCTCTGAACCTCAATGTAGTCTGTTGTAAAATGGAAATAATAAGTGTTAGCTTCCTTATGATGTTATTTTCCTACTTAACTGAGATAATGACTGATTATATTTGGTGCTTGGCTCATACTGAGAGCCCAATACATTTTAGCCGTTATTGTCAAAAAATTACTCATCTCAACCTAGTTGTAGTCACTTGTGTGCTTTGTTCCAAACACATCTTTTCTTTCTGTTCTCAAATGCACCAAATTTCTGACTCTGAGCCTTTGCATCTGCTGTTCCCACTGTCTAGAATAATCTCTCCTTTGGATTTTTGCCTGGATGGCACCTTCTCATTATTCTGGAATTAACTCAGATGTTAGCTTTCCAAAGAGGACTTCTTGGGTTATCTTTCTTTGGCAAACATTTCTCCTTGCCTCCATCTCTAGTCACCATGCTCCCTGGTCTATGTTCCTGTACAAATTTTCATCATAGGGAGAGTCTGCTTTTTCGGTGGCATGCTTATTAGCTATCTCTCCACTGCATCTAAGACCCATGAGAGCAGTGACCCCGACTGCCTTTTGTACCACTTAACCCTGAGCTCCAGGAATGGTGCCTGGCATGTGGTAGGTGTGCAATAATTATCAGCAAATGATGAATAAATAAATGGTGACTTTGGAAACAGAAAAGTTAATTCACTACTTAGGTGGAGCAGATAAATCTACAATCCTATTTTTAGTCCAATTAAGGGTTGTTTCTGATAATAAAACAGAAATATTTATGGATCCACAGGAGGTAGAGAAGTTCATTAATGCTCTGGATAAATAACAGAATGAGCAGTAGAAAGTCTATTGACAGATGTAATCAGGAAATTGTGAAAACAACCAGATATAGCTGATTTTGCAAGGCATGGAAAGATTGAATTTAGAATACCTTGACTGGATGAATGTGAAGAGCTTTTCATTCCCTACACACTATTAAAAGTTTAGCTCTGTGATCTTAGCACAGTGACTGGAAATGAGAAAGCAGAATTTAAAGTCTTAATCATTTACCATTCTGATTATTATCATTTTGGATGGGAGGAAGGATATAATGTGGACTAGACTTCTTGGTATGAAAGAGTTTCCATAGACTTGTGTGCAAATGTGTGAGTGACACTTTCCTCCCCTCATCATATTTGTTTGAGCTTATAAGGAGGAAGGACAATGAGTACTGAAGAAGAAAAGACAACATAAATTAGTTTGAATAAATACTTTTTAATTTTTGTGGTATCAAGTAATGAATTAAGTATTTCTATGTGAGGAGATTTTTTTTTAAAAGAGAATGAGAGGTTTGGAGAGCTTTAAATAAATCATTCCAAAAGTGAAGGACTTTAATTAATAGAGAAAATATTTGCTACTTATTACACTCCTACAGTAGAATTGGGACGATGTTATGAAAGAAGAAATAGAATTTCAGCATAGACATGTGTTTATTGCCTTATTGAGGAAAGGGCATTTTGTAAGTGGACAAGAGAATATAAATGCAAGGGAGTTGGAAGTAGAGCTCTTTATCTTACCTGGATGAAGTGCTGAGTCCAAAAATTTTTTTTTCAGATTAGCTAGGATAGAGCAGGGGTAACATGCATAGTGTTTTCAGCGTTTCCAATTAAACTGTGGATACATAACTACTTTGGACATCAGAAGGAATTACATAAATTTCAGGTATTAGTTGCAGGAGACTTAACTTCAGCTGCTTATGTACATGTGTATGTGTCTTCATACACATGTGCGTGTGCACACCCACTCAATCGCCATTAACGTCATTTTAGGACAAAGAGGTCAGACAGGTATATAGCTACCTAATTCCCATGCAGTCTTTTGGGCCGATTTCATTGTCTTCGTGTAGAATTTCAAGAAAATAGTTTCGGTTTCTTACAAATATAAAAGCCCTAATTTCCCCTGCCAAGAATTCCACAATTGTGCTTGCATGGCCTAAAATGCAAGAAATTCAGCAAAATGATATTTTATATAAAAAGAAACAGATACCTAATTACTGCACATATAATCTGTTACTTACCAAAATGTGTGGGCACACACCACATACAAAATCTTATGCGCACACTTGTACGGAGGCTAATTCTCATCATGGTTAATGTATAACACTATGTAGTTAGAGACTGATCCTAAATTAGAGTACAGTGTGAAGAAACAGCATTTAGTAACAACATGCCATGTGCTAGAAAATTCTAGGTGCCACAAATATTTTATTTCATTTATTCCTCATAATTTATATACATTATATATAATATAATAATAGTATAGTATATATAACTTGGTTTTCTTTTTCTTCTCATCCTCTTGTTATATAGCATAAGATATATGGACCTTATATCATAGAGTGTTGTTAACTATGTATCATAGTATGTAAGTCATGGAATATCAGGGAGAGAAGGAAACATCATTCAAGGACTTTGCATCCTTTTCTGAGGAAAGGACTGGTGTGTTTTCACTTGCACATAGGAGAGTTACCAGTACATCACGTGAGGCAGAAGTATGTCTTTGTTAGTGTCTTTATTTGAATATAAAGTATGGTTTAAGAGAGATATATATGGGTGAGAAGTCGCCAGGGGTAGACTAGTGATGGTTAATTTTAATGTGTCAATTTGACTGGGCCATGGTGCTCAGACATGTGGTCAAATATTTGCTGTATGTTTTTGGATGAGATTAACATTTAAATCAATGAATTTTGAGTAAAGCATGTTCGTCTCTATAACATGGGTGGGCTCCATTCAATCAGTTGAAGGTCTGAATAGAAGGAAACATAAACTTCCCCCAAGCAGAATGAAACTGTGTGGCAAATGGGTTTGGACTTGAGCCACAGCATTGGCTCTTGCTTGGTTCTCCAGCCTGCTGATACACCCTGCACCCTGTACACACACACACACACACACACACACATGCACAATTCAGTGAAGAAAGGACTCAGATCTCTATGATATAGGTGAGGAAAATGAAGCTCACAGAGTTAGCAGTCCAAGATGGAAAGACCAGTAAATAGTGGAGTTAGATTCTGAGCCCTCATTTTCTGATGTGAAAGCCAATGTTCTTTTGAAACTTCTACATGACCCTCAAAAGAAGGGATATTAACTATGATCCCCTGTTAGCTGTCTTGTTGACCCTATCTAGCACAATGTCTGACACAAGACTAACTGAAAACATGCATACAGACACCTCACATCCCCCTCGTACATTCACCCACATCACAGGCACATCTACATTCCCTACAGTATAAATTATTTAATTCAAGGCAGTCTATAATTCATGGAAATTGAGGCCATAGCTCATTCCTTTTCTTCAGTGTTTGATTCTATGAGTATCACTGAGCAAGTCTGGTTTTCTTGACCTCTCGGAGCTTCCATTCCTCTGTGAAAATGATGTTTGACCTAACTTTCAAACCTTAAAAAGGTTTCCTAACTTTCAAATTTCAGACATTGGCAAATCACCATCCTGATTTGACTTATTTACATACCATCACAAAACCATGGAATGAGCTGCTAAAAAGGAATCAGAGATGACATAGAGTCACTATGTAATATTAGTTTCAACCTGAACAGTAACATTTCCATTTTTTAAATACTTATTAAGATAAATGCGTAATGTTAAAAATTTTAATTGTCTATGTGCAAACTAAAATTTTGCAGTATTACCTGTGAGATGAGTACTTCACTTTGCGGGGAAAAATGGTCTAAATTAGAAGAACTTAAAGTCTTTTCTAGTTTTATCTCTATATGTTTAAAAATTGACTACTGAACATTAGGTAATTCTGTAATTTACACCATGTGTAACCTTCCTAACAATCCTCCCAAATCTAAAATCCCTAAATGTAATAAGAGGTGTTCCTAGCCTTCCATATTTTTACCTTCTTGCTGGCTGCTCATATACTCCTGCTTCAGCACGATTCATAGACCCTGTAAAGTCTTCAGTGGTACAAGAGAATATACACGTTTAAAACTTCAAGGGGTCCTTTCTAGAGATTTTTAAAGCCCCGATGAGCCCAACTATGTAGATGTCATTTCCTTTTAATTTCTAAACTGTCAAAATTATTATACTTATTTTTATGTCTAAGAAACATTTTTATTCTGAAAGAACCATATTTTTAGTGAGAAGAGACAATGTTGAATGTTACTATTTTGCAAAGACTTCTACAAAGATTCCAGTTTGGAAGAAAGATTAGGAAATTAAGGTGCTAGTCTATTAAAATACCGTTATATTGGAAATTATTACACAAAAATTTTCTCTTTTTAACAGAAAAATTTATATTTTTGAAGATAATCGTTAATCAGAATTATCATTATAATAAAAATGATCATTTATCAAACTTCAAAATGTTCATTTATGTGAACTTTCATATTCCCATATGAACCACTCAGAACAGGGCAGTAGAATAAAACTTTAGTTTGGCTAACACTCTACATGTTGTTCTTCAATTAAAATCTCACGCCCTTTGTTAAAAAAAATATTGAAATCTCATGTGCTCCTTGAATTTCTTTTAATTAAAAGTAATTGTTGTTCTATTTCTGGCCGAAATGGAGTAACAGGCCCAATTACCTGCTTCCCTTGTCTGTCCACTGTCTTAAAAACCATTATTTAAGGTATTTTGGCAGTTTTTAAACTTGTTTTCTTGGGTACAACCACTTCAGAAGAGCGTTTGGAAAATTCTTTAAAAATAGACTCTTACCATTATAGTTCAGCAGTTCTATTCATATTTATTTACCTAAAATGAATGAAAGCATGTGTTCACACAAAGACTAGCAATAAAAAAGAATGGACTATTGAAACATGCAACAACCTGGACCAATCTATAGTTATGCAGACTGGAAGAAGCCAGACAATAAAGAGTATATACTATCTAATGCCACCTATATTAAACACTAGAAAATATAAACTAATCTGGAGGGACGGAAACAGGCAAGTAGTTGTCTGATACCAGGGTTGGGGGTAACGAAATCTTTGGGGATGATGGCTATGTTTGCTATCTTGATTTGGCAATAGTTTAATGGGTTTATAAGTAGATCAGAGTTATCAAATTATATACTTTAAACATGTACATTTTACTCTTTGTCAATTATCCTTTAATAAATCTATTAAATGCGTTGGTAAGTAATTATTGTGACTAAAAATCTAAGCCATGGACAGAGCACTGTGTTCTTTTCAAGTACTCCTCTAATCCCCAAATTACAATATATTGCTTACTGGAGAACTCCTTCCTCCCGCCCTACCCAAATCCCTAACTAAAATATAAAATTGCAAAAGGGAAGGGACAGCATCAGCAAGAAAGTCTGGCTCACAGCAGACAGACTTCTAACTCCTTATGTCATTTAGTGCTTTTTAAAAATGATGGAAAGTTGCCACCTTTCAAAAAATCAGTATTTTCATTCTTTACAGGTAAGTATTTTTAAAGGAAATTGTACTATCAATATCTGACTGAGCAGCTTTCTATTCTCCCTAGATTTAATGTTTTCCATCTGCAATATAAAAGGAAGAAAATGCACAATTATGCTAGTAAGAGTCTCTCTTTAATAATGTTTGCACTTCTGAATACCACATTTAAAAAGGAAATAGTAGCACTTGAAAAGTTAAGTAAGAAGATAAACAAAATTGAACACAGAAAAAAATAACTGTCTGAAGACATGCCGAAATACATTTAAAGACTGTCTGAGACAGCAGCTGATGCAGCCAGCTTATCTTTTAAACACCTGAGCATCATTCAGGTGTAAATATTGGACCTGGAGACCAACAGGGGAGGAGCAAGTCCAACAAAAATATCGATGGATGAAAAATTGCTTCGTCCCAGGAATCAGGCAACTGAGGCCCAAATTTCTATCCCAGGGTAAACCGTCACTTTTCGCTGGGCGTTTTTAATATACACAAATGCCTTGCTTAATGACTTTCATATGTTTCTGAAAATTCTATCTCTCAGGGAAGAGTTATTAAGTAAAAAAGATTTCTTCAGATTTTAAATAGAAAAATCATGGCATGTTCCATCCCAACCCATTATACACAAAATATATCAAGTGAATTATATAAATAAAATCAATATATATCAAAACATACTAATTTAAAAATCATCTGAGAAATATATCAATTGAACGATAAAAGCAAGCTTGTATAAGTAACAGAAGTTAATGTGAAGGTTAGTAAGTACAGCTCACATTTAAAATGTAATGAATTGGAAATTTATAGCACTCAGTATAAGAAGAAAAGACTTAACAAAAAGTTGTGTGTGTCCTGACTGGTGTGCTTCTGTTGAATGGGCCGTGACCCGCAAAGCGAAAATTTTCTGGGTCAATTCCAGGTCAGGCACATGCTTACGTTGTGGGTTCAGTCCCTGGTTGGGGCATGTACGAGAGGCAACTGATGGATATTTCTCTCTCACGTTGGCGTTTCTTTCCCTCTCTTTCTCTCTCCCTCCCCCTCGCTCTAAAAAAATATAAATAAAAATACAAAATAAACAACAAGAAAGTTGTGTATGATGGAGAAGGGCTGCAAAGAAGTTATTTTTTGGAAAACACATTTTTCTTTCTGCATCACTTTCTTCATGAATTGTTTTTAACCTTTGGTGAGCTTACGGTTTCCTTGAATTCAAACTGGACTTAAAAATAAAGTTAGAGCACAGAGGAAAACTACCTTCTAAGGCAAAATAAAGGTTAGGCCAGAGAACCTTTCAAAACACGTGGAAGTTTCACACAAACACACCACAGAATAAAGAGTCACATGAAGGACACCTCTTAACCTTCTCACTTGAGTGCATATATACAGCAGATTATTTGGGCTCAGCCAACATGGGAGTCCAAATACAATTCCAGATACAACTAGATGCATTTGGTTTTCTCTGATTAGAAACTTTTGTGGAGTAAATTGGTGAGTATATCTTTGCGTAAAACATTAAAGTCAACATATCACTTCTTATAGTATATTCACTGTCATTTTGGTTATAAAAGAAAAATAGTGGTTACACAGAATAAAAATGAGTTGTCCAAAAATAAGTGGGAGCCCTTTCCTGGGGCCGTCACACACAGCTCACCTGGAGAGAGTTGTATGAAGACGTGTCTGTACCACACTTGGGGAGGAACAAGCTGTTGACTCAACTGATTTTCTCTCCCCCCGTTTTTCTTCAGTAGTTGGTAGAAGTTTTTATAGCAGTAAAAAACAATTTCCGCCCTGCCACCCCAAACTTGCCCATCAAAATTTGTCTTATGATTCGTTGAATCAGAGCTTCACCAGGAAGTTACATTTGGGGTTTTTTAGCCCCCAGTCATGAAGAAGAAATATGATCAAATCCCTGTCATTCATTCTTAACAAAGAATACACATTTAAAACCTGGGTGGAATCACGGATTTAAAACCCAAGTTTTGCATGTGGCCTCCAAGGAGAACTTGAAGTCTCATTACCACAGTTGTCTCAGCAGAAGAGCGAAGAGGCACAGACTGCGTGTGTTCATGGACAATACAGCTGGTATTCCCGGGAGATGGTGCCCAACCATTAACTTGGTTTAACAGGAGGCTCACCTGAGTTAGGTGATATGAGGTAAGCAATGCACTTGGTCAGTGGCGGGCTCTTGCCTGAAGCACTTACAAGCAAATGAATTCTTACATGATTTTTTTTTCCTCACAAAATGGAATTTCAAATGAAAAGGTGAAAGCAGGAGCCCTTTGAATAAACATTAGAGATAATAACAAAATTTTCAAAGCCTCTGTAGATATACAAGTGCTATTTTGCTTTCCTTCCCTTCTGTATAGAATATATAAAGGGCAGCCATTACTACTTTATTGCTGTGTAAAAGTGAGGAAACTAAAACGTTGTCTAAAGACACATAATCAAAACACATCACTGTATCCATGAAACCCAGTTCTGTATTTCAAAATCAGGTCTTCTGCTTCCAGATTTAGGCTTTCTCCTGTTGCCATACATGCCAGAATGTAAAAATAAAGTTAACACCAAAAAGCCATATTTTCCCCCTATCACCACAGTGTTCACTGAGGGGGCATCCTTGTTCAAATAATCTGTATATAGGCTATGAAAACCTACTAATGAGACAGGTTCTTTTCCAGTTATCTTGCTTTATATTGGTAATTACACTTGTATTTAACTTTATTTTTTAAATGCACCTTTTCCCCTCAAGTAGAAAAGTCATATATGTCTATGAAAGAAAACTTGAACAAATGTAAAAAAATATAAAAAAGATGACAGCCCAATTTCTAAAGCATTCAGAAAGGACACAAGGGATGGTATCGCATTAGGAAAGCATGCTTCCACAGGCATAATAACTCAGAGCTAGGGATCTAAATGTCGTCTTTAATTCAGCGACATTGGGAGCACCAGGGACCTTTTTTTTTAATGCAGATTCTCAGGTTCCACCCCAGACCAATTGAATCAGGAACCCTGGGATTGGGAACCAGCAATCAGTATTTTAACAATCCCATTAAGGGATTCTGATATAGCTGAATCTGAGAAACATTGAGAAAATAAGGAGATAATGTTCATATTTTTAAGTAATTGACTGTTTTTTTTAAGTGAGAGTTATTTATTTGTTAGTGCTTCACAGTTCAGAATAGGTCCAATGAATAGACATTTTGAGAAGGTAGATTTTGACCTAGTTCAGGTGAGAACTTTAGATGGAATAAAGCTGTCTGGGGATGCGACTGAATGCACTTGGGGACGACAGGGTGTCTCCAAGCTAAAGCTGGAGCGAGGTGCCTTTGTGGGGTGGGGACAGGGCGGGGGAAGGGAGGAGGTAAGGAAGTAGTGGTCTGGAGCTCTCAGAAAATGTCCGTGGCTGTGGGTAGCTCTTCATTACTAACCCTCTGTTCTAAATGCTGCTTCAATGTCCACTATCGCTGTGTTAATGAGGTGAGGACTAGATAACACTAACAATTATTCTGTTTCTGACAAGAGATGATAAAGGGGAGCCCAGAGCTATGCTCTTCATAGCCTTACACCAGTAATTTTCAAAGTGTGCTGCAAGAAATTTTACAACCTGCAATACTTGACTATTTAGTCAGGGGCACTGACCTCTTTTCCCTTAGATTGTCAAATAAAAATGAAAGCAGCCACCTGGTATGAATAAATCAAAATTATACCTATTTTTTTTGGCAGATCAGGTGTGTGGCAGAACGTTAGTAATTAGTTTGTGTGCCACGAGATGAAAATGGTTGAAAATCCCTGCCTTACACCAATGCCGCACTCCTTTGTCTAAAGTATCTCGACATTTCAGTCCCTGACTTTACCTAATCAGCCCTCTACCTAACGCGCAGTGCAGCGCAATAAAAGCTCTATCGAAAGCATCAGCCGTCCATAGCTCCAGCTTTTAGTTCTGGTTCTCCTATCAATTAGTTCTGTAGCTCAGTTTCCTCCCTGTGAAATTAAATGGTTGGAAGAGATGATTCCATAAGTCCCTCTCAGCTTGAAATTCTATGTACCACATACTGAGTTTCTCTTCTATACACCTAACACATTCAGCAATCACCCCACCAGAGGTTCTAAGACTTAGAGTAGGATAGTTGATTCTTCACTTGTTAATGGAAATTATTTGTCATCCAAACAAGAAAGTCATAGTCTTTACACTTTTGGATTCTTCCCAGGTCCTAGGTACTGGCCTAGAACTACAGAATGATCATCTAACAAAAAAGTGATGAGTTCGGAACAATTTCTTTGTATATCCATAAGCTCAATATGGAGTCTGACTGTAGTGGGTAGCAGATAGCTTCCTTAAAGGGCGAAAAGCTTTTAAATGAGGTTTGGTGGACTAATATCGTTTGCATCGTTACAAAAAAGAAAATAGAGAAATCTTGTAACTGAAGAAAGTGAAATCCACTTTACTTAATGTGGACCTCTGTCTCTGGTGTGCAGGTCCTCTGTGTCCAAAGATAATTAGCACTTTATAATGCTAATTATTATAATTATGTCTGAGAAAAAAATCATTAGGGGGTAAGTCCGTTCACTGATTTTCAATTGCCCCCTCTGTTTAAAAATAAGGTCACTTTTCTATGAAAGAGCTCAAAGCAAAAAGAGGGTTATGGAAAATTCTGTGCGGGGATAGCCCTGAGTTTTTAATATTCTTATAATTCTGTGATGTGTCTGGGAACTGAACAGGGAGAAAAATAGTGAAGCTATTTAGTCTAGGAAACTAAAAATCAGGCCCAGAAGAGCAAATGTTTCTATAAAAGTTGGTCGTCAAATAGTCATTTATTTACCATTCACCATGTGCCTGGCTCTGTGCCTATGTGAAGCCATTTCCAGGTGCTACCTTATTTAATAATCTTCACCATAATTCCGTGAAGCAAATACTAGCACCTCACTCTTTTACAGATAAAGAAGAGATGATGTCAGTTTGCCCAACATCATATATGTATGAAGTGGGAAGCTTGTTTCTGACTCAGGTTTGTTCACTCCAAAGTTCATGGCTATAAACACTTCGCTACCCTGTGTTTATGTTAAAATGCACCATTTATGTTAGGATTCTCAAAATACTGAACTAATATATGGGGAGGAGGGGCTCAGTCTGGAAATACCCGGAATATAGGTTGTTTGAGAGAAACCCACTGCAGGCTGCTAGGGGATCTAGCCAAGAGGAGAGCTGAGAACGCTGAGAGCCCCAGAAGAACAGCTGTGGCCCAGAGAGAAGAATTTGGGCGGAGGTGGGGGACATGGTGAAAATAGCCTGTATATGAAGACCAGCTCCATCTCAGCCTTTCTGGGCCACCATGAAAGAGTCTCTTCGCTTTGCCAGGCCTCAGTTACTAATTCCTGAAACGACAGCTCCTGCATTGCCCTTTTACTACTGATCCCATTGCTACTATTAACTCCACGGTGACCAGTTGCTGAGACCTTGCCAGGAACCAGGCAAAGAGCCAAACACCTCACATGCATCGTCTTATTAAACACTCACAAAATGTTGTTATCAATCCAATTTTGCATATAAGAAAATGTTCAAAGAAACTAAGTAACTCGTATGTGAATATGCTTTGTAATACATGACACACCATACATAGTTGTTATAATTTTTACTAAAAACCATCAGCTGAGGAGGAGGAACTGGCCTTTCATCTTTCTAAGATGAACAGTTGTCTCGCTGTTTAATGGTTTTTTTAAAATCCCCTTGTGACAAGCTCCAGAGGACAAATAATTTATTTCTTGTGGTGTATGGCTCTCTAAATGAATTAATTGATAGGCAGCCCATTGTCAGTCTGAAGGATATGGAAATAAAACAGACATAAGATGTTCTCTACCAAACTAATTTGTGTTTTAAAACACATAAATAATATCTTTTAAAGTAAATGTATGTTTACTTTCTCTTCCTGCTTTTCTTTGGATCTGCAAACCTGTGTCTGTGGTGTCTTTGTGTCATTGGCTGAGAAGTTTGTCTTTGTTTTTTGAGGGTTAGTAAGTGGAATTAAATAGTTAATATTGCTAGGAAGATTGGGGGTTGTAAAATAACTCTTCCAATCCATTCCTGTCTCCATTTATGAAGGGGAAAGAAATAATAGTAAAATATTTATAATAATAAAATAGCAAGAGCCTACCCTTTTTCAGGGGACCATGAGGGCAAAACTATTTTCAAAGCATTACTAAGATACTATGTGCTTTATCACTGTGCTAACACTTGCATCGACTGTGCAAAATCAATGATGCCTTAGTACAATTTAAGGCCATGAAAACAAGCCGGACTGATAGCAATTGTATCTTTCACCAATGTTCACGTGCAGGAAAAAAAAAAACCAGCCAGTTTCATTTCAGAAAGTCTTTGGTGAAGTAGTAAAAATATTAATTTCATTAAATCTCTACCCTTGGGTGCAAGACTTTTTAATATTCGGTGTGATGAAATGGAAAGAACATTCACAGCACTTCTGTTCCATACTGAAGGTTGACGGGAGTCTCCAGGATAAGCACTGGTGTTGACTGAGGTGTGAGCTCAACTGGCCCCTGTTATTCAAGGACCTCCATTTTTTCCTGAAAGAATGATGGATAAACTGTGGATATTTAAAACTGTATATTTTGCAGCTGTCTTGACAATAAATGAGAGGAGCCTGTGGCTTCAGGGAAAGCAACTGACAATACTTAGAGCCAATAATAAAACTAACACTTTCAAGCAACAGTGACTTGACTGTCCCGATAAAGCCAGTGGCGATGTTGAAAAGTGGGATTTTGGGATGTTACATAATGAAGTGTGTCAAGGACTAGAAGATGTGCAAACTCCGAAAAACCACATTCTGCAACACACAATTTTACATAATCGTGGATGAGTAAAAGATCCGTTAAAATGAAAGATAAACCATTGGATTTTTAACTCAGCAGAGTATAAAATATTGACTTTTCATTCCATGTTGCAACTAACCTTTAAAAAGCTACCACTTGTTGAATTTCAGGTACTAGCAAAGAAAAGGGTCTACAATTATAAGAAAAGGCTTTTAAAATAGTTTTTCATTTTTCAGCTAAGTTTCTGTGAGTTGGGACTATCTTCACATATATTTCAAATGAGGGCAGATTGACTATAAAGCAGATATGGGAATCCAGCAGCCATCTCTTAAGCCAGGTATGAAAGAGATTTTAAAGTTAGAAAAATATAACTATTTTTCATATTACTTTTATTAATTACAAGTTTATTATTATTTTATAATTCATATATATATGCATTTATAATAATATTCTCACTTTAATTTCTTGAATGGTAAATATCAGTTTATACATAATACCCACATAAACCAAAGCAATTTGAGGATCTCAGTAATTTTTCAGACATTAAAAGGGTCTGAGAAAAAACAATTGAGAACTGCTGGTCTAAGGAAATAACCAATTGTCCAAACTGCCTTTGGGTGAATAAATTGGTAAAACTTTTCTCTGGGGTAATTTAAATGATCAAAACTATTAAAATTTGGATAACTTTTACCAACAATTTTCACCTCTAGTAGTTTATTCTTAACAAATAATTGTGAATTGGTGTAGACATTTACTTATTAGAATTTTTGGACTTCTGGCCAAGATGGAGCCATAGGTAAACATATTCTGACTCCTCACACAACCAAAGGAAGGACAACCACAAATTTAAAAACAGAAAACAACCAGAACTGACAGAAAATCAAACAGCTTGAGGGGAGATCTTTTTAATAGTCATATGGGATGTCTTTGCAAACCAAAGATTACAGGCAATTTCTTTCTAGAAAATCTTTGTCTAAAAGACCCCCCCAAGATAAAAAAGGTGATTAAATTGTTTGATGTGCCTTTAGTCACTAATTAGTTTAACTATTAATAGAGTTGGTAAACAAAATCAAACCATTTAGTTATAATACATGTATTATAAATAAAGATCCAATAAATTTTCAAGAATTCATTACTTGGTCTCTTTCTAAAATAACTTTGAGCCTCTGGAAGGAAAAGTGGTGTGATAATCTATGAAATTCACCATCTATCATTTGCCCCTCCAAATAAAACAGCTTAGATAAAGATGGGACATAAAAATGTCAACTGAATTTTCGGTAACAAAACAAAACAGGAACCCCATTGAAGGTAAAGAGAAAAAAAATATTGCAAGAAAAAAAAAGAACTGGAAGGAAATATTAAAAAGCAAAATGTTGGTTAAAAAGTAAGCTCAGAATATATTCAACCCATTCAAAAAATTCTAAAAGACAAAATAAACAATAGACAAACCTATTTTAATAGGAGAAAGTATAATTCAGTGAATGGAGTTGAAAATTCAGAAGCACAATCTAAATGTTAAGCTGTAGAGGAGTAGAGATGACCTTGAGAAGGGAGAAATATAAAAACCTTGGACAAAGTGACCCAGAACTACCTGGGTAATTATTTTTGGACATAACTTATCCTAGGCAAAACCAGGAAAAGCAAGAGCTGGAAATAAACTAGTATGGATATGAATGGGGGGAAGTGGGTGAGGAGAGGGTATGTTTGATTCATGCAAGCATCCAAATTATGAAGCCAGCTTGGTGCTGTTAATGTGAAACACCCTTTTTTTTGAGATAAGGTAGATGGACAAAATTAAATAGGAATTCTTAGGTCAGAAACCCTCTCTAGGCATTTCAATGTGTGATGTGGAGTCACCATGTACTCCAATAGAAACTTTTTTCTGTTTGCAGAACAGCATTTCATGGCATGAGCATTTTGTAAAATGCGTTTAGTCAAGAACTGATCTGACCCCAAACATCATTTTATGAGTATGTACATTCAAATTCAAAGAGGTGACGTGACTTTCTCAAAGATTGTGGATGATTGCAAATTAAAACTCAACCCAGATCTCGTATGTGTCAGTTCATTGTTTGTTTATGTTTTCATTGAGTGGCATGTGGGCAAACCTGCCTTTAACTAGTGGTTTCTCATTTCATTCTGTTTATCTAAATCATTGATGATATGAGTGAGAAGTGGAGAAGAAAATTACTTGTAGCATGGGATGGTTTGTGTAAGGCTACACATGGAAGGAAGAAGTTGGGAAGGCTCTAGGGTATGCCTTTAAAATAATCATCAGTATAAAAATAAACGTTTTAGGGGAGTTACTGATTTATTAGAGGGTATGAGAAGGGACTTAGTCCATGTAAGTGCAGACTTCAAATGGAATTCCAATTCAATGGATAGTATCCTGTAGGACTCTGCTCAGATGGTACCTAGTACAAATTATAGGATTTAACTCTGATGATTCTGGGAACATCCTTATCCTTTCACATCCATCTAATCTTTCCTTGAGCCTTCAACTTCACAGCTATGAAATCTAGTACCTTCCAGAAGATTTCTACAAATTTCCAAAATGACTGCCTTATAGTCCCCTAGTTTTTGATCCTCTGTCCACTTCCATCTTGGAATGATTTCTTTCCAGCTAGTATACTGACTTTAGCCCACTCACTCCTTTCCGTAAGAAACCCAGTCACGCTCATGATTTCATGAAGTCAGTAACTTCAATGAACACTTAAAAGATCACGTGGGACACCACACAGCCTTGTACCATTTCATAGCTCCCTTACCCAATTTTTCTCCTAACCTCCCCATACCCAGCTTTTAATCACTAGAAAAAGTAAATTATTGACTATTGCCCAAATCAGGACATTTTGAAATCAAAAGAGAATGCTATTACTAGTACACTGGAATGATAAGTTCCAACCTGGACTGTGTGGGTGGGAGAAAACAAGACATAGACTTTCCTACCCACATGTGACCTTTTTCACTGTGAGAAGACAGACCTACAGGAAATGGTGTTCTGTCTTCTCAGCTTGAGGGCCACTCTTGTTGGACTAGTGGATTTTCCCCAGGACCCCAGGGTATTCTGAGGGATAAATTTTTCTTTAACTTATTATTTTTTGATACTTATGTTTGCATAAATGGATTACCTCTCCCCTAATTTGTTTATGCTTCTCATAATGTCTTTTTTCTCTTAAAGCAAAGTACAGTTAACCTCCATATAATCATTTATGTCCCCATCCATCTCCTCTCCTAAACAGTAAGATTTATTGGGGCAAAGACCATATTCAGTTAATTACAGCAAAATGTTCTAGTTGTTCCTGCATACCTGCTTTCTCTTTTTACTATCGTACAGAACCTAAAGTTTTAGCTATGCACATGGTTACCCAGAATTAAAACTATATTTCTCATCTAGGCACCCTTGTAGCTAGGAGAAACCATGTGATAGTTTAATACAATGGTATACGAGTGCTAGTTATACATGTACTTTCTGGGTATTTTCTCCCTTTTGCCAATTTATATTTCTGCTAGGTGTCATTCAATATTGTGACATAGCAAAGAATATTAGTAATCGCCATTCGTACCCATGGTCCTCTACATTTATCATCCTCTGGTGCTCATAAGCGGGATCATGTGATTACCTCTTACCGACAGAATGCAATCAAAGCATGAGTGGCGTCACCTGCAGAAAGAGCCAGTTATCTCCCCAGGTGTCTTCTCCATTTCTCTTCCTTTGCCGGAGTGACCATGGAGACCACTAGTTCCAAATCTATAGCAATGAGGAGAAGGGCCACTGAACCCATATAAGCCAATTTGTCACTGTAGCACAAACAGCCTGGTATTATTTGACTAGAGGAGATAATGAACCACCTTGGGCTATGAAGTCAAGATCAACACCTTTGGGGTAACAGAGCAACAGTACAGAAGGATTCTGGGTCCCTGACATTATGGAGATGCCATACCACCTGTAAACAATTTACTTCTGAGCTTTGTAAGCTCAGAAGTTTATAAGCTCAGAAGTTTATTTCTGGGTGAAAAATAAGCACCCATCTTGTTTAACCCACCACTAATTTAGGCCAATTTTGCAGCAGTCTAATCCATTTTTAATACCTTTACCTTTCTCACATCATCTCTTCTGGTATCTCACTTATCAGAGATACTTGATTAAACATTTGGTGAATTGACCTTGAACCAATGAGGCGATAGTGTGAGAAGGTAAAGGTATTCAGGCAAAAGTAGATTGAGGGGAAGTCCACTGGAAAGGAAAAACTACTTAAAAAGTTTAAAGTTCTGGACAAACTTTCCAGGCATTTCCTGACACATCAGTTGGGAAATACAGTGCCTTCTGTCAACCTATGGATCTAATCACACCTACAGATGAGTTTTGTGTGGCTTGCACTGCACTTTAAAAAAAAAAAACAATGTGAATTAGTTGTCAATGTTCATAAATACAATTTACACAAAAATACATATTTCTGGCATCTTTTTTAAAAATCTGGCAAATTAGGGCACCTATTCGTGTATGGCAAGGACTATTGGCTAGGACTATTGCAGCTGTTTTTAGTTAGGACAAGAGTAACCAGTTAATAATGACTATGACATTGTTCTCTGACAGCGAGGCTATGTGTCAATTAGCATCTAAATCAGAGCACTTGCTTTCTTGCTTTTCAAAAACTTGGCCTACTTCCAAAGGGAATCTTACAAGTAACTGTGATTGAAAGTTCTACCTAAGACATTGAAACACCTGCCTTAGACGTTTGTTTGAGGAGCAGAATCCTAGGGAACAAGGGTTGAACCCCAAGAACAAAAGAAAGGAGGAGATAATAACAGAATAGTACTGCCAACAAAGGGATCTCAGACAACAAGAATCGTGGTGGCAGAAGGCATGTATTTGAGCAGGTGTGATGAGAGGACAATGATCCCAGTAGGCATGTGACCACCATATTCTCTGCCTGCTCTCTTAGCCCCACCGAAAGATGAAGTAGCCCCCAGACCCCAGGTCTAATGTAAGAACCATATGCTATTGTGCTCCTTTGAGCCCTTCGCCTAGATCTTGATAGAATTCTTGACAACTTGAATGGTGATTGGTGCTTCTCCAAAGACTTGAAAGATTGAAAGGAAAATAGATAGTCCATACGTCTCTCCACATTCATCTTGGTTTCAATAAGAAATGTGATGATGGAAGGTGAAATACAAGAAAAGACAAAATGAGGTTGTAAATCACTTTCTTGCTTTCCTTGCTCAGAAAAGCCTGTTGAGTGCTTAAGAGAGCAAGGGAAAGAGCAAGATGTGGAGAGGGAGGGAGGGAGGGAGGAGGCCGACATTGAGACAAAGGGAAAAGTTGTATTGTTGTGTTTCAGTTAATCTCTTGATGTTGGTGGGTGTGGAGCCCCAGATGTTAGAGTTAATGCAATATGCATTAGTTCATCACATTGGGAAATCTTTAGTCCCTGCAACAAAGAATTAATAAATCTGGTAATTGTGTCATGTCTGTAATATAGGCTAGGAAAAAAGTTGTGTAAATCATTTGATAAATGTGCATACCCAGATACCATGGGTTTCTGAGGTCTTCCACAGGGATTGACCCAAAAGGTTTCCCAAGCATTTCTTCCCTTCCACTGAGCCCTGTGTAGGGGGTGCTGGTATGAAACAGAATCATTATTTTTGAGTGTAGCATTGGCCTTCAGTTAACAGCACATAAAATCGATTCTCTACGCTTTGTTTCTTATCAAACCCCTCCCTAAAACACGAGTTCTCTAAGGTAATCAGAGATAATCACAAGCTTGCCAAAATGTTCCTTTTGATTTTCTAAACATTAAAATCAAATATGGTTCAGTTTTAGCTCTTAAGAGGCTCAGTTTTTCTTTTTAATAAAATGAACAACTAAGCAGTTGTCTACAGCATCAGGACACTAAATATGTATCCAGAATGACATATGCAATATGCTTTATAAAACATTCCCGAATTTCTCTTTTGATTTTTCTGCAGCATGGTGAAGGGTATGAAATTAAAAATAATTGCCACATCATCATCATTGATTTTTGTACTTCTTCAGTGTGCTGAATTTTATGCAGAAGTATGGATGTGGGAGAAGTAAAAGCAACCTGAGAGGTAAAGGAGTCTAAAAAAGAAGTGTCTTGAGGACAGAATCATATTTACTACAATTACATCAATTTATTTGCTACTAGAAGATTTCTGTATCATTTAGTATGACACATGGTGTAGGCTTGAGTAAACCAATGAACAATGGAAAGCTATGTTCTCATATATACCCAAGGTGATTAATCTCTTAGAAGACAAGACAGAATAATTTGAAGGTGCCATATCACGATCAACACAAGTTATTATTGACTATATCAGCTTGTACGGGCCCTAGGGCAGGACTGTCTCATGCCAGTCAGAAAACTACCATAATTCACAATTCTATAAATTCTTGGCTTGTGTAATTCTATCTTGGGAAGGAAGAAGTTGGGAAGTCCCTCCTGTATGCCCTTAAAATGATCATGAGTATAAAAATAAGAGTTGTAGGGGAGTTACTGATGAATTAGAGGGTATGGGAGAAGACTATATATGGAGACAGAAGGGGAGGGAGAGAGAGAGACAGAGACAGAGAGACAAAGAGAATATAAGGAATTGGCTCGTGCAATGATGGAGGCTGAGAAGCCCCACAGTCTGTTTGCTGCCTGCCAGCTGGAGACCCAGGAAAGCTACTGGTGTCATTCCAATCTAAGCCTGAAGGCCTGAGAGCCTAGAACTGATGATGTAAGTCCCAGTCCGAAGGTCGGATAAGACCCATGTCCCAGCTCAAGCATTCAGGCAGAGGATGCAAATTCTTTCTCCCTCTGACTTTTTGTCTTGCTCAGACCCTCACTAGATAGACTGATGCCCACCTGCATTGGGGAGGATGTCTTCCTTGCTCAGTCTGATTCAAATGCTAACCTCTACTGAAGACAGCCACACAGACATACCCAGAAATAATGGTCAACCAAATATTTGGGCACCTCATAACCTAGTCAAGTTGACATGTAAAATCGACCTTCATACATATTAAAGGAGTAAACTATAGACTGGGGAGGGAAGGCTAGATATCTGCGATGTTAAATGGTTTTGATCGATATCCTGGAAGGAGATATAGAACTGTGAGGTTTTAAAACATGCCTGCACCTTGTGCTCAGGGAAACAAGCCAAATAATATATGATTCCACTTATAGGAGGTCTCCTAAAGACAGAAAGGAGAATGGTGGCTGCTAGGAGCTGGGGACAGGAGGAGAATGGAGAGTTACTGTTTAACGGATACAGAGTTTCTGTTTTGCAGGAAGAGCCCTGGAGATGGATGGTGGTGACACTGGTGGCAATGGCTGCACAACAGTGTGAATGTACTTAATGCCACTGAACTGTGCACTTTAGAAAATAGTTAAGATGTCAAATTTTATGTCATGTGTGTTTTATCATAATAAAATTTACAAATAAATTTTAAAAACATGTCTGTAAATTGCATTCCCATCAAAAGTTAGGTTCTAGTTTTTCGCCATTAAATAAGGGCTGGTCTTACTCTTAGTGACTTATCCTCAGAGGCTATCCCATGAAAAAGGATACAGCTTCATCTAGCACTCTCTCTCTGTCTCAACATGTACCTTTGGAACCCTAAACCACATCATAAAAAACTATTCTGGAAAGATCACATCAAAAGGGTACATAAGGATAGAGAAACAAGCTGGAGTAGCCCCAACTGTTCAGCCCCTCCTCGACTGAGCCGCCAGGCAGCATCAACTTTCAGACATGTTAATGAACAAGCCTTCAGGTCTCCCAGTCACCACTGTCTGATCCAACCATGTACAGAGACTCCAAGTGAGAACTGCCTAGCAGAGCTCAGTCAACTTCAGGACCATTAGAGATGATGATGATGATGATGATGATAAGTGTTGTTGTTTGAAGTTTTGTTACATAGTGATAAATAACCAGAATTGTCTTCAAATCATCTTTTTTTCAGAGTCTCCTTCTCTTCATCAGCTATAGAAGTAGGCCATCTCTCAAAGTCTTTACAATTCCATAATGTAGTGGAGAATCTACACTGAAGTCAAAGCTGATGCAGCTGAGTAATATTTGAAAGAATTTTTGATGAGATTATCCCCATATTGTGCCTCTTTCCCTTCCTCTCTTTCAAAGCACAGACTTGCTGTCTAGCATTGCCTCAGGGGATGAATGCTAGGGACTGAAACCTGAAGATGTCTCGCCTCTTTGTTTCCCAACCCTTTATAAAATCACATTCTTTTTGGAGAGGTGAAAGGAAGGAAGCAAAACAGCATGCAGGAAGAAGCAGAGTAGCATGAAAAAAATAGTTGCAAGAGAGAGACACCCTTCCCTAACTACAAGAAGATTCCTCCGGACTTCTTGTAGTTTCCTTCTAAGGTTGAGGTGGAAAGAAAGGTGAAAAATATCTGAAGGTCATGCAAGAAGAGGCGGTGCGCATCCTCTTGGCATCAGCTAAGGAAGGAGTAACTCTCCAGAGAAGGAAGGTATGTCTGGACAATGGGATTCTGGGAGGCCTTGAGATAGACTCCCATGTCCCAAACATGACCTGAAGCCCCACAGAATGATCGAGCAGAAAGGATCTAAAATAAAAATAAGTTGATATATAAAACAAATAAAGAGACGTGACTTTTACTGTCTCCCTGAGTCTCTGAAGGGTGATTTGTACACTACACTGTGAGTTAGAAGTAATCAGAGACATCTCAGGAAGTGATGAGCTGAGTTTCCAGGATTTGGAGGAAAATTTTCTGCCTGGTTTGGGAGAGGAGAGAAATTGTTATTGCCTGAAAAGCTAATGAGGAAAATTCATGAGCAATGGGAAAAGAGAACATATTGCGTCTTTGAAGATGGTCCCCTTTCCAAACCACATAGATTTCTGTAAAAACAAAAAAAAAGAGGGAAGAAAGAAGTGTGTGTGTGTCTGTGTGTGTGTGAGAGAGAGAGAGAGAGAGAGAAGAGAGAGATTGATTCACTGTGGCTCATGAAAACACAGCCATACAATTTCACAAATGACCACACAATGTGGGGAACTAAGACCTTTTACCTCTTACATAAATAAAACAATTTTGCTGCAAGAAAGAAGTAGGAGGCACTAGCCGTTGAAGGTTAAGGAGGCACTAGCAGCAGTGACAAGGCGAGGCTTCTACGACTGTGGACCGCATCGAGGCAGAGGGGCAGGGCAGAAGATCCAGAAAAGATGCCGAAACCTTCCCGGGGATCTCCAGAAACATTTAGATGAGACTTTGAGAGGCTGACGTTTTTAAGGCATGCACATGGAGTCAAGACACCAAGGATATTATTTATTTGCCACAAAAGTGACACAGTAGTACTTTTAGAGTGATAACGTCTGGGAAAATTTAGGTTCCAAAATCAAATTTTTGAAATCTAGAACAAGCATTCTGAAATAATTCTATGATCTAATTGGCAGTAACTAAGCCTCTGATAGACTACTGTGCAAATCTAATTCTATGATTCTTGGTAATTGTGAAATTAAGTTTAGTCAGAAAGCTTCATTTCCCTCTATTTCTTAAACCATGACCTAAATAAACACTGCCTGAGAGAATTAATCTCTCTTTCCCACATGCGCAGATAGAAATTGTTTCCTTCATAGTAGCAATGATCACACTCCAATTTGGGTTAGTCTTATGTTTGGGGCTGACTCCCCAAGAGACTGTTAGCTCCTGAAGAGCAGTGGCTTTGCCCTATTCTTCATGTGCTTCTCACAATTCTCCTTATAGAACTTTGTGTATGATAATCACCCATTCATTGAAAACATATATAGCATATCCGTTTTGTGCCCAGCACTCTTCTCAATAAATAATTCAGAGAATTGAAAATGAAAGCTTCTCATTTGTGGTAACAAAACTATTAGGAAAGCTAAGCTGTGTCTCCGAAAATATTATTTAAGGAAAAAGTAGTTATAAAAAATCTGTCTGATCACGTTATTTAGGACATTTGCCTTTCCATTTGTACATAAGAGAGATGGAGCTACAATTTTCAGGTTTTGTGTTAACTTTATTTACATGAGGGTTTTACAATAGATTTATAAATTGTGTCGAAATCATTGCTTTGTCATGATTTCAATAATTTTTATACCACCGGAGTCCAATCTTTTAAGTTTAGGAGAATTCACTGATACAGTCGTTTGGCTCTAACATGTACAGTTTGGAAGTCATCACCCTTGTCCTGACAACAAAACAGCTGAACAAACTTAAAATCAATTTTTCTTAGATCCATCAGGGACTTGAGGTCCCAGGACAAACCACCGGCCCCAAAACTGAGAGACAGAAAGATAGACTTGGAGTTTCACAGCTTACAGGGAGCAGAAACCTCTGCGGCCAGGAACTGGTAGGAAGACGTAAATGGCACCTGACCAGCTGCGGGAGACTGAGCGTGGACTAGCTTAAGAGGTAAAAAACTACTGGAGGCCCAGCATTAGGAGGCTCCCCTAGCTCCTGAGAGTTTTACGCTCATGAATTTCACCAGCTTCGCACAGTGAAGATCAGAGACAAATCTCCGCTGCTTCTGGCAAAGGGATAACAAAAGTAACCTTTCTGAAATAAGCCCAGGGCATTGTATTCTCCTTAACAAAGACCTCCCTTGAAAGGAAACCGTTTTACAGGAACCTAATTGACCTGTGGCAACAGAAATGCCCAACGCTATTTCTCTCTACCTTCTCAGATGGTAGAGGGAAATGCACAACTCTGATGCCCTCTGACCTTCCTGTGTCAGCTAAGGAGTGTGGGGGTGGGGAAACAGCTAAAAAGTGCTTGTAAAGATCACAGGCTGGGGTCACAGGCCCACCAAAGACTGAGACATAATAACAGGCTCCTAGAACACTTCCCCTTTATATCGACTGCCACATCAACAGAAATCTCGTATAATAAGAAGGAACTACATCTGAAAGAACAGCAAAGCTCAGGTTCTACTAAGAAAGGGTCTCTACGGAAACCCAAAGGCAACATTGAACATAAAACCAAAGACACTAGAGGAAATTTTAACCTCTGACACCCACAGATACAGCAAACACTAAATACAGCCCAATTCCTAGCTAGATAAATGTAAAACCTGACACTAAAGGTCTGTTCACCTCGTTTTCTTACCCAATATACCATGTCCAACTTTCAGTATACAATACAAGCCACAATAAACACACACAGACACACACACAAAAACTCATAGTCAAGACACAGAGTAAGTATCAGAACCAGACTCATAACTGACAGATATTTTGAAATCATAAGACCATGAATTTTAAATAACTATAATCAATACATTAAGAGATCTAAAGGAAAAAATAAACAACGTGCAAGAACAGATGGTTGATTGCAGAGAGATTGAAACTGAGAAAGAATCAAAACTAAATGCTAGAAATAAAAGAAATAACAAAAATGAAAAATGCCTTTGATGGCTCCTCAGTAGACTGTATATACTGAAGAAAGAATCAGATATAAATATGTCAGTGAAAACTTTCAAAAGCAAAGAGAAAACAGACAGAGAAAAAGGAGGATATACTCAAGAACTGTGGGGCAATTACAGAAGTTGTAAGACACCTATAATAGAAATGCCGGACAGAAAAAAAGGAAAGGAACAGAAGAAATGCTTGAAGTAATAGTGACTGAGAATTTTTCAAAATTACTGACAGACACCAAACCTCAGATTAAGAATTAGAAAACACCAAGCAGAATAAATCAAAGTATAGTTTTAAAAAATATACCAAGGCATATTATTTTCAAACTATAGGAAATAAATAAATAAATAAACAAATAAATAAGAAAGGAAAAAAGAACAAAAAGAAAAAGAGAGAAAGGAAAAAGAAAAGTTTTGAAAGAAGCCAGAGAGCTGCTGTGAAGCGGGTGTCCTGGCCCAACCATCTCGAGCTTGCCCGCTCCTGAGGGCATTCCCGGGCCTGGAGCTGCGATCGAGGTGAAGCTGGATCAGCTGAGGCAGTAGTTCCTGGGAGATGTGATCCAGAGCTTTGAGAAGAGGGCCTTCAAGCTGTGGGAGATCGAGATGCTACAGGCACCAGAGAGCGTCCTGGCTGAGCATCATCAGGACCTGCGGAGGAAGATCTACTCAGCCCTCATCAGCTACTTGAGTCCTGGATTGGTGGTGGTCATGGTCTGGGAGGGCCCCAATGTGGTCTGCATCTGAGGACCATGATAGGACACACCAACTAGGCTGAGCCTGCCCCATGCCACCATCCAGGGAGACTGCAGTGTCCACATCGGCAGACACCCTGAAGGGTTGGCACAGAAGAACTGGTGGGAAAATGAGGCTCCCAGAAATGGTCTGGGCTGGCTGGTCCATGAAGTTGTGGGAATGTCCTTTGTTTCAGGGCCTTGTGGGAAGGGCCCAGAGAGAGAGCCAGCTGTGTTTCCAGAGCAGTGAGCTGGTGGACTGGACAGATGAAAGGCAACAGAGCAAAATCTACCCTGCCTGAGCACTCAGGCTTCCCTCCAGGACCCCAGCAGACAGCCAGGACCAGCTCCCTCTGTCGACAAAAACCTGAGCCCACACCCATGCTCGGCCCATCTTTTCCAGATGACCACCTTGTCCACTTCTGCCTTACCTCAGCCCAGAGCGGTTTGGCCCACCAATGCTAACTGTCTTTCCATGTCCTCAGCCAGGAAGAAATTGAACCAAACCTTTCTGTTGGTACAGACAACTTTTGATGTATCTCCAAAAGTGAGTTGTGTGACCTCCCCTTCCCCAAAAGGTGAACATTAGAATTCATTGTGCTATGAAAAAAATAAAAGGGTGAAGAACAACATGTTATGCTAATATTAATCAAAGAAAACTGAAGTGAGTATATTAATAGCATACAAATTGGACTTGAGAAGCAAGGATAATTTTCGGGGATAAAAGGTTATTATTACACAAAGGGGTCGATCTCCAAGAAGACCCAATAACCCTTAATGAGTATGAGCCCTACAGCAGAGAATCAAAATATATGAGGCAAAAACTGATAGACTTTAAGGAGAAATAGACAAATCTACTATAATTAGTTGGAGACTTTGACACTTCTCTATCAGTAATTCATAGATTCAGCAGGGAAAGAAAAACACGATATTGTTAATATGTCAATTCTTCCCAGTCCAAGGGTAGACAAAAGTAGGTTTATAGCGGTGAGTATGAAAAATACAGTTTATTCTTGTATTGTTATTTATTAATTATTATATTATTTTCCACACAAAGGTAAACTTATGTTTGCTCACCCCTGTCCAGTCTAAAAATTCAATACAATCAATCAAAATCTCAGAAAGTTATTTTTAGATATTGAAAAGCATATTATAAAGTTTATATTAAAAAGCAAAAGACCCAGACTAGCCAACACAATAGGGAAGAAGAACAACAAAGTCAGCAGACAGATACTATCTGACTTCAAGACTTACTATAAAGCTACAGTAATTAAGAGAGTGCGATATTGGCAAAATAATAGACAAATTGTTCAATAGAATAGAACAGAGAGCCAAGAAATAGACTCACATAAATACAGCCAACTGGTCTTTGACAAGGAATAAAAGCAATTAAGTGGAAAAAAGATAATCATTTTTTATTTTTTTAATTGTTATTCAAGTACAGTTGTGTCCATTTTCCCACAACCACTTTCCCCCTCCCCACCTACCCCACCTCCTACCCCCAATCCTACCTCCCTTTGGCTTTGTCCATGGGTCCTTTATACATGTGCTTTGGTGACTCTTCCCCTTCTTTCTCCTATTATCCACCCCCTCTCCCCTCTGGTTACTGTCAGTTTGTTCTTTATTTCAATGTCTCTGGTTATATTTTGCTTGCTTGTTTGTTACATTTTGCTTGCTTGATTAGGTTCCACTTATAGGTGAGATCATATGGTATTTGTCCTTCATAATATTTTTAACAAATGGTACTGGAACAATTGGACATGCACACAGTAAAAAATGATGCAGCCTAACACCTTTCCAAAAATGAACTCACAATGGATCATAGACCTAAATGTAAAATGCAAAACTATAAAACTTCTAAAAATAGAGAAAAACCTACCTTTGGTTTAAAGATAACTTTTTAGATACAACACCAAAAGCACAAAAAGAGAAAGAAACTATCTCATCTTGGGCACTGAAGTCTGTTTTTGCTGTTAAGACTGAAAAATAATGATACTATAGAATAACTTACAACCCTATTTTATTCATTTACTCAATAAAGTACCTTTATTAATTAAAGGGACTTTCTGTGAAAAAAAATAAAATAAAATGTTTTTCATAGGTCTTTCAAATTGAATGCCACTTTCACTGAGTACAGAATTTTAGGTTCAAAATTACTTTCTTTCAAATAGTAACATTTTGCTCCAGTGTATCCTAATACACATTGCTTTTGATGAAAAGTGCGATGTTAATTTGATTTCCATTTCTTCTTAGGAAACCTATTTTTATCTTTCTGGAAACTTTTAGTTTTCTCATTATCCTCAACATTTTATAAATTTCATCCACAAAGTGACATTATTGCAGGTATTCTGTCTGATCTGTATCTCAAAAAGCTGAAGAATCATTTCTCTCTTCAGCTTTGGAATTCTTTCCTACCTTTTTTTCCCCTCAATAATTTCTTACCCATTCTTTCTTTTCTCTTCTATTAAAATTTCAAAATTTAGATGTTATTTCTCTTAGGACTTTTGAATTTCTATTCCACAACCAATATGACATTTCTGACACAGTGTGTGTGTATGTGTGTGTGTATATGTGTGTGTATCTATATCTATATCTATATCTATATCTCTCTATATATCTGTTTCATTTTGAGAAATACTTGGGGGCAATCACCTGGTTCCATTACCTGAATAATAGAATCTCTCTAGTAATACTGAAGGTGGGAATAGGATATACTCCTGGTTAGAAAGGTTCTGGAATTGGTATTCTGATTGTGGAAGATTCTAAAGCCCTTTTGAAAGTTGCTGTATACCTGAACATTCATCAGCTTCTCCCAATAATTTCCTATTTTAATTTGTTCCATGAATACAGGTCAAAAGAAAAGAGGTGGGCTAACCAGGTCCTCAGAATATATTCCCGTAATTTATCACCTCCACCAATGTCCTCCCCCACCTGAATCACTGGACTCTTGGCTTTGAATTTTTGTAGAACAACGCCCAAGCATCTGTATATGTCATGACCTTAAGTTACTGCCATGTATTCAGCTCTATGTGCTTTCCATTTGTTGAGGAATTTCTTAAAATTTCTGCTTCACTTAGGTCTCTTTTTTTAAGCAGAATAATTATTTAGTTATTTTTCAAATCTTTCTTATCATTTTCAGAAACGCTGAATAGTCATCTGCTTATTATCTTAACCCAGTTTTCCCAGAACACATTGAGAACACTGTCTTTTCAGAATGATACTCTAGGAGCCAAATTATAGCCCAATACATTTCATTATTTTTAAAGTCCTGGAGTTTGACTGGAACATTATTAGCATGAAGGCCAAGAACAGAAAAGGCTGACATTTGAAACTGATTTCGGCTGAATCTTAGATGTTATGCTGGCTATTATTTCTTTTTGTCCAGAATAATTAAATAACTACTTTCATCAAGTAGGTAGTTAGTCTGTTTTAAAAACATATCAATTGAGTATTGAAAAGCCACTATACTTGAAGGAGAAATTAATTGCACATAAGTAGTTGCGTCTGCAAGTTGGACGCACAAAAAATTTTCTGAGATTCAAAGGGGATTATAAGAATCAAAATGGTTTTGTAAACTCCAAGAGAGCAACTTTTCTCTACCAAGTGATAATACCTCTTGAAAAAATGAGTTAGGCATTAAAAATAAATTAAGCCTTTAAATAGTTAAAACAAAGAATAATATTCTAGGACTAATTGGTTTGTTCTTGTTTTAAAGATTTCATCTCAAATTATTTAATAAAAAAATTTAAGGCACAGTAAAGAATCAGCAAACTATTATGTGAGATTATCTGGGAGGATAACTTAGTGCGCCGGTGTAAATATCCAAAAGTTAACATGCCAGCCCGAAGTCTTGCACAGGCTGAATTTTATTTACATAGCAATGATGGTAGATTCTCACATTCCTCCACTGCACCATCATCACCATTCCTCAGAAGGAAGTAGGGATAAAATTGAATAAAGTTTAACTCTCTTTTGTCTCAAAGAGTAGGAATGAAACTACAATTTATGACAAAAACTAAGAAGTAATATTTTATGTAAAAGACTATTAATGATGGAATCAACTTCAGATTCTGTGTTATCAGAATACTGGCGGGTGAACAAAGATTCACACACTTCTAGAGAAGAAAATGGGGATGTAGGTGACCAAATAATAAATGAATAAAAATGTCTGAGGTATGTTTGTGAAGATGGTTAATTTCAGGGGCCCTAAACCAGTGGTCCATGGATCCCTAGTGGGAGTACTTCTGAAGGTCTTTGACTCACTTGAATTTTATCCAAAATTGTGCTAATGAATGTGCATATCTACTCTCATTACACTTTCAAACTGTTTATTCTTACTCCCCCCAAAATGGTTCAATCACTTATATAATTTAACTCTTTAATTTTCAGGTTAAAAACCTGAGGTCCAGAAAGGGGAATGACTACCCCAGTCTGAGTCACATTGAGTGGCATTGCCATACTTTATGTGCTTACCTAGATGAGAACTCACCCAAGTGTCCTTGGCCACTCTCCTTGCCTGTGCTTACCTCCAGCAGCACCAATTCCTGAAAGCCATGTCTGCTATCTTCCTCATTTCCAAAGTCTTACTTCATATTATGGCATCATGAATTAGAACGGTCTGAACTATGTCAGAGCTCGCAAATCTATAGGTTTGTAGACATCAATAATCAATGACAAAAATCTATGTAGAAAGCTGACCACAATGACTGAGATATGCCAGTCCCTGAGAAAACCTGGGCTTGTTCACATCGAGACCATATATGTGCGCTGTCTTCCACATTAAGCCATTATTTGACTCTAAAGATTTTCTTTTCAGATCCATAAAGACAAAACAGCATAAATTATACAGTTCCACACATCTTTAAATTGAATATATAATACTTTCGATGTAAGAAGAAAATAAATCCCTGGACTGAAGAGGAAATGATTTCTTCAATAGCATTGTCTATTTTTAGTCTATTTTACCTTCAAGGTTTTTATATTAACATTATTTTTTAAATGTTTCTTAGGCTAAAAAAATGCTCTTGGCAAGTGCACCATCTGTGCTTTGTCTGATTAGCTGGTCCAAATGGAGTGGATGTCAAATTTTGAGTCTCTCTTATTTTTATGAAAATAAAAAGAAGCTTCACTTCTAACTCAGCTTTATGAGTGAATCAATGAGAAGTCATCTACTGCATAATCTTCCCCTCAGAAAGTGATAAATATTTACAGTATATAATGAGATTTCATGTCAAAAATTGATGGTATTTATTGTGTTTTAATAAAAGCAGATTTGAAAACATTAGTTTTATTAAACAAAAAACAGAATATTGTTTTAAAAATTGCCATTTTCATATTTGCTGTTCTGTGGAGACTTATATACAAAGGCAGACTTTTTGCTAACTATATTACTATGGAAATCAGCTCCAACTGAATAGAAATAGTACAAAATAATGAAAACACTAATACATCTTTACACATTGTATTATTCATCTATCAATTACTTTCCCTTTTGTGGGGCTCACTGTTCCAGGTTTGGCTGTTTAACAGTCGTATTTTTTCCAATATTTATTCTCAATTGCTTTTCTCAATCTTGATCCTAAGAATTAACTAAAAAAAGAATATTTAAAAGGTCATGTTGTCCTTTCCTGTGCAAATCTATGAGATAGGGCTGTTACTAACACATTTTCTAATTTTTTAAGTAAATGTTAAGGGGAACATTTGGTTCTCTTATGAAAAGCTTTTCACAAACAGGTCAAAAAACACAGATTTTTCTTCAACACCTAAGTTCCAGAACTCCTGAGGCACTGGGTTCAAAAGGATCATCTCTCACCTTGGTTAGAATCTTATCTAAAATCAAGTTTTAGAAGCTAAATCTCTCCCACAGTGAAAAGGCTCAGCAATTGGTCAGGAGAAGGTAATGGTTTCTCCAGCCAGTGATGAAAATATCTGGTTGGTCACAAGTGACTCTATGGCAGAGATTATTTCTCCAATGCTTTTGAGCATCTGGTATAAAATGATAGATGGCTGGTGACCACGGCGAACTGGAAAGTGCAGGCTCACAACAGACACAGGGATTCACACTTTAAAGCAGTAGTGTGCTGTCCAGAGAAAACACGTCTTTGTGCTAAATCCAGCCAGCGGGGCAGCAGATTTTGACCCCCAGACTACCCACTATGTCAAAGCTTGTGGGACTGATTCTGGCCTTCCTTGTTCCACATTCATCCATTAGTCTGCTTTTTTTTTTTTTTTATTGTTGTTCAAGTACAGTTGTCTCTATTTTCCCGCCACCACTCTCCCCTGTCCCACCTCCTTCCACCTCCCACCCTCAATCCTTCCCCTGTTTGGCTTTGTCCATGGGTCCTTTACACATGTTCTTTGGCAGCCCTTCCCTTTATTTCCCCCATTACTCCCCTCCTCCTTCCCCTCTGGTTACTGTCAGTTTGTTCTTTATTTCAATGGCTCTGATTCTGTTTTTCTCGCTTGTTTGTTTTGTTGATTAGGTTCCATTTAGAGGTGATTCTGCTTGTTTTATCCTAAGGTATTATTTGTGGTGTTTCCCCCGTTCCTATGAATGTTTTACTGGTTGTTTATTCTTTTACTGAGGTTTTGTTTTCCTAAATAGATAATACATACATGAGGTTCAAAATAAAAAAAAATATAAAGTGACATGCAGGGAAAAACCTTGCTCTCACCAGGCCTTTAGGTGTTCAGTTCCCATGACCTAAAGGATAACTTCTATTTCTGATTTTTGCGTTTCTACCAGCGTTACTATACTTGTATGCTAGCAGAACAAATGCACACAAACACACACATAGATATTCTTGTGCTGTCTATTATAGACAAAATGTTGTATGATATACATACATTTTTCCTTTTTATTGAACTTAGTAGGTTGACACTAGTTAACAACATTACATAGGCTTCAGACGCACAGTTCCACAACACACCGTCTGTACCCGGTACTGTAAATTCACCAGGCCAAGCCAAGCCAAGTCTCTGTCCATCTCCATTTATCCTCCCTGTACATTTTTAAAGCCACTTATTTGAAAACCACTCTTCACTTAAAAATAAATGTCTGAATATATATATAAATATATAATACACTCCTTAGCATCTATTTCCTTAGTGACCTTTATGTATATGCCTAGTGTGTTTCCTAATTCCTTCATACAGCTGCATTGAATTCCTTTTTATATACTATATTAACATATATAATACATAATATATAGACTATGTATTATATTTATATAATATACTTTATACTTCTATAATAAAGTATATTATATTCTTATAATACATATATTTATAGAATATATATTCCATATATTATAAATATAATATATATTCTAAAACCTATTTTGTAATTTATTTATTTAATTTGTCCAATACTGGTAGATATTCAAGTGAATTCCAAATATTTTCTATTATAAAAATCTCTCCATGCATTATTTTGCATAAATGAAAATCTTCACGCATTACTTCACACAAATACAAGTGTATCTCTGAAATAAGTAGTGGAAATGGTGTGGCTGGGTTAAAAGTATTTAAAATTTTGACAAATATTGCTAAATTGCCCTTAGAAACTATACTGGTTTGAGTCAATATCCATTCTTACCATATCCAGTCCTTCCACATTACAAAGGAAATGTACTTTCAAACTTTTGAATGTTTGTCAATTTAATGGTTAAAAAATGATATTCTGGTGTAGTTTTAATGTAATTTTTATATTATAAGTGAGATTGAGCATCTTCTCATGTGTCTTAAATTCATTGCTATTTAGTTTCCCATGAAATATCTGTACATATCATTTGCTTATTTTTCTATAAAGTTAATCATGTTGCTGTCAATTTCTAATGCATTATAAATTAGGGATATTAGTCTTTTGTAAGATCAGATGCATATTTATATAAATCCCACTTTTATTGTTACTAATGGTTATTTCACTTTTCACCCATATGTCTTTTTTTAATGCAATTGAATTTATCAGTCTTTTGCTTTATGGCTTCTAGACTTTGAGTCAGAGAAAAGTCTCACTCTAAGGTTATGATAAAATTTATCTATAGCTCTCTTGGTATTTTTATTATCTCATATTTTAATATCTGAATTTTTATCCTTTTTGAATTTAGTATGGGAAATGATATAACATGGATCAATATTTAAGAAATATTTCACTGATCTCATAGATTTAAGGTACTATCTTTATTATATAATATGTTTGGTTACACATTTGGATCTTTTTCTGGAATTTTATTTGACTGGTTTGTTTTTCTATTACTCATAAATACCAGAATGTTTTAATGATGTATTCATATGTGGAAAGGCTTAGTTCACTTGCAAAACTTTTCTTTAGTAAAATTTTACTTGGTTATCCTTGTTTTTTCCCTCCATATTAATTTTATCAGCTTTTGTAGCTTTGTTTTTAAAATAGCAATTTTATTGTAATCACAAAAAGTTAATTAACATGGAAAGTCTGGACATACTTATGACATAGAGTCGCCTACAAAGGACATAGTCTCTTTCCCCTTTTCTCAGACCTTCTTTTTATGTCCTTCAAGAGCTTTTTAATATATTCTTTATAAGCACATTGAACATTTTTTGTTATATTTATTTTTAGTTATTTTACTTTCTATTAATATTTCTTTGGCAAATAAGCTATTTTTCATATATATATATTTTTTAACTTTATCGTTGTTCAATTACAGTTGTCTGCATTTTTCCCCACCTCTCCCCCCATCCCAGCCAAACCCACCTCCCTCCTTTGCTTGCACCCTCCCCCTTAGTTTTGTCCATGTGTCCTTTATATTAGCTCCTGAAAACCCTTCTCCCCCCTTTTACATATTTTATCTGGTGTCCTTTTGTGCATAAGAAAGCAATTTATTTCCGTAGTAAGTAAATGTGGCTTTGGGACTAAGATAGATATAGACAAAAATAGGAAAACAGATGTGAGATTGTTGTGTTAAAGAAACTGTATCTATTCTTATCTTTTTTATAGTTTTTTTAATACAAGATGAATATTGACCTTTATCAAATGCTTTTTCAAAGACTTAGATGTGATCATTATTTTTCTCCTTAAATGTATAGTAGTGATGAATGATATTAATAGATACCCTACATGGAACCATCCTTGCATTTCTGCAGTTGAATCCAGTTGGTAGGTTTAATTATTGCTGAGTTCCATCACCTAATGTTTTATTTAGAACATGTGCATTGGTATTCATAAGTGAGATTGTTCTATAGGATTATTTCTGTACAGTATTTGTTACATTTTGATATCTCCATGCATTATACAAAAAATCATTGGAATTTTTCCCTTTTCTAATGCCCTGGAAAAGTTTAAATAGCATTAATATACCTACTCATTAAGCTTTAGTAGACTTCTTTTATGAACCTAACTGGGCCTGGTGTTTTCTGAAGGTGACTAACTCTTTTTTATGAAATGTCTATTTAAATTTTCTATTTCATCTGAGATAAGTTTTGGAATGCTTTGTATTGTTGAAAATAAATGTCTAGGCACAAGGAAATGAGTCTTGCCTTCATTCTGCATGCTACTTATAAAAGTTTTGCATTTTCTCATTTACATTGAAATCTCAAATGCTGTGGATATTCTGTCAAGTCTTCTGGGATGAAACCTAAGTGGGGGACGAAGCATGGAGAAAGTCTAGGGAGTGACTCAGAGCCCCATTGCTGGAACCCATCATTACCCAGTTTTGGTTCATACTCTTTACCTTTTCTTCACCGTTCTCCCATTTCATGAAATCTTTTCCTCCCCTCAATGGTAGGAAAAATTGAATCTGACTGATATTTCATTCTTAATTTTTTTTTATCTTGAGCATGAAATAAGACTTTAAAAAATAAAACTTTTTTTCCTCCAGCTTTACTGCATTATCCTCCTATGAAGTAATTAGTACTGAATGAGAAGTCACCAATGCCCAAACGCAGAGTGAGGAGGTAGATGACAAGAATTACAAAAGGAAGGAACAGAATAGTATCTTACAGTGGATATAAGTTGGGGACTGTTTTCATTGATATGATAGAAGCCCCTTAAGTCATCTATAGTCTCATCAATCTGCCCTTCTCCCATGTCCACAAATCTGCAAGATACCTGAGTGAGTTTTGGAAAGGTGTCTCCATTCCCTGAACAGAGCTCAGTAACATTCTTAAACATCTCAAGTGCAAGTCCAATAGGTAATAAAGGCTGGAGTTAACTTATCCCAGCCCGCTTTATTACCATCTTCTACTGAGAACCTCTGGCCAGATGATAACCAATTAAGTCTCTTCCCTCCATCATTTTTTGTTTTCTTAGTATACAGTTCACTGCCCGCTCAGTTTCCTGTGAATAACTTCTTTATTTTTCAGTCAAGAATTGCATAGTTCTCTTCCTTTCATAAGTAAAAAAGGTTTTCACCACTCCAAGTTTCTGTTTCTTTATCTATAAAATGGGGATTATCATAGTCTTTATATGTGTCAGATATGTCATGAGAACATGCTGAGATTGAACATCTGATACCATTATGTAAACTGGGAATGAACATATCCATGCCAATTGTACATATATATATCTCCGTATCTCCATATCAGTTATATATATACATATATATCCATATCCATTACATATATACATATCAGTTTTATGTATATAAACATAATTCTCATGTTTACACAAATATTAGCAAACAAGTCTGAAGAAGCCTCTAAAAATAGAAAAAAATCACTGAAATGCTAGTTTTCCCAAAGCTGCTCAGATGCCGGGGCTGTGCATACCTTTAAGAATTAAATATTTCTTGAGTTTTGTCTCAAATAGGTGCTCATCTAGCCTCCGTTTGCATCTCAGTTACCACTGCATAATATGATCAAACTCAAATGGCTGAGGTAGATAGGGCTACAATGTCTGTAACCAGCAAGGTGACACCATCAAATGACAGCAGAGTGATTAGCACCTGTAGTGTGCTGTGCCTGCTGTTTTCACTGGCCTGTCCCTTGAGGTTTAACCTACATTGGGGACTTTCTCCCAGCCTGGGGGTGGAGGTGAGAGTGGGGGGGTGGGGAGGAATCTGCTTCTTCTTCATATGGCTCTTATTTTTGTATCTATCTTCAGAAAGAATAATGGGGCTGAGGGGGAGCAGTGTTTGTGTGGCTTCTATAAGCTTATTTTTAGCAGGAGCCAAGGAGGGGGAAGGGCAGCCTGGAATCCAGCATGGGTTTCTTTCTGATCCTGAGTGAGTGGGCATCTTGATACCTCCAAGGCTGTCTGACTTCCATCATTGTGGCAGATCACCGTGAGTCATTGGGTCCAACTGGCTGATGGAGGCATCTATCGTCAGGGAGCCCAGTTCAGAACTGTCCAGTCAGGGAGCAAAACAAAACACAGCTCTGAATTGCAGGACAGAAGGAGAGCTGCAGTCATCTGCATTTTTCCCTTTAAATCAGGTTTCCCCTGCAAGCAGGTGGACGGATGTACCTTACAGGGCCTCTGTGATTGGCTCCCAGCCAGTCTTATGCATTTCTCACAGCTGGCATCAAGATAAACTAATTTTTTTACTAAATTGACCCCTATTACTTTCATTTTCATAGCTCATAACCAATTGATAGGATACAATTTAATACAATGCAATTAATGTTATCGTATCCTTCATAACAAAGTATCACACACCAAAAAAAGAGTTAAAATCTAAGTCTCTTTAGGTTGGGGATGGAGATAGGAAATGGAGAAGATAACATAAACGTAAGAGAAAAGAGAGCTCTAAGAAATATAAGAAGGATTTCTGTTGCCTGTAGTGGGAGAGAAAGTCATTATAAAAAACGAGACAACAAATTGTCAATGATTACTTCACTAAGCTGTTTCTAAGAATTCAAGAAACCTTCCCAAAGGAGGTGACATAAGTCGAACCTTGTGAAGGAGAGAAGGAGGACAGCAAGCTGGTGAGAAAAAGGAAGGCTGTTCCAAGCACAAGGGAAAACATTGTGGAGGGGGGGGGCAGAAGACTATGAAACTGTAGAGGTGGCCCCCAAGATCTCACACCTGCCTTCACCTCCCTGTTAATTCCCACTGCCACCCTGCCACCTGATGGATTTCTTCATTTATCTATTTTTATATCAATTTAGAGCCACATATTTCTATTTAATGCTATGGATTATAATCCACTCCTAGCATTATTTATATTAATGGTCAAATAGTTCCAGGTCAAATAGGTCAAATCGATACCCTTTCAAAACATCTTCTGTGTCTTTTCGACATACCTCCAACATTTTTGAATACTTTCTTACTGTTTTGCACAACTCATCCTGTACTTTTTCAGCTTCAGCTTTGATATTAGTCTCTCCTCCAAGGAGCCCTGGTATTTTTCAGTGGCAAATGGTATGTAGGAGCCAATAGCTGAGTACTAGTTGTGTTCATTGCTACTAGTATTTCAGGGCTTTCAACCTCTTTCGGTGTACAGAGCCAGTAAAAGCACTAACAAAAATACACACATATTTCTGCATCTACCTATTTATATATCATAAACAATAAGTTTATCTGATAATTCCAATTCCAGTCTAACAGCCCTGTGTTCATTCCAGCTGTCCCCCTTCCATATTTATAACTCCAACAGGGAAATATCTGGCACCCATTCCCAATGATATATTTACCTATTTGTGCAATCATAAAACAGAGTTATTTCAGAATCAGTTGTCTATACCACTGTGCAGATAATTCCTACTGGAGCTTAATATTTGTTTTTTGGAGAGTAAAGTTCACACACCGTACAATATCCAAATCTGAAGTGCACAAGTCAACGAATTTTGATAAATGCCTGTATCCATGGAACTCACACTGCTACTAAGACATAAAAGCTTCCATCACTGTAGAAAGTTCTCTTTTGCCTCTTCCTGGTAAATCCTTTGTCCCAATATGTCAGTGTTTCCTGTTCTAGAAATTCATACATTAAAAAACCATACAGTGTGAATTTTTTTAGTGTGCCTGGGTTCTTTTGCCCAATATATTGTCTGAAAGATTCACCCATGCTGTTGTATGATTCAACAGTTTTTTTCATTTTATTGATTATTAATATTCCACTGTATGAAATTAACTTATCTATTCCATGGTTGATAGGCATTTCGGTTGTTTCTGGTTCTGAACTATTATGAAATCTCTGGACATTTCCCATGGAGTCTTGTGTGGAAACATAGTGTCATCTCTTTTGGAAAAATTTCTAGGAGTAAAACTGTTAGAACATAGGGAATATATATCCTCAACTTAAAAAAAAAAACTAACACTTTTCCAAATTGTACTATATTCCATTCCATCATCACTGCTTGCTCAGTATCTTTGAAAACATTTAATGTTGTTGTTGTTTTTAAATTTAACCATTCTGTTAAGTGGGGAGTGGTATCTCTTCAATTTAATTGAATTGTCTTGCTGACTAATGACAGTGAATCGTTTTACTTTTACTTACTGGCCACACATATTTCTTCCCTTCTAAAATCTCCCTTCAGGTGTCTTTAAATTGAATTGCTTATTGTTTATTATTATTATTATTGTATTATAGAGTACAAGTTCTTTGTCTTTTGCCAGGTATATGTTTTGCAAATGACTTCTCTCGGGCTACCCTCAGGTCATGAAGATATTTTCTTAGGTTTTCTTGTATAAGCTTCAAAAGCCTGGATTTAAAAATTACATCTATCATTCATATTAAATTAACATATAACACGATATAGAATAAAAAGTGAATCGAAGTTCACTTTTCTATGTGGCTATCTAGTCGTCTAAGCACCATTTACTGAAGTCCTTCAGTGCTGCCATCAACAACCACGTGACTTGTGAGTGTGGGTGTATTTCTGGAATCTCTATTCTGTTTTATGTAACTATCCTTCCACAAACACCACACTGCCTTGATTCACCTACCTACGGAGTAAATAACACTTGAAGTAAGAGAATATGGGCCCTCCTGTACTACATTTTCTTTTTTCAAGACTGCTCAGATTACCTCCCAGGTTATTTGCCCTTCCACATAAATTTCAGAATAGCTTACCGATTTCTAAAATGGAAACTTGCTGGGACTCTGACTTGGCTTGTGCTGGCCCTGCACAACCACTCAGGGAAAGTTGACGTCTTTCCCCGCGTCTTCCAATCTACTAACATAATGTAGCTCCCCAATTATTAATGTTTTCCAAATGTTTTTCATTAATCTTTTGTGGATTTAGTATAGAGAGTTCTTCATCTATGGCTGAATTTATCCTTAAGTATTTTATGTGTTTGGAGCTATTTTAAATGGAATTTTTAATTTTTATTTTGCAAATATTTACTCTTAGTATAGTAACTTTGTATACTGTGACCTTGTTAACTATTAGGGCAAGTAAATGTTTTGTATATTCTTTAGGATTCACTAATCAGACAATCGTGTCTGTTTAAAAGTTTAAAAAGTTTTAATTCTTCTTTTCTAATCTTTATCCTATTTCTTGGACTATTACACCTTAAACTTCTATTTACAATGTAGAATAGAAATGGTGAGAGAGCATATCTTTGCCTTGATCATTCTCTTGAAGAGAAAGTGTGGACTCAGATAAAAATGTGGAACTCCTCATAAGTTTTCCTGCAATCCTTGCATAGGATCCGCACTAGTCACCCCTGCACTGTTCTAATATTAGCACACGTGTTGCCCAAACAAGCACAGGTGCCCTGCAAATCTGTGGCTTCCTTGAGGTCAGAATTCATGACTGGGTCACAGCTCTAGTCCAGGACCTAGCACAATGCCTCAAACACGTAAGAACTCCAGAAAGCTTTTTTAAAAAATGATAAATAATAAGATGAATGTAAAAGAAAACAAGAGTGTTCTTAAGAGATAGCTCTAATCAGAGCATAGGGCCTTATTTCCCGCAGGATATTCATGGGATACTTTTTCTGAGAGAAGATGCAATGTGTTAATTTAAAAAAATATGTTTTTGGGTAAATAAGTTTGGGAGAGTCTGGATTAAACAGGAATCAGATTTAATTATGTAATAAAGTCAACAACTTATCCCTACAACTCACTTGTATAAAATTGTATGACATTTCTATATAACTAAGTTCCTTCATCATCCCAATTTCTAATAATGGGGAAAAAAATAATAATGTAAACTTTCCAATTACAGGTCATTCACTCTTTTCCAGTTTAAAAATCTTCTCAGTGTACTTAAAGGTTAAGCTCTCTTTCAAACGGTTTTCTTTACCTGACTGTGATCTCTCATAATTTCCTCTTCAAAATGGTTCCTGGAATTGGGGTAAATGCCTCCCAGGCCTTCCATTGTTGAACTCTGATTGAGGTCTCTTTTGTCTTGTCTGACTTGGGGCAGTGATTTTTTTTTCTGTGTCTTGTTCTTAAGGGACTGTAACAGATGTAACTCGTGGCCTGTTCTCTCAGCAAAATCAAAGGCATGAGCACCTACCCTCATCCTCACTTCCAATGTTATGCTTCTCCTTGGCTCCCAATGGCATGCTAAATCCTCTGATATTCAACTATTTCATTCTGCTTTGCTGTCTTCCATGTGGGATCCCTTTGTCATTTACTTCAGTGACTCATAACACATCCACTGTCTTATTCTTCAACTGTTTTTGGTTGACCCAATAGGAGCACTAGAGAAATTTTGAATTCCCTCCACACCACATATCTCTCAAGGAAGATTCCACTGGCAAAATCTCCTGATGTTTTTCTGCCTAAATATGTGTACAATCGTTCCTCTTTCATTTCAGCCACCTTATATTGGCACAAGAGGGGATTTTGCAAGTCGGTGTGCTTTTCAGAGTTACAACCGGTAAAGAGAGTACACGCACCTTAGCATTGTAGGTTCCCTTTCAACCTGCCTGGGGTTGAACCTTACCTCCCTGGCACCCTTTGGATCAAAACCCATGAAGAGGGAATATTGGCCCCTAAAGGATCTAGGATGCTCCTTTACCCTGTGCCTATTCCTTCCAAATATCTCTTTTTTCCCCTCATGAAAAGTATCATGTTCCTTTCTCTGTCTGGTAAGCATACTTCACACACCACTGCTTTCTGATTAACCTCCCAACTTTCTTTGTTTGTTTATTTTTGTAAAACAGTGAGCTGTGATTTCATTAAGCCTCAATCTTAATATCTAAAAGATCTTTGGAAGGCAACTGTACTAACCACTACACCACCAATGTTAAAAGACCTTTTGGAACTTATAAATCCATTCTCTCTTTATAAAGCTGGGATTTCAAGACTCTTTCTAGCTTTGGTCTCCATAAGTCCTCTACTTGCATGTTGAATATTGACTCTGTCTCTTCAAATTCCTGCTAAAATGGTCCTAATTTTCCCTAAGGCACTAGGTGCTTCAAATTAAGCAGGGTGGTGATCACAGACGATGCAGAAGAGAAACGTGCATTAGTAGCTTTATGTTACTCAGGACTTCTCAAATTTTTTAATGTGCGAACAGGTTTTATGACTGTAAGCATCGAGGATATGGTCTATAGCATGTCCAACTTATTTAAACACAGATTCTTTCTTTCTAAAGAACACACGGCCAGATTAATAGTCCATTGGAAATACTCAGGAGCATAAGGCTGCATTGTAAAACAGGAAAAACTAGGACCGACGATGCCAGTTAAAGAGGCTACTTCATTTGTCCAGAAGAGAAGTGATGAAAACATGAACTGGAGAAATGGCAGTAGCCATCAAGAGGAGAAACAGATTCCGTAAGTATTTAGAAAATAAAATTACATGATCTGGTAAGAATATTTACTCTAATGAAGTGGGATGCCAGTATTTTATCCAACAATATGTTTTGTAAATTTTTAAATTTTAAGAAAGCAACTGAATGAAAACCAGAGGCATATCTATTTGAAATAGATATAGAAGAAAAACATAATTTTGGAGGGTTGACATTAGAGGGAAATTTTCCCAAGATACACAATTATGTTTTATTCTGTTCTTCTTAGTCCCTTAAATGTATAAAGTTCCCCTTGACTTCTCAAGATCTTTAAAACTAGATCTGCCAATGGAATGAGGAAGATTGAAAAAAATGCTTAAATGAGCAGGTCAGTAAAATTCTTGATCAAAACCAATTTTAATATTTTAAGCACCAATTTTTTTTCTAACAACATGTTAGAATATTTTTTATAGTCCTCCATTGGTTTATATTTTTCAATTACCAAGCCTAGTATGATGTTTATTGTAATGTAATTTAAACATAGAAGAGAAAACCAAGGCAAATTTAGTCATAAAATCACATTAACTAATATTATTAAATATGGTGTAAGACACTGCAAATGTTTTGAGATTAATAGAAGTGCATCATCAGAATAGAATTGGTGATTTTTAAACTAAAACAATATTACTGTGCTTCTTTTTAGCAAGGATGGTGACAATTAGATAAGAATTATAATAAGATATGTTCCAGAAAATGGCCTATTCCTCGATATCTTTCATATAATGATAAAAAATAACATGAAAAAATAACAATAAAGAAATAAATTGGGGGGGTGGCAGATTGCCAGAAAAAAAAATGGCCATAATTACTTTCCTCCTTCCCTTATCTTTATTCATACCCCTTTGTAATCTGACTCTGCAGCTACTTGAATCCAAAGGTGAACTGCTTTCTGACCCTTTGTGTCTGGTTTGACATTGTGACTTGCTTTGATAACAGAAGACAGTGGAAGTGACAGTTGCAAGCCTAAGTTCCAGTGGGCCGCGTACCTCTACTCTCTCTTCAGGAACTCTTCCCAGCCTCCATGTGAACAAGCCTGAGCTAGCTTGCTGGATGATGAAAAAACATGGAAGAGTTAAGGCCGTGGAATACGCCATCCCAACTGAAGCCATCCTAGACCAACCAGCTCTAATAATTAGGTGCAGGTACCTGAGCAAGACCAGCTGAGAACACAGATGCCCAGATAGACCCGGCCCAAATGTCCAATCTGCATAATTATAAAATAAATACATGGTCGTTGCTTTAAACCACTAAATTTGGGGGGTGATTTGTTATTCAGTAACTGATTCAATAGTTCAGACGGTTTCTCTTCTTAACTGTTTTAATCACCTCTTAGTATTATTCTGCCTCCCTTCTGCCTTCCTACTTTCATCCTGCCTACATATTGCTGTCAATTTAATTTCCTAAATCCTATTTTTATCCTATTGCTTCTTACTCAATAAAACCTTTAATGGATCCTGATTGACCAAATAGCAGTCTCAACCATTTTATTCTGTTATACAAGGTCCCTCATGATTTCTCCAACTTAAATTTTGAATCTAAGCTTCTGCTACTTGTCTTCACTGACCCACGGTTTTGTCAAAGTGAGTTATGATAAGTTCTAGACTATTAGACACCATTGACTGAAGAGTCCGTCATTCATTTCATACACATCTTAATCCATAGCCTAGTGGACAATAAGCTTCTTTTGAAATTGATTCTAAGATAGCTCCCTGTATGCTAGACATTAAAATATAAAAAACAAAATGTGACTGAGAATTAAGGGAAGAGTCCTCATTGTTTTCCACACGTCTTCTATTTTCTGCTTTTTGCTCCTGTCTAGAACAATTTCCTCTGTTCTGTATGATGCAGGTCTACATATTCAAATCCTACCTATGTAAAAATCTATTCAAATGTCCCTTGTCTTACAGATTCTGAAGAACCTTTCTCTTCACTGAAGTGAATGTAATCACCTTATATGAACTCTCCTAGAAAATTATTAGAACCACTCACAGGCACTTGTCACCTCCTACTCTGTACTGGCAACACCTTCTCTTTGCTATTAGTTGAGGGCAATTCAACATTTATTGAGTATCTCACACCCTCTTTTTGTCATGCCAACTCCAAAGTTCTAAGTACAATGTCTATTGGATATTGCACTCTATATATTTGTTAAGCAAATAGCTCAATGAAAAACACACAATTAATGAACCTCCGGTTTTCAACGCTTTATTTTCATTTTGTTACTAATTAACTATATGACCTTAGAGAATTTGCTTAACTTCATAGGGCCGAGGCCTCAAATGACATAATAGATGAGACAATGGCTGTGTGAATACTCTGTATAAACTATAAACTGTAAGATCAGTTCCAGATATTAGCATTGCTTCCTCTTCTGAGAAATGAGACAGGTGAACCTAATCTATTTCAAAAACAGTCTCTAAGTAGCACTCCACAATACTATGAACACAAAGTGTTGTTTTTCCTTAAGTCTGTTGGCTCAAAGTATGGGGTGACTTAAAAACCAGTTACAGGACCTGCCCCAGAAAGCTGCTCTTGGTAGTTGATGTTCCAGTGAATCCCTACTGTGATGATCCCTTCAGACAGCTTTGCCCCATGTGGGCAGGTCAAAGGAGACCAGAAGTGTTACGAACCAGTGCTGATCAGGCCTCTTTCCTGCACTGTGACACCAGAGAAGCCATTCTCACAGAGAAAGAGTCAGGTGTTATAACGGCAACATAATTCACCCAAGAGTTTGGTTCAGAACTTTTTTTATTAGCTATAACTTTTATTAATAAAAGTAGATTAAAACATATTAAGAGTTCAATATTTTAAACAATCACCCTTAGGAAATAGGCGTATGGCGATAGGTGTTGGCTGTAATGATACATCATAATTAATAAGAGAACTACAGAGTCTTGAGCCCCACATCTCTGCATTATGACGGATTTTCCAGTTCAGTTCAATATGGTTCAAATCAATTCACTTTAATTCAATTTATATTTGTTTCAACTCAAGGCCACATGATGATATTGTAGAAAGAACATAGTCTTTATTTCTTATCTCAGAATTCATGGACTTCAACATCGGCTACTGTTTGCATGACATTTGGCAACCTACCTAATCTCTCAAAACTTTAATTTCCTCTTCTGCAAAAAGAGGGTAATATTATCCATCTTGTAAAAGGCAGCTATAATAATGGGAGCCCAGTCCTAAGGCAGCGTGGGCCCTGACAGATGAGGGGAGCCCGGTGGGAGGTGCTTCTGTTTCTTGTCTGCCCTGCAAGTCACTGAACAAGCAGCAATGTCAGAGCTGGTGCATGCTGGTCATCAGTCAATGGGATGGATTTCATAAGGCCTGTGCTGTGTAGAACATGAGATTCTGTACCTCTTTCTGCCAGAGACTCTTGAAACTAGCTCTGGGCCTGAGAACAGAAATGTCAGAGTTGCTGCTGTGTGGACAGAAGCATCCTTACTCCGAGGGGGTGCATGTGTAACTCGCAAGGGTCAGGGCAGCAGAGAACTGGAAGTGGATTAAGCTGGAATTGATCCAGGAAGGATAGAGATGGGTTTGTGATAGCCCAGATAGAAGCTGGATTTGTGAGACGAGTCTTCCAGGCTTTATGGAAGAATAGCAGACACCGTGGTTATGGACGTCGCATAACCCACGTGCCGTAGGTTCCTGGAGTGTTTCTGAGACTTCTGGTCACTCAAAGATGGGAAACAAGTTATTTAGGCCAAGAGCTTTGTGAGAGTTTAGATTTCTTGCCTTTTGGCTATTGTGGTTTTCTGTCGTTTCCCAGAAACCCCTTCCTGTTACGGCTCCAGGCTGTGGTTGGCCCCCAGACAACTCTACATAGAGCAGGGAAGGCAGAAGTGAAGCAGCAGTGTTGTGTGTAGTGAGTGACAGGTGGGTGTAGCATCAGGAGCAGTTGCAGTTCACGCATGTTGTCACAGGTGCATCAGCTCACCTGGTTGGTGTGTGGCTGCAATGAAGCCAATCCTCCTTTGTGTCCCCCAGGCCACCTCCGCCAGCTTCTTGGAGTCCTGGGCCAGGGTCCTGTCTACCTCCATGAAAATGAGCTGACTTCTGCAGATCATTTACATTAACAAAGTTGGAGGCTTGGAGGTGGCCTGACACTTCTGTGCGTTTCACTTTGTCCTCATGGATCCCAGTTTGCCCAGGCCCTATCCCATTTCACAATCACCTTTCCTTTTTCCCGGTCATGCCTGCCAATGTCGTCCCAGAACTACATGCCAAAGCAATGGCTCTGCAGAAATTGCTTCACCAGGAACTGGAATGCTACATGGTCAAACCCCTTTGATAAGCCTGTTTTGGGATATCACTTCCAAAGCAGCAAATCCCTTAAGCCAATTGTTATCAAGTGGGAATGAAGACATCCAATATCACTAGATTTGATTTTTCTAAAGAGCTGGAAATTCAAATTCTGCACAACCTCCCAATTTTAAATGTCTATATCAATAACAAAACCCAAAACTAATCTTTTTCAAAATCCATGTTTAAACCTAACAAGTCTTGTTTATAGGCCAGATTTAGTCCAGGTTAAACATGGACTTGAGTCCTGGGTTCAAATTCCTGCTCCACCACTTCCTGGTACACATTACTTCTGTACCACAGTCTCCCTTAATCTATACCATGAGACTAACAGCACCAGTCTCATAGGATGTTCATGAGAATCCAATGAGATACTAATACAGTTTCTTGTTTCTAGGGCACAGCTAAATGTAAGGTGGACTATTATTCTACGTGTCCCTAAAAAGCAGAAAAGATGGCTGATAATTAAGCTATGATACCATGCTTTCTTGCCACTTAGAATTACTTTATAATTCTTATAAGAGATCTTTCAGTGTTCATTTGATATAATTATCACTTATCGCCCTTGGGTGATATATAAAGGAAATATAAGCGTAATAATTTGGTTTCATATTCTTAAAATCTCCCTACATTATGCGTTTGACAACTGTGAATTTTTTACCCTGTCTTTCCACACAGTATCATCCTTGGTCCTATTAAGAGTGTTGGTGATGATAAAGCATCTCTTAAAAGAGGGCTCCACCACTGTCTCCAGGAATTTCTTCCAAGTTGCTGACACTCCCAGTGTGAGTTTTCATGCTGGCACTTTCTTGATCTTGCCAGAAAGTGTCAAATTGAGAATTTTCAGACGACACAGAAACTTCTATTCTTTTCAGAAATGGTCCTTAAGTTAAAGATGGTTGGCTAAATACTCACAGGATTTCAGTTGTTCAGTTACTTACCAGGATTAACAACAAAGGTTTGTGCACATACAAACATTGGCGGCTATGTAATAACTGTTGTTTGGCGAGGATGACTGTCAAAATGTCATTGATTGTAAGATATTTTCCTACAGTTTAAGTGTAAAAAAGAGTATATAACATTTTATCCTGCACAGTCTCTGCAAAGCTCTTATAAGATAAAGGAATACCAAAGTATTTGATAAATAAACATAAAATCTATATAGAGGGAAAAAGCTAGCATTTTTACTCAAGTATCAAGTTTCATCATGAAATACCTATGAGGTCTATCTGGAAGAAGTCCAGCCATTGTTTATATAACTAGAATGGACTGAACAACATCAGTATAACCTGGCAGCCAAGGAGAGTGGACTGGAATGTGCATGTGTGAACAATGATGACTTCACTGTACTAGTCAGTGGGGGTGGTCGACGCCATTGAGTGAGCACGTGTACTGTGTGGGTGTGCATTAAAAATGACTGAGCGAGTAATGAATCTGTATCAAATTTTGTTAAGATTAAACATTACTCCGTAGAAACTATTCAGATGATTCAGAAGGCTGCAGCTATGGGCAGCTGGTTATTGGCAGCTTCCTCACAACACACCTGCTCATGCATCACGTCTCATGCAGAGTTTTTTGGTGAAACATCAAATCACCCACATGACTCAGCCCCTCTACAGCCCAGATTTGGTGCCCTGCGATTTCTGGCTTTTCCCAAAACTAAAATCACCTTTGAAAGGGAAGAGATTTAAGATCGTCAATGAGATTCAGGAAAATACAAGGGGACAGCTGATGGCAATTGGGAGAACTGTGTGAGGTCCCAAGGTGCCTACTTTGAAGGGGACTGAGGCATCATTGTCCTATGTATGGTGTTTCTTGTATCTTGTATCTTCTTCAATAAATGTCTCTATTTTTCATAGTACATGGCTGAATACTTTCTGGACAGACCTCGTATATGGCCTTCCTTAAGACATTAATCTTTTTACATATAAAGAGGTATATCTGAGTAGTGCTGATTGCAGGTGACAGTACGTGCGTAAACGGTGGTTACCTGAAGACTGTCATGTGAATGGAAGTTGGAAGAATCAAAGCTGGAGGTGGGGAAAAGCACACAGTGGATTCATGGATTGGGCTCCTTTGGGAAGGGCAGATTGAACCAGTCAAGTTCCTTGGAAAAGTAAAACTAAGAAACCTATAATACTGGTTTTTCCTATAAATATAACATGTTGAAGGTAAGAAGAGATGGGAAAACTGGATCAGAAAAGAGAAAAAATAAGAGACAAAATAGGCCAAAGTTGATTCCAGCTGGGTAGTCTCAGACAGCTTAAATCAAAGTGGTCCTGTCTCCCGGGCTGTGTGGGCTTAGCCAGTCCAGGAAGAGTCGCTGTTTGTGATGATGGGGTTTTAGGGACCCCATTTAACCTGAATCCAGAAGTCCCTCCAAAAATTCAGTTTTTTAGTTCTGAATTTTATCAGTTTGACCCCTTCCTAGCCCCAAGTCCCTGGGTGTGTCAGACTTAGACATTGTCATTAGGCCAATGTCTGAGAGAAATTGGTCAGAAGAAGGGTTACCCCTCTCCCAACCCAGCTCCCACTATTACAGAAGGGCCCGCATGCTGAACGCATTGTGTATTTCATTTACAATGATTGTCCAACAGCTGTACAAGCGATGTGGTGGAAGATATGAATATTGCTCAGAGTGTAGCATAAACGTCCACAGTGAGCTGCACATGTGAATTAGAATGGCCCTGCCTGCATAGTAATTGGTATTATTATTGGAATGAATGGAAAAGCCACATATGGATGAATGGGTGGGGCGGTGAAAGGGGGCAGGATGAGAGACTGATGGTAGATTTTACTTTCTCTTATTTGTGCCTATCCCTTCAAATAACCAGCCTGCGGAGGTGGAGGGAAGGGATAAGAAGTGGGAATGTAGTGGAGAAAGAGTGAAGCTGTTTACCCACTATTCCTCTCCTGCCTTTCCTCTCTGTTAGTGCCCACTCTTGTTAATTGCAATAAAGTATATCACATATCCCCTCCCTGAAAAAATAAATCTGTCTGTTAGGGAAGGGTAGAAGGATACACTCAGGTGAAGGAGGTGGGGGTGCAGGGGAGACATAGGGAAGAGAAACACTTCAGGTTAATTGAAGCTGAGAATATAAAATACTCATCTTAAAGTGTGTGCTTCAGTTCTGAGAAGGAAAGTGTCGAGATCATAATGTTTTCTGTGTAGGATTCAACACAGCATGGGTGTTTTAAAACAAGGGGTAATCATTACTCATGGAGAAATTATAAGCTACAGCTTCAGGCTCAGGACACACGCACCGGAGACTTCCCTTTCATTTCCCCAGGGAGACGCAGCCAGACACGGGATTGTTAGCGGCTGAGTCCCTTGAACCAAATGGCAGAGTTAGGGACGGAGAGAATGACATAGTTTAATTTGTTGAGTGCTTTACACATTTAGAAAAAAAATAACATGCAATTTTATAATTCTGAAAAGTAGGAGGCAAGACATTTTGGTTTGGAAAATCAAACTGACTTCTCGAGAGAGATTGCAAAGCATACTGGTCAACTTTGTAATCAGAAAGTAACACAACAGTGGGACAATGATTTCTTTGGCAACGCTGGCTGTGTTCTTTCTTTTAGAGATACGACCTTTTTGAGCCTAATACAAAAACAGCCCCCGCCCCTCAGACAGCCCTTTGGTGTGCGTGCTCTCATCCTGTACGCATCCGTGTGGCAGCCGAATCGCTGTTAGGTCTCTGTTTAAAGATTCATTTTTACTAGAAATAATTTCTCTAAAGTAATAAACAATGCACTGTGTAATACCAAGTTTAAAATTCTTAGAAATAAAGGCAGGAAATTAGTTACAATTACTCACATAGTTCTTCAAAATGGCAACACATGAGAAGAAAGAGGGATCCCTCTCACCCTTTTTTTTTGAAGACCATCTTTGTTTACTTCATTCCCAAGTATTAAGAGATTGCATGAGCCATTTGCATAGGATAACTAACATATACCACATCATTTGCACGTCTGCAAGTACACGTGAGTAACCGTAATTACACGTGACACCAATTACTCTATTACTTTGTATTAAATTATAATGGAAAATTCCACTAGAGAATTGAAGCCTAATTGCATCTTAATTTGCATAATTTTGCATATTAATTACATCTCAGATGAATAATAAATTTCAGCAGATTTTTAATTTATGCATAGACACAAAAACAAGTGGAGAAATAATTTAGAAAAAAAATACCAGCAACTATTACTTAGGGCATTCAACTAATTTTGCTTAGTTTAGCAAAACAAAACTTGGTTTGTTTAATATAGCATCTTTAGGCTGATTGCTGTTCGTTGCGCAATATGTCAAGTCTTAAAACATAGGTGCAGACATGGCTTTTTTAAATAAAAAAGTGTTCAATTACAGCATTGTAAATTTGGGATTTTATATTTTGATAGAACTGTTTTGGGGAAAGCATTGTTTAGTTGGAAATATCTTTAATCGTGATACATTTTTATTGAGGCTTAATTTCTGCTGCAGTTACTTTAAATGCAAGAGATTACAAAAAAATAGAATGTATAAAACTATCACGGTGAAGAAGATTACTAATGTGTCAAATGCTTTGTAATTTTGAGTCTACGCAGTCACCCAAGATTGTTTTAGTAATTTGGCCTGAATGATTCAGAGTGAGAAATTCCACACATTTTTTGTTTTGCAGGGTATTACAATTCACAGGAATGGCTTTCAAAGACTACTATTATTTTCTAATTGTTTTCTTTGTATTTCCTTGCCGGCATGGTAAACAGCAACAACTCCTGAGTGCTAGAGACTGTTTGAAATTTAGTCACCCTTGCTTTGGATTTATTAAATAAATGGAAAGTTGATTTCTCTGAGATAACCAATGCATTTTAGTTACATCGCTGTATCTAGGTGAACGGTATCCTAAGAAAACATAATCCTCAGATGACAGTGTGTAACTGAAAATTCATTTCATCTACCTCTTGCCTCAACCCAAGCCTATGGCTTTGTACCTGCCGCCACTGTGAGAGCAGAGGAAACCCTCAGCTCGGCCTCCACCGAGTCTAACACTGTGATCATTTGCCAAATTATACAAAAGAAGAGGATGACAACGTCCTAATAAATCAGGAAACTGTCAAGATTAATAATCTCAGCCGTCATCTGGTTTCCTATAAAAGCCCTACTGGCATCAAATATTTTCCATTTTGTTTGGCACTTCTGTTGGTGCAGAAACTGGACCTGTGCCAGCGTGGTGCCATGCAACATCTAAGAGGCCATTCTATATGTCTTTTATCACATTAATCTGGATTTCACAACTGTGCTGGTTCAAAGGGCTGTAAGCAAGAATTCTTCACAACATATGTTCCCCTCTCCCATTACCGATTGCTGTTATCAGTTGCTATTTGACAGACGACACTTTGAGCTACGGGTTTGGATTTGTCTTTGTTTCCTTATATTTCAGTATTTTCTGAGGGCACAGAAAAAAAAAGTTTGCCTTGTTCTTAAGCAAACTATGAGCAAGGGAAACATAAAGTCCAGTCAGTGCTTGCTTTATTACATGCATTTCTCTTAGGTACTTGACTCCGTTCTTCGGTTTCTGGTAGGTTACAGCCCTAACATCACCTTTAATTATTTGAACGCTTAAAAGCTGAAATACTTTAGCTCTCTAAAATAGAACTGCATCGATGATTGCATCTGTCCCTTCACTTTTTTGTTCAACCGTTTTCACCAGGTTCTTACATTAAAGAGATTTGAACCGGAGGAATTCTTCAAAAGACCTAATCTTTCCAACATTTAAACAATGGTTCCCCCTTGTGGCGATGATGGAGTACTACGATTTGAGAAAGTGAAGTAAAGCAACATTAACACGGATTACTATGAAACATACGGAATTAAACTACTTGCAGATTGTATTTAGAAGCCTTTCCCGGTCTCCCGGGACTTTCTTACCTATTTTTCAGCCAGGCACAAGGACCTGTCCTTTGGGATAGAGTGTCCACATTTTAGGACAATTTTGAAAATGTTAATGTGCATACTGGAAAAAAAAAAAAAAGCAGTCTAGGCATTCATTGAAAAGCTTCAGAAAGGAATTTAAAACTTGATTATTCACTATATTCTCTCATGAGGAAACATTACAAGTGTAGAATTAAAATCTAGACTATGCTTGTTCTTTCAGGCGTTTTATCCTCAAAGTTCATTGGAGAGACAGAAAAATCTCACCCTTAACCGGTTGCTCAAAGATGGTCTTTGCAAACACCTTTGATATATGCTCTCAAAGATTTATTTTGAGTCAGATTTCCCCAGGGGCCACCATCTTACACTCTTCAAATTACTGTGATAAAGAGCATTCCTCTGACACAGCAACTGTAAACAGCTCACAAATGCTTTCTTTTCGGTGTTAAGCTATGTTCAGAATGGCAACAGCCAAGAGATGTCCCTTAAGTAGATTTTTTTTCCTTAAGATCATGTTTAATGTAAAAGAAAACTGTTGTTAGCAGCAGAGACAAGAAGCTGCTCTGTGGCCATATGACCGTAAGTACCCGGGAAGGATCAAGATGGATGCGATGTTTTTTAGTATACTTCAAAATCCTGAGTAATAAAAATACCTTCTTTCAATTCTACTCTAAGGATCCTTTTTAAAGAATAAAAGCATTTGTATTTGTCAAGCCATTTTCAAGCCACAATCCTTCTCGTTCACCACAGAGTTTATTTATTTAGAAATTGAACGTGGGAACTGGGGTTTGGAGGGGAAATGGACGCTTTTGCTGCGTGTCCTGGGGAGGGTGGTAAAAAGTGAGCCAGTTGCCAGGAAGCAAAAACTTGGAAACCGTATAACTCACAACATGGCACTTACTCTCCTGTTTACAACCCTTGCTCCCCTGCTCCCCGCCTCCCCGGCCACCTCAGGCTCTGTCACCAAGTTACAAATCTCTTCCCGTCATTGCCAAGGCAGCAGAACACCACAGGCCACCTCGCACACTACTGACCAGCTTTCATTTTGTGCAGAAGAGCACAGGCAGTTAATTTTTAACTACCCACCTGCAAAGTGAGTCATACAGGGAGCTCACATAACAAAGGGAGGTAATATATTCAGGAAAGAGGACTAGCATCAACTTAATTTTAGCCCGAATTCCAAAATCGAGAAAAATGGCTTTCTTTCTTCAAATAGTGAACTTTAAAAAAAAATGCAAAAGGTGGTTTAAAAAAACAAAGGTGGTTCTTTGTTATTCCTTCCATCCCCGCAGGTTTGGGAGGTGCCCCCTTCACCTACCTCCCTTTGCCATCCTGTCCCAGGCCCAGCATGAGTCTCCCCAGGGAGTTAGTGCCGAACAGTTGCCTAGGATTGCTTTCCCTAGCCGTTTCTTTCTGCCTTTTGGTATCTTGTAACGGTACAAAAGTAAATGGCCATAGTAAGCTCCTCCTACAAATGCACAATTATTAGCATCTTGTGGATATTTTTTAAAATAATCAACTGGTTTCTACAGGATGAATACCCTCAAACTCTTAATCTCTCCCTGCCCTTGCTTGTGCTGCGTCTATCGCTGTCTTCCTCTCAGTGTACCAGGTTAAAGCCCAGTAATTCCTTATAGCCACATGGAAAAGGAATGCCAGACACGATAGGATGTGGAACTGATCACATCCACACATGCTAACAATGAGGACACGTGCTCAAAATGTAAATTTCCCAACTATTCTTTCCATGTTCAACCCCCAAACCATAACACCATACACAGGGTTGGCAAAAGTAAGTTTAAAGTTGTGAGTGCACAAAACACAGTTTATTCTGATATTATTCTTTACTAATTATTATATTGTTTTTCATACAAACAACTGTAAACCTACTTTGGCCCCATATGTTCAACATATATGTTGATGTATGTGTGTATATATATACATATATGAAAACATTTCCTTATATTTCAATATTTATATATATTTGCATATATGTGTACAAATCTGTGTACACACACATATGTTGAGATGTAAGTTTGGGGGACCTTATTTCAATTAAGACCACAAAGTAGGGTTTAGATATGGGGAAGCAATATGTATTTCTTACTGGTCTTGCTCTTGGCCAACCCCTTCTACTTTTCAGTCTCTTGGTGAACTTGATTCCTGATTGGTAGGGCTCAGAGCCCCGTGGCTATCATGGGCTTGTGGTTCTTTGCAGTTATAAAGCTTTTTGGAAATTATCTGCCTCAACCTTCCAAATGCACGGAAGAGGAAACTGAGTCGCAGGAGGACAAAATGAACTGGTCTTCTGGCTTCCCAGCCGGTGCCTTTCCCATTCAGACTAGTGGACTGACAGAAGGGAAAATCCTGTGGCAATTGCACTTTCTAAAAGAGAATTTTTAGAGGTAATTAATTACTTTATATTGCATTAAGAAAGAGAGAAGGGAAAGAAGAGCAAACTGCCCAAACCAGCAGGGTGAACTCTATGGAAAACTTGGTTTTCGTTAACTGGGCATAGCCTTGGGAACCAGACCAGGGCCCGAGGAATATCCGGGACTGATCCATTCTTGGCAGAAACCATTTTTTTGGGTGAGTTAAGCAGCCCACTAGCCTTTTTTTCCCCCTCTCATCTTCCAGATAAAAATGAGTGTTTAAAAACTGTGCTAAAATTTTCAAAAACACCTTTAAAAGATTCCATTACTTAAAGTGATTTGGATAATTGTGTTCAATGGTAGCCATTATTTAAAAATATAATTAGTTGCTGAACTCAGAGAAGGAGGGAAATTTCTGCAGGTGTTTCTCATTATTTGCTATGCATACAAAATATCTGCATAAATTACCATTATTATTCCAATGTATACTAAGAGACAATAAAGCATTAGCAAGCAAAGAAGAACGCTGTTGACCCACAGACTGTGAGAGAGGCCTGGATCGGCAGTAATGGCACGCTGGCCTCAGAGCTATTGCTGCACATGTACAACGCTTTCAGGATTGAAAGGAACAATGTTTTCACCTTGAAAGTAACAATATTGCATATGGAACGTAACTCCATCAGAAGATACTGAACGTGGAGGAGGGGGTGGAAAGAAACAGCCACGGAACAATGTGCAAAGGAGTAGTGTCTGCTCTGATTGTTTCAAAAGATGTACACGCACTCTAGGTGGGTATTTTGGGATATTGCTTTGAGTTTAAAGCCCCCACAGAATGCATAAATGTGTTTTTAAAAAAATGTGTGGAGGATTTCTCATTTTTATTTTATGATATTTCTAGAGTGGTGGTCAGTGCCATCCGACAGAACCCTCTGTGATCGGGGAAGTGTTCAGTGTCTGCCCAACTCAGTACCACTAGCCACGTGTGGATATTGGCACTTAAAATATGGCCGGTGTGACTAAGAAACTGATTTTTTAAAATTTAATTTTAATAAATTTAAATAACCACATGCTGAATTGGACAGTATAGGACAATTTAATCTCATTGAGTTGTCCTTGTCAATAAGCATAGCTAATATCTTTTGGGTACTTAGTACGTATCAGGCACTGGGGTAAACCTTACCTCACCTCATTTAATTATCACAGCAAAGTTACGAGGTCAGTACTATCATGGTTGAGGAGACTGAGGCCCACAGAAATTTTGGTACTTATCTCGAAGTCACCAGACTAGCATGTGAAGGAGTCAGGATATAATTTGGACAGTCTGACTCCAGATTTTTCCCCATGGAACTCTTGTTAAGGTGGCATCGAGGAATATGCTACTGGATTTACTCTACTTATCCACAATGAATCAATTCCTGTAGGTAAGTAACAGGAGGTCAAATGATGAATGGATTATAAAGAAATGTGTCATATGAAGGGAAGATTACCCAATGATCAGTCGGCCTAAATATTGACAAGATAGAAGCCCAGAGGAACTGAATTCAAATACACTAGTCAGTGGTTGGCAAGCCTAGAACCAAGACCACTGAGCTACATATTGAGTGACCCAAATAGCATACCACATAATATACATTCGTGAAGTGTTGAATTTTTACTCTCTAGGGTAATCTGATACAGCAACCAAGGAGGAAGGCATGGAAGACATGTTAGGGTCTGATCATTTGTTGATAAAGAAAAATGAAAAACATTAGCTGGGAAGTGAAAGCAAGTTACTGACAGTTTAATACATAATTCTGCTTTTCATTTATCATCCTTGCTTTGTATGAGTAATGCTCCACCAAAATACTCTAGCCCCTGGTAGTTCAAGAATTCTTAAACCTTCTCGTGCTTAAGGCTCATCCAAGAAAGAAATGATGGATGCTAAAAGGTTGGTCGAGAAAATAAGGAAGGCAGAAAATTGGTTCATTTTATTCATTACTCTCCTATTGCAGTGGGTGTTAGGAATATTCCTGGAATTCATGTAATCTTCCTGGGAGTTCTACACATTTGCATATCTTTTGACTAGACATGTAGAAATATAGAACCCCTTTGGACTAGTGGGGTCCAGAACAAAGAAGAAACCTTTCTTTTACTTCTTAACTGTGTATTTGGCATTTTGCACATCCTGATTTGGTAAAATTAATTGCACTGAACTTCAGAGAGGTTAAGGAATTTGCCCCAAATCACATGGCTCATGAGTAAAAAAAGCTGGGATTTTCTGATCTTTTGAGTTTTGAAAATTGGCACTCTTTTTACTACTCTGATCTGCTTGCTCCTCACTGCCATACAGTAAGGTCTGTGATACTGGCTATGAATTCTGAATTGAGTTCAGTCTCATTTTTGATGTTCAACACAGTCAGGGTTTCTAAGACATAAGCCAATTCACCATACTTCATAACAACATATCTCAAAATGCTGGCCGATTCTGTTCCTTCCACCTAAGTGAGACTCCACACTCTATCCCTACCCCCTGCCTTGTGCCATCTCCCACAATCTTCCAAATGTCTAACTTTTCACGGTCATCTTACTGCTCTCCTGCCCCAACTTCCTCTTAGGCACAGAGTTAATTACCCCTCCCTTGAGCTCCCAGAGCCTTTATTCTGTGTTTCTGCCTTATTGCACAGTATTATGGCCATTGGCTTAGGTGCCCATGTCCTCTCCTCTGCTTCTCACAGGTGTGTTCAATCTCTGGTCTTTTCTGTATCTTCAGTAACTGAGGAAGTGCCTACACATAGTAGGTGCTTAAATATGGGTTGAATTGAACCAAACAGCCAGTTCACACAAACTCTAGCCAACACTCATTAAACCAACATACAAATCATCCTCACATCTGCAATATCATTGAGTGAACTAGCCATAACAATGACATTTTCATATTTGCATTTGCATATTAGTTATACAATGATTTGCTTTTGACTTTGTTACACAGGAGTGGGAGCCTTTTAAGGGAGCGTCCTATTTATATCAGGATAGCACATATAATAAGAGCACAGACTGGAGCCAGACAACCAGTTCCCCCTCCTCCTTACTAGCTTTGTGTCTGAATTGTACCTGGGTCTTAACTTATAAAGGTGAGTGAGTGATGACTTGGAGCAGTTGATGCCATTGAAAGAAACGAGAGAGGTAGGCCACAGCACTCCAGACCACAGCAGGAAGTACCAAGTTCAGTCGGGAGGCAGAAGAGGAGCGAGAGGAAAGCCCAGACCATGGCTCTTAGTTGCGTTTCTTTGCGAGAGGCTGCAAGGCAGGGCAGAATCAAGTCAAGAATTGGCTCATTTGAATAATTTCTGTAGGTTTGGGGCTATGGGGATGGTCTCTAGTTGCTTGGTACCTGGCCCTACAATGACTTAGGGCAAAGGAACAGTTGGCTTGGTGTGTGAGAGGAAGATGAAGTGGGTAGCTGGGAGGAAAGTCTTTGGATTGGTTGGTCGGCATCTAAAAGCCACGCTCCTGGCTGAGCCCTTTGCCGTCTCCGAAAGCCGGCTGGCCCTAGCAGAGGCAGTCTTTCCCTAGCCAGCAAGGGTTCTGAAATGCCAAAACAGTAGAGAAAGTTTTTAAAAAACATGACTAATCCAATGACTTTGACAAGTTGCTCAACCTCTCTGCCCCATTGTCCTTGTTTGTAAGGTGGGGATAAAAATAATTACCATCATAGGGTTGTAGGGAAGATTAAATGAATATGTATGTATATCGTATTGAACAGCATGTGACACATAGGAAATATGACATAAAAATCAGTAATGGTATTTGTCACTTTAACACATCTCACAATAACTCCCACAAAGTAGGAGGGACTTGGAAAGGACTGAATGAACGCATGCATGAGTGAATCAGTTCCCATGATTATGTACCTTAATGTTAAGCAACTAATATTTTCAATTTCTTAGAGACAGAAAATAAATCCACAGGTAAAATTGGCGCCGGAGTGGAAAAATGAATCAACTCTAGAGAAGGAATAAGGTTCCCAGCAAGTGCAGGCTTTGCTGCCGTCTTCCTATAATGCTTCTTCTAGTTCATCTATCTCTGTCTCAATATTTAAGGCAGGCATTTGTCTTTCAGGTTTCATTTGGCATCACTGCAGTCATCAAATGAAACATAATTTCCTCCATCCATAACCCGATGAAGTTTAGTTGGACTCGGTACCACTACTCTCGCTCCCAATTTAAAAAAGAAAATTTGCATCTTCAGACATCAGCAGCGTGATACAACCTAAGAAATAAGTGTGCATTAGGCCTCTAAATAGACTTTTCCTTTATTATCTGTATATAGAATCTATCTAATGGAACACGAAGCAACAGCATCCATCTCTTTCTACTGCCATTAAAATGCAATGGAATCCAATGAACTCTCCTTGTTACAAGCAGAGGCTCCAGTACCACGCTCTACTTTTAATGAACCTGGCATGCGGGCGCCTAAGATGTTTAGAGTAAGAGAACTGGATGACATCTCATCTACCCCAGAAATTTCCAGAAAAGAAAACAGATTTCAATGCCCATCTGCCCTCTCTTAACGACTCTGGAAAAAGGACTCATTTCTATGTATTAAAGACACCCAGAATAAATCTTGCTTTTCTTAAATGGGCATTGTGGCCCAATTAATGAAGATATTTTCCTGGTATTAATACAAGAAGCTTACTTCAATGAACAGTGAGGCTTGGAAATGTCCATCTAATGTACCCTTGATGCAAAAAGCATGCAACAAATAATCCATATTGTAACATGGATAAGTAACTTCTCTTCTTATTCATAGGAATGAGTAGCTGTATTAGAATGCGCATTGAATGGAGACTTTGAAGGACCACATCTGCCAACCTCCAGCTATGCGACTGAGTAAATGATTTGAACATACAGAGCCTCTGTTTTCTTACCTGTCAAATGAGGACATCGAACCAGACGTTCAAGATCTAGCACTTCCTGGTTTGATGAGAGGGTTTATATTCAAACTTTCTGGTCCTAATTACCTTCAGGTCACTTTAGTAAGTCTGAATATTAATGCCATTTCCCACAGACCAAACATAGAGTTAAGCAGACAGCATGATAATTTCATAAATATACTCTTTATACATTTATCTTTTTTAATCTTTTGAGGCTATTTCCCATAACAAGAGGACCAATTTAAAAATGAGTTGAGTTATAGGTCTTTATATAGCATTCATTTTTGCACACTTGGAATAGAAAATGTTAGCTATTTAATTAGTCAGACTCATAATTTAGTTTGTAAACTCAGAGACCATATCTAGGTTTTACATAATATTGATTACATGATCAGGGCTCATTAAAGGATAATAATTTAAAAATCACTTTTAAGCGTTAGCTTTTTCTAGCTAATTTCCTTTCCATATGAATGCTTCGTATTTTAATATATCACCCTTTTCTCCTATTTATTTATTTATTTTTGCTCCAGAAAACCAGTGAGAATTCACCTAGAATGATGACAAATTTAATGGAAATTTAAATGAAAGTGTAATCTTATTGGAATTTCATTTTTGATGACATAATAATAGGCTTATATAGCACCTTTCATCTATGGACCTCTAAGCACTTTACAAACATTAGTTAATTCACACAACAATCCTGTGAGGTTGGCAATTATAATCAGCCCCATTATGCAAATGAGGGAAGTGCCACACAGGGAGGTTAAGTTCCTCAGGCAGAGCCAGCGTCAGACCAGGAGCTTCCTCGTGCTGAGCACTGCACACCCAGACAGGCTTCTGGGAAGCCTACCAGGTTTATTGGTTGCAACAAAAATACCTCTTTTCAAAGTCCCAGAGGAATGTTTGATTTTGTCACCTTTTTGGCGTTCCCCAGCTGGAATGAAGGAACTAGCAGGGAAGGGCAAGACAGAGGGCAACTTGCCTTGACAAGTGAACAGAACTGGTGTTGTCATGAATTTCCCCACCTTTTTAAGACTCCAGCCAGAAGGTGGTGTGAGACCCTGCTATTTGAAGGAAAAAATATATTATCCCAAATATTAATGTGAGTATCATTTATAATAGCAGAAATTCTTTATTGAGTGTTTATTGATTGATGGGCCTGGTATTCGCTGTTTTATGTATATTACTTCATTTAATCCTCATAATAACCTAAATGTATGTTAGCCATTGCTGTGTAACAAAGCACCCCAAAATCTCAGTGACTTCAAATAATGTCTATTCTTGCTCATGTATCTGTGGGTCATCTGGGGATTAGTGGTATAGGCTGGGCTTGGCTTCAAGCTGCTGGTCAAGTCCAGGTTCTCTCCATGAGCCTTTCTTCCTCCTTAGATAGAATAGCCACAGCATATTTTTCTCATGGCAAGCATACTTTCAACTGTTACTACATCATATCTACTGATATACAATTACCTTATGCAAGTTACATGGCCAAGGTCAAAGCCAAATTGTGGTAAAGTACACACTGCCCAGCAGGAGGCCAGTCAAGTTGCACATCCAAACCCAACATGACTTGGGCAGGAAAACTTACTACTCCCATGAAGGTGGTGGAAAAGTGTAAATAGTTTGGATAGTAATATAATGTATCACTGTACATTATAATATCACTGTTATATATATATATCACTGTGTATATAATATCACTGTATAATATATTATATTATTATAACCTACAGTGATAGGTTATATTATTATCCAAAAAAGTAGGCTGCAGGCAGGAAAAGCTTAGGAGTTTCAGTTTCTGTTTTCCCCTAACCTCTCCCACCGCTGTTTCCCTTTAAGCACCAAGTATATTATAAGCTGCCTTCTCATCCCTCAGATCATTCACTCAGAAGTGATATAGACCCACCTCTACTCTTCACTGGAGACTGATGATGATTGAAATTACAGGGCCACGGACCTCTCCATTCTGGTGATGGCTTAAGCAAAGGCTAAATAGCCCTTTTTGATTCTGTGCCTACAGTTCCTCCTGGGATCAAGAAACACTGAGCCCTCCTCATCTCTTCATCACTAGTGCATTTAAGCCATTAAACCATCCTGCTGCATTTCAAAGAATGATGCAGACAATTCACAGAAAGCATCCTTTAGCTTTTGGATGTATGAATTAATCATTTCAACTTAACTAGATACAGAGTTCACCTAAGGTCTCTGACCTCCTCAAGATAAATATTAAATGTGTCAGACTCACTCAGTAGAAGCCATGCAAATTACCAACAGTCCTTGGGTCAAGGATCTAAGAAGAGATAAGAAGTTCAAATAAATCAGATCATGAGGTCAGGCAAGAATTTTATTACTGGTGCAAATACTGCACGTTGTCCAATACCAGCAGAGACACCAGGAAGTGCAACACAGGCTGAATCAGATCCTGTATTTTGTTGGCTGCTCTGTGTTTCGCCTGTGCTTTCAGTATGCAAAATCATGAACACAGGAAAAGAGAAAGATTTGCAACTGCATTAGTATATGTCTATTGGCTTCAAAGGCACTCATGATATTTAATACCTGTGAAACTGTGAAGTGGCTTCCAATGCTTGCTTTTCAAAGTCCGTTTTGCAGAGTGCAAGGATTTCCTGGCAGGGCCACAGGAGCAGCTGCCCGAGGAGAAAGAGAGGCAGAGGAACAGTGCCTTTGGCCTCCCCTCACTCTACTGGAGCGGCTGCATTTTTATCGGCTTGATCAATTGAAGTTCATGATGATTCCGTTTGAATAAAACCATTCTGCTGCTTGAAAAGTGGCTGAAGACCATTGGCTCTGGTTATGTCTTCCCCTGCTATCATATCCACTTTTCTGCACCCAACCCACAGTGTTTCTGTTGAACATGGCCTTAACATGTATTGATTTAATTTTTGCCTCTTTATGTATGAACAGAGAATGGAATTATGTTTGCCATGCTTTGGCATTTTTTCCCAAAACATGTCCCATTTTATTTTGGTCGCTTGCAGTCTTTTTGTTCTCTTCTTATATTCGGCCTCAAAATTGTTATTTTACTCCTAGCCTAGGGACAGGCATGTTTCATACCATTTCAAACAAATACTCTAACTGGAGATTGGAAAGGAGATCCATCTGATCTCAGATCTAGGAAAGGTTGTGATTCACTAAATTTATGCACTTTATTTATTCCTGTGTCACTCTCCTTCTAGAGTTTTCTTTGGAAGCCTGACCACTTCCTTTTCAGAGAGTGGAGTTTCCTGGAGCATGTGCTAAGAATCAGCATAACCCAAAGGGCTTTTTCCAATCACTCCCACTTCCCGTTTCTTTTTTTCTGTGTCAGGTATGGATGAGCAAAGAGACCGCAGACACACGCAGGCTACTCTTTGAAAGCCAAGATGCTCTGCGTCTGTATTTGTACATGCACACGGTGGGATCTCTCAGACAGGTGTAGCAGCGCTTCATTGACGACGCTGCAGCCTTCTCTTTTAACATAATATTCCAAGCCCCTCTTTTTCCTATCAAACAGAGTATTGCCTCACACTGAACTATCCCTCATCTTCTTGGCTCTCTGAACTGTGCCATCACTGTAGCAAAGATGGAAAAACCAAATTTAATCTTCGATAACAGCCAGTCACTCCTGGTGTCTTTTTTGGCGCCATGCCTAGTGGCCAATCTCTGGCCCATTTAGACTGCTGCAGCTGAGGACTGCCTGAAAATCTCATCGCCGACCCTTCATAAATGGTCATTATATCTGCCATTATGTTAAATAAAATCCATAGTGCTTCTTGGTTGCATTTGAGACTTGTTAAAGAAAACAAGTTGGAAAGCTCATTATGAACCTTAAACAGGGGGACTACATGGACACCCATTAAAGGAAGCATCTTCCCCTTCCATGGGACACACAAAGCTACGGCTCATTGAGGTCCTACTGACAATTTAAGTTCTTCATCCAGCACCCTAGTGTGAATTTATGTGTGAATCCTGATTCTTCAAAATAATGGTCACCCATCGCCTTGCAGTAGATGCTGTCCATGGGATCCATTTCTGCTCCCACAGGTGCTTTGTGCATGTAGGGACAACTTCCAACGCTAGCCCCTACAAATCTTTGTCTAAAGGCTTTCTCTCTAGCGGTCAGATCCATGTAGCAAAGTGTGATAGGCTGAAAACACAGAGAATGAAAGCCCTTTTGGGAACAGCCCAAACCCATAACTGATAGGAGTTTGAACATAAGTATTCCAGCTCCATCACTGTTCAGGTGGGTTAACTCTGAGGAACATGTGTTCTTCCCTGGCTCCCAGAGTTCCCCATGGGATGAATCTCCAATTGTCCCCAGTGGTAGTTGACATAATAACACATCATTTTCCTGTTTTCTTCCCTTCCCTGACTCATTTCCCAAATATCTTACTGGAACCTTCTGGAATTTTCTCCCAAATAAACTACTTGCATTCAGATCCTTGTTTCTGGATTTGCTTCTGGAGTAATCCAAACTAAAATACTACTGTAACCCTCAAACCCATCATTAATAACCGGGGAGAAAGTTTTTCATAATAAAATCCTTTCAGGCGTACTCTATATATTTTAGAGTACTTATGGTTTGACTCAACCGGATTTATTGAGTGGCTGGTAGGCGCAAGGTATGGTGTCAGCAACAGAAAGACAATTTCCATGCGCCTCCAGACCTGCTCCATTATTTATGGAGAATGCTGCCAGAGCCCTCTCTCTAAAAGGCAAACCAGTGCGCTCTTCTGTTGCTGCCGGCCTGCGTATTTTCCCCAGAACCTTTCTGTCAGTCAGTTCGGGCTGCTCTAACAGAATATGAAAACTGGGTGCCTTATAAAAAACAGAAATCCGTTTCTCACAGTCCTGGAGGTCTGAGATCAGGGCGCCAGTAGGATCGGGGGCTAGTAAAGGCCCTCTTCTGGGTTGCACACACCTTGTTTTCTCACTGTATTCTCGCATGGTGGACAGAGGAGAGAGAGCGCTTTGGGGTCCCTTTTATAATGTCCCTAATCCCATTGATGAGGGCTCCACCCTCAGGACCTCATCACTTGCCAATGGTTCCACCTTTAATAACATCACATTGGGAGTTAGTATTTCAACATATAAATTGGGGGGAGGCAAATATTTAGTCCCTTATACTTTTCATCCCTGGAAGATAGATTGTAGTTTTAGAACTGCGAGCGTTTGCTGTGTTCTTGCAAACCTAGGATAAGGGGGGTTATGTACTACTGTCCTAGACAATAAGGTGGACAGCTTATTTAGGTTTGCTCAGAACTTCTCCAGTTTTAGTCCAGAAAGCCCCACATCCCAGGCAAACCAGGATCATTGGTCACCCTACTCAGAAGATCAAGGCAAGGGGGCTAGGTCTGTGGGGGAGAGTGGTCCCTAGGTGGTGAAAGCTCACTGAAATGGAGCTGGGAGTGGTTTTCCAACCAGCATGTGGCAGATACTGAGAGAGTGAAAGGGCTTTTCTGGGGATCCCGAGAGATCCTGGGGACAGGGAAGTCAAACAGACTATTTGTATGGTAGAGAAAACCTAACTCCAGAAGACTGGGAAAGAGACCCTGGTGGTGTCAGTTTTAAACCATTTTTATAATTGTGGTAAGTGCTGCTAAGAAACACAGGGCTCTCTGGGACCATATAACAGGGCAATCCATCTAGATGTATCTAGAAAGGTCTCCCTGAGGACATGAGTCCATGCTCGTGTTAAATGTGAGATCTTCCAGGCAGATTAATTTTCTAACGTCACTGACATAAAGTAGTGCCTTCTAATGAGTATGATTTATAGTGACTTTTAGTGACTCCAAAAAGAACTTGGAAACCAGTGTTAGAATTATTATAATTCTGATTTTAGCTACTTAAGGTAATTTTTTACCGGCCTTTTCCTCCTCTTATGCAGCTACTCTATCCTCAAAATGTGCCAGGCTTGAATCTCTTTGCTTCATTTCCACCCTAAGGATAACATTGTCCCATAAATCAATTCATCTAGTTAGAGAGTTGATTCTCCCAGATAAAGTCACCCAACACAAAGGAGTGGTGGTAATGCTGGTGGATCGTGTCAGCCATCGGTACCCAGCCATCAGTGTAAAGTGTTGGCACATATAATTCTGACTACATAAATCTCAAGGTCTCTCCTGAGTAAAGTTAGTTTCCAGAACAAACAAGGAAAAAGTTATCTATAACCCCATTCCTTGAAGCCCCACTGAACTCTGTAACCTGGGTAGTAGCTTGTTCATGCAGGAAAACATAGCATGCAGCTTTTTCAAAGATAAAGGATAAAACTTTTTCCAGCTTATCAATAACGTTCAGTGTTGCTGGCGTCATATTTCTGCTAATGGATTGGGATCGTGTACTTGTTATTTCTGCTTAGAAATGATATCATTGCTGCTTACTCGGTCGAAAGAGCACTCCTAAGAGAGCTTCTCTACATAAATAGAGCATCCCAAAGATATTCTTGAAACTCAGTTTCAGGTTGGAAAAACAGGCTGCAATGTAGTCAATATGAGGTAGATGCTTGTTCTTCAGTAAAAATCCTCGTACATACTGAAGTGAATAAATCTAACCTAGATTACAAATATATATTGCTTTAAAAATAATAAATTGTCAAATCTGAAATGACAAATAAACTTATAAGCAGATTGAGGAACTGGGGGCGTTTCAGGCGACCAGTGTGTGTACACAATGGCAATGAAATGAGAGGAATGGACCCGCGGTCAATGGCCAGACACCTTACCTGTTCTCAAGTTCTTGCCTCGGACACTTCGATGATTCTTGCACGTCATCTCTGGCTTCTTGAACTTTGACTTTAGCATCAACTTCCCATCAGGCAGTAACATTCTGAACATTGTTTCAAAGCAAAATGGCCCAAAATAAAAATTCCTTTTACTCCGTCAGCTCAGCCACACAGAACTCATGCCAAAAGACCACAGCCGTGCACAATTGTCAGAAGATCCTAACCAGGAGCAGCAGACAGGACAGGGCAGCAGTCTGCAGCACGAAGGCGGCCAGAGTTGGAAGCCTAACTCCAAAGCATTGTGTCATCTTAGGCGAGAGCCTGGAACTCGGAGAGTAGCATCAACAAACATCTGTGGCCACAGCCTGAAGGACGGTCTTCTCTCTTACCCTTCAGTTTACACGTGTACATCTTTTCGCCAAGCACAACTGTGCTCCCCTTGAGGTAGAATCTCTCTCTCCTTTAAGGAGAGCCTTTCACACAAGCATGAACATAGTAGGAGCTTCATATATATCTGCGAGATAAAAAACAGGCAATTGTAAAATAATTGGTGGTGGCCTAAATTATGTCTTTCTGGATCTTCACTGCACTTCATGACATGGGCGAGAAAGATGAAAATTTCTCAACTAAACCCTTCCATTTCTTGAGGCTCAAAAATTTTTTGAGGCAGAATAGGGTAGTGGTAAGAATTGCTGGGTTTAAATATGACCCCTGTCACTTACTAGCTGTATGATATTGGGCAAGTTCCTTATTTCTCTGTGCTTCGGTTTTCTCATCTATAAAATAGAGACAATAGCAATATCTACATGATAGAGTAATTATGAGGATTAAATGAGTTAATAAATTAAAAGTGCTTACAATTATGTTTGGTATATAACAAGCATTTTATAATTGTCTGTTATACAAATACATTTATTTATAAAATCAGTATGCATCCTAGAATTGGCACATAAAATTACTGTATGTTTTCAACACCCTCCAAGCTTTTATTAAATCTATGGTATATCTTATAATTAATGATATCTGAAAACCAAAGAAACAGAGTAGATAAAGGAAAGCAAAAAAGAAATACAATGAGAAAAACGACTAAAGAAAATGGTGAGGAAGGGAAGAGTGAAAGCGGAAAGATACATGGAAGACAAAGCGACAATCTGGCTCATCACTCTAGTCTGGTTTCTGCCTTTCGAGATTGACAGTGCTTTTTTTTTTCACTTAGGTAAGGGGATGAAGTAGCTGAGAAAAACTGAGAATGAGTTGGGTATAGCTATGCTATAGACTGAATGTTTGTGTCGCCCCCCAAATTCATATGTTGAAATCCTAAGCCCCAATGTGATGATGTTAGGAAGTGGAGCCTGGGGGAGGTGATTAGCTCATGAGAGTAGAGCCCTCACGAATGGAATTAGAGCCTTGTAAGAGAGATGCAGAGGGCTCCCTCCCCGCTTCCACTGTGTGAGGGCACAGCAAGTAGTCACCATCTGTGAACCAGAAAGCGAACTCTCACCAGACACTGAATCTGTTGGAACCTTAATTGTGGATTTCCAGCCTCTAGAACTGTGAGAAATACGTGTCATGTATAGGCCGCCCAGTCTATGATATTCTGTTACAGCAGCCCAAACAGACTTACACAAGTTACTTAGCTGCTGAAGACAGGAGTGGTTAAAAAGATTTTACACTTTTCCCCTCAGTTCCTTCTTTTTAGGGCTGGGACTTTGAGTCAGAAGTTGTCAGGAATGAAAGCCACAGCAGCAACCAGGAAGGGAGAGGCACTGACTCTCAGTTTCCCCCAGAAACCCCAGTACAAGCATTATGGCCAAAAGATTAAAAGAGTTGAGGGAGCCCTGGCAAGGCTGTGGGTTTGAAACCCCATCAGCACACATATAAGAATCAACCAATGAATATATAAATAAGTGGAACAACAAATCTCTCTCTCTCATCAAAAAATAAGTTATTACTTTTTTAAAAAACAATTGAGGGAAATCCTACAAAAACTAGGTGGAAGAGATTGGGTATATCTCTATTTCATAATAAAGTAATTTCAAACTTATCCTAAAAATACGTATCCAAAAACAAGGAACTTTTCTTTCGAGAGCTATGATGTCTTTACATTTTCTATCAGGGTCACATTTAAAATAGTTCAGACCTGGCTTCTTCAATTATGTTCTAGAGAAAATTAGTTCCATGGAATATTTGTTGTTGTGTTGGTTGTATTTTTATATATTCTCCTCATGTAGTTTTAATAGCTAATACTTTTTTTAAACAATACTCAAAAATAATTTAAAAATTCAATGGTCAGAAGAGTAAAATAAGTATTGAGTTAACCAAAATTAAACAAGTTTCCTTATGGTGGGGATTTTCAAAGCCTTTAGTGTGCCAACAAGCATTTTCTATCTCCTAGAAGGAGATGCTACAAGCAGTTTTTACCAAACGTGTTTGACCACAGATATTTGTAGCACTTTCCCCAGAGGTACAACATAACTCATGTGCTTTAGGAAAACATTTCAAATGGTTCACTTAAACAGTGTTTTACTCATAAAAATACACGCAACAACACAATGCATTTACTACTCCATACTTTTCCAAAATACGTTTACATATGTAATAATAATTGCCATCACCACAGTCCCTGGGAAACAACAGGAAACCAGTTAGTACTACCATGTTGCAGATTATAAAACAGCAAGACTTAGAGGGTTCAATTATTTTCTTGTCACGCCATGTGGCACCTAGAACTTAGACCCCTGATTCTAAGCCTTATCCTCTCAAACACCTTATTATTCAAGAAATTTGGCCACACAATCTGTCTATAGTCTTGTACCAGCCCCCATCTACTTGCTGTAGACCTAGTGAGAGGTGACAATATCTGAGGACACACAGTACCTGGGGCTTGAGTACAGGGATAAACTGGGAAGGGCCATGTCTGCAGAGCCAGCATCCAAGAGACTCAGCATCTGTGGAGCAGCTGAACGAGAAGGTGGAGAAGTCCGTTCGAGAAGGATAGACAAAGGAGTGGTATGGGACTGGAAACTGGGGATATGAAAGTTGGTGGTCACTTAGGAGGTGATATGCAAGAGCCAACTGGCCAAAGTCATCTGCCATCAGTCGGTGGCTGCGTGGCCTGTGGGTAGATCATCACATAGTTGTCACAATCAGCTAACGCCAGTGGGGGTGTGCTTTCTGTTTATGAGCTCCCGGTGCTGGAAGGCCAAGAGGAAAATGAACAGGGCCAAGAGAAAGAAATCATGGAGAAAACTAGTTTGACTTTATTCTGGTTGGAATTTTAAAGTCAAAGCCATTCTCAATTATTATACTTGATGCAGCCCAGCATACAAAATAAGAGGAAAAAAAAAAAAGCCTTGGAATTCAATACTAAACACAATCATTAGGTATGGATGATACACCTTCTCATCATCCAAGTCTCAAAAGCTGAAAGGAATGTGCAAAGTCAAGTACAAACCATGGTTTCTTGGAGAAGAGAATCCTATTCAGCCAAAAGACAGTCATTCTCATAATGTGTTTTCACGTCCTCAGTGGTATTTTACTGTGTGAGCTGTCCAAGCAGCACACACTGGATTTCCACCAGCCTCCAGAGCTGTAGGAAAAGAAAACGATCGCTTACGTATCTCGGTGGCTTATCAGGAAACATGGAAGAATTAATGTATTTATTCTTTCTTCTGAGATTAAATGTAATTGCTTTAAAAAGATAATCATGCAATTGTTTGAATTGTATGCATTTCTTAGGAAGCACTAATACATTTTCCTGTAGTCTGACAAAATGTATGGTCTCTTATCCTCATTTCCCTGTGGATAAATACTTTGTTAATTAATAAAGTATTATATGAGCACTTAGTGTCTGCATTTAACAGTGCAAGGATTTCATTCAGATTATGTTAATAGATTGTTCGCATTATTTCTTGCATTAATTACAACTTCTTTCTGTGGTTTCATCGTTAGAGCATTGTCTCTGTGAATGCAGGGGGCTTTTTGGATTATATTCTTGTTTGACTGCTAAAGTAATGCTAGGAAAATATTATTAAATCGGAAACTACTCTCTAGGACTTGGATCAAAAGACAGAAACAGACATTCAATTATTTCAAAATCTTAGAGGCGACACAATTAGTTAGAGTCTGCCCTAGTTGAATTAAAATCAAGTAATTAGGGCATTTCTCTGGAACCCACAATATCTTAATAACAAATTCATGAAGTAGGAATTGGACATCAGGATACCTTAGGCATAATAATGAGAAAAAATCAAGAGATTTCTTCCTACTAATTGATAAATGTAGAATACAGACGAAGCAAATATGTGGGGCGGGTATGAATCTTAGGCCACAGGTGTGCAAGAAATTTTATTTCCCTTGAATCAACTTAGTTCTGACTTATCCTGCTGTGCTGTCAGGAAATTTAATCACAGTTATTTTGTGACATGCCCTACAAAGATTCTGGAGTCTTAGGTAACTTCTAGAGATGACGAAGCTGCTAGTCATTCGTCCATCAAGGTTACCACTGAGGCATGATAGGCCTAGTTCTTAGGGTCCCTTTAGATCTGACTGTGCTCTGTCTGTACTCAAGGCATGGGGCATATTTTGGAAGGCTGGCAATGACTGTCCACTCCAGGGATGAGCTCCCCCAGCCACACATGACAAATGCATCCCCTCATCGGCCTACAGATGAGTTCCACTACCAAGAACTATGGCATCCCAGCCTCTGCCCCTACCTCCTTTTTTCTTTTCTTGTACATGGTTCCCTCCTCACACCTCTTGCTTGAACCACCACTTACTGCTCTCTCTCTCTCTCTCTCTAGTTGCTCTCGGAAGCCAACTAAGCATCATCTTTTTAGACTTTTCCAGTTTCAAGAAACTGGAGGTTTCTGCCAGGCTAAAACAACACAGAGGTCTGTTTGCAAAAGAATGAGTTATGTACTTAGAATACAGGTGAGAATAGACAGGGCAAACAGTATTATCTTGGAACACAAACATACCCTGGAATATAAACTGTTTTCTAAATAAATGTAATTTTATTTTTTAATAAATTAAACACTACAAAACACAGTTCAGCTGTCATTATTTTATGTAAAGAGAGAAATGATTTAGAAAAATTAAATTAACTAGGTTGCGTTCAAAATTTACAAAGGCCCAAATTTGATGTTCTAGATGACAATGTGATAAAACATTAACAGTTGCTGTTTTATCTAGTTGTATTTGTTTATAAAAAATACTTAGGTTGTTTTCATTTTATTTCTTAAATATTCCTAAGAAGCATAACTCTTGAAGTTAAAAAGCATATTTTCTTCCCTCCCTTTTTATGCCCACACACATTGCCATCCTCTCTCGAGTCCTTCAGTCCCAACCCCTTCAAGGTCCACTCCGCTCCATGTGTGTGGCTCTCGCTCATCACCACCTCTTGCTCTTATGTTTAGAATTCTCCCAACTCTAGGGTAGTAGAGTTAGCAAATAAAAATACAGCACAGTCCATTAATTTTGAATTTCTGATAATAATGAAGAATTATTTGGTATAAGTATTGTCTGTGCAATATTTGGGACATATTTATACAGAAAATTTCATCATTGTTTATCTGAATTTCAAAGTTGACTAAGTTTTCTGTATTTTACCTAGCAACCCTACTCAAATCCCCAGGGTAAGACCTTTTCCCTACAACCTCGCCCACTTCTTCTCACAGAAAATTGCTGCACTTAAAAAGCCATTGTAGAAAAGGTGAAAGAATCTTCAAAGGAAGCCACTGTTGTTTGAATACCCCCAAACCTCTGATGAATTTCTGAGACTGTGCTCCCAGAACCTGAGCTGTCTGAAAAGCGGGAAACTGGCCTCCAGAGGCACAAATCTAACAGCCTCAAGATTCCACATTTAGGGAAGAAATAGAGTAGAGATAAAAAGTGAATCTGTGGTTGGAAGACACTTTGTGTCACATGAGAAAAAAACTTAAACAGTTTATAATAATCAGGCATTCTGTATTCACAAAATAAAGTGGAAATTTCACACTGCAGTTGAAATGAAAGAAGCTTTTGGGCTTTTTCAACTTGATAGCCCTAGATTTAGGAAAGTAGGCTTATTTCTTCAATAGTTCTCTTTAGAAATCAAGCATTTGGAATATGAAGATCCTTGTTATGAAGAGAGGTGTGGCTGGGGAGGCAAAGGCCATTGAACTTGGCAATTGTGCTTTTCAAGCATTTAATGTAGGTGAAGAAAAGGTAGAGTAGCAAAGATTATTCCTATAGGACAACAGATTTAAACTTATAGGCCAAGCTTTACAAAATAAGAATGTAAGGCAAAACAAGAACGGTGTAGGATATATGGTCCTTCCGGCTCAATACAGTCTCCGAGATGCTTTCAAGTTGAACATGTCTCTGAGCCTTGCAAAGATATTTCATAAATGGTTTTTCTTAAGTTGTTGCTTATTAAATCAAGTCTGAATCTGGCAAAGTAACAGCACGGGCCAGGGGAAGCCAGTAGATGATGCATTAATGCAGCCTTGAAAATCATTTTCAAGTCTTACTCAGCAACAAAATTTGGTTACATTCCACTTTACGTGGAATGATTTCATTCCTTTGTTTTCCTAATCAACCCATCGTCTGCAATAGCCACTTACATCAAACATTAAGGTTATCATAAGGGTATTCCTTATTATAATGAATTCAAAAGGATAGGAGAATACCACCTTCTTTAGCAAACACAGAGTGAGGAACTCTGACATTTAACTGTATTTATACGAAAGGATATTATACAGAAAAAAATGACTGTAGATTAAGACAGATCTGTGTTTAAAACCCATCTCCGTCATTTACTAGCTTTGTGACTTTAAGTAGGTCCATTAACCTCTCTGAGTCTCCTTAATTGTAATATGCAATAATAATGTCTCGCATATATGACAGTTGTAAGAATTAAAAATAATATGTGTAAAGTGCTTCACACATAATAATACCTACCATTTAATGAGGTTTATTAAGATACCCTGAGGCCCATAAAAGAGATTTGCTAAGACCTCCTGGGTGACATTTCTCAGAATGTGTTGGGAAAACATTAGTCCTTATTAGTTTTATAAAAGGATTCTACTATCAAGTAAGTTTGGGGAATGTGTTCTGTAGGCACATATTAGAAATTGTCAAACTCATTCATTTTTTATAAAAGACTCTGAGAAACCCTGTAACTAAGAAATCTGTTTGTTTAACACTGAGTTTTCCAAGCTTAAGAATCTAGTAACCTTTTATTTGGCAGCGACAGAAATTCAAGTCTTGGGAAAATCTTGCTTCTTGCATCAAAAAAGAAAGCAAATTTATTAGTATTTGTTCAGTGGATGATGTATTTCCACTTGAGTTAATTTCAACATTGCTGAGTTTCTTTCTGACTGATTGTTTTAACCTTCATTTTTAATTCATAAAAAGAAATTGGAGGAAATGCCATTTATTTAAAAAGTACCAATTTATTTCCTTACCGAGGGATATTTCTTGTGCAACTTTGAAGTTTCAAATTCTGTTATCTGACCTGATCCATTTCTTTAAAGAACCAAGAAGATGCACGAAACCTTTGTCTTATGAATAAAACATGCTACTTTCCCAGCATCTCAGGATACACACCCTGGATTACCTGCACGCACTCTTGGAGCCTCTGTCCTCAGCTCATCCTCTCAAATTTCATCTGCTTCTGCCCTCACTGTTCTCTCCACCTAGGTCATCACTTCACCACACCGATATAAATATAATACACTACTCTTTTTTTTTTTTGTCCTCAAACTTTATGTCTTCCCCACCTAACCTCCCCATTCCCATGAGCACTTGTATATAAAGAGCATTTCCACCAGCAGCTGTACAGAATGTTGATTAACCAGGTCATTTTCCCACCTGGGTCCTACGCTCCAACATCTGCTTGACTCTCCTGCTTCCTAAGGCCCTGATAGAAAGATCCTCACTTGATCTATCCCAGCTTCAAAAGTTAGATCCGGATATTCTTAAAAACCCAGAAGCAAACTGTTGGCAACCAGAGAATCAGGAGCTGTAGGTGATACATAGATAGGGCAGCAGCAGCAATTGTTACATGGATAGGAGACATGACGTGGTATTCAAGACAATGACATTTATTAGCAGATTGATAATGTAGTCTTATTCATGTACTGTTTTAGGTTTTTGGAAGGAGTAGTTTATCGGTAATAATCCAGAAGCTTCCAATTTGCTCCCATCCAGTCTTTTTGAGCGCTTTCATACCTGGCCGTTGTGCCACGAGCCCAGAGATCAACAGCTCCAATCCCCCAGGCCCTGCGGAAAGTGCCAGTTGTGAGAGGCAGCCAGAGCATTTGTCCCATAATCTCACTTTCTAGACTTCAGAGCCATCAAAAGCCTGCTGGGCTGGCAGGGGCTGCCTCGGTGATGTCCAAGACCAGGGCCATGGCAGGGAGAGGGCTGAGGTGTTTTGGCACAAGGGATGGAAATGGTTTCTCAGCACCTGCCCACAGTATGCTTGCTTCCAGGTGCTGTGACAAACACCTTGGCTTTTTTACGGCTCTCTGAAATTATTCCTCAGCTCAACATAAGACCATAAACAAAGAGGAATATGGATGAACTCCCTGAATAGTGAAACATAAGACACCTATTAGAGCAGACTGCAATCCACCTACTCATAATCAATCTTTGGTTGTGTTTTTTTATGTTGTTGAATTCATGCATATAAAAGCTTGTAATAAAATTCCAGGATAGGTTTTCCATCAAGGTTCGACTTCCCAGAGCAGGGCTTTTGATTAAAAAGTTGGATGATAAAAGCTAACACATACAGCCGTTTTCTAATACAAGCACTATTCTAAATATTTCACATCTATTGACTATCTTAATCTTCACAAAAGTCCTATAAAGTCGATATTATTATTATCATTCCCATTTTAGAGATGAGAAATGAAGGAAGAGACATTGAATAGCTCTAAATATGGGGACTGAAGCATTGTGGTTGATGGTGAGCAGGGAGAGAGCCAACAGCCCAGTTGCTGTGAGGATGCAGCAGGTGAGCACGAAAAAAAAACCCTTGAAGTTGACAGAAGGAGACCTTTGACATCATGACTGCCTCAATGATAAGTGAAAGTTATTCTGCTCACGCTTGGCCTCAGTTTGCCTATTTTTAAGATGAACACATGCTTGTCTTTCCCCTGAGTATTTAGCAACACCATGGAATTCCTAATAACTACTGTGAATGACATGGGAGCCACTATTAATCAGTAACTTAAACCTATGGAAATGTAAGAGCCACAGCTTGAGCCATGATTATCCAATTCTTTGTGCAGTATGTTTGCCTCATGCAACTAGAATTAGGAAATGACTTAGAGTGCTTTCTCTGGCACCATTCAGAGGACAGGACTCTTAGTAAACTCTTAAGGAAGGGGAGCACTCCTAGTTCATTCAGAGCAATTTTTCTACTTGGGTCCAAAAATTAGGTTGAGGCAAATAAAATTGTTTATATTCAACCCCTTTTGACTTAGAAAATGATAATTACATATGGCCAATCTGACATAAAACCCTACTTTATGGGGCTCTTAGGAAAAAGCATGCTTGATTAGGTTAAGTCTGAAAAAGCATAGGCTGAAATATCTAACAAAACCAACTAACCCATATCAAACCTATAGCAACCTTGAATATACGATGGGGAGGTAGATATGCAAACTCCACTCATCCTTGTGTTGATTCAGTCTATAAGACCACAGGTAATATAGGTGATACACCTGGAAACCTAGGATTTGTGTCCCCAGTATTCCAGGAAATCTTGGTGTAACCATGCTCAACCTTTTCAGCAGGAAATTGTAAATACAAATCTGCTAGACCTCTTGCAAAACAAATAAAAGAAGACAATAACAACAAATCCTCTTCCTAGGATTATTTTTTGGTACTTTTGGAAAGACAGTGAGGTAATGTAATGGGACTCTGTAACACACTTCTACAACTCCCATTGTAATCTGTGATACATCCCTACAAAAACAGGGTTAGAGTCATTCCAGCTCATGCTGTCAGTTTGGACTAAGTCAAGAAGTACAAGTGGGCAAATGATTTTTTGATAGTGAAATCGATAAATTTGTTTGGAAGACCCTGAGCAATGTCACTGGTGCTGTCTGATGCTGCAGTGCCACCAGCATGAAGTGGAGCAGCTAGCTCTGCTTTAAAGGGCTGGCAAAAGAGGCGCATATCTCTGCATCTCACAAGCATGAGCAATAAACATCATGTTACTGCAAATTCCATTTTTATAGCAGAGATTAATAATGCACGAGCATGCTTTACTTACTACCATCCCAATGGATTTCCAACTTTTAATTCTAATTTTTTAATGTATTTATATTTTTCACATTATCATGTGATGCTATACATGTAGTAAAAGGTATAAACACATAAGTACACAAATTATGATTTTTGGAGGAATCATCTTTCTATCCTTAGCCATTTTCGATGTCTCTAGAGCAATCAAAAAATGTCACTGCACATACTCAGAAAGTAAGAAAAGAACTGAAACATATTGATGTTTTATCTTCCTGGGGATTTCATTATTTACAACAAATGAATGTGCAGGTGAGTGCGAAGGAATGTTGTCTTAACACTCCTCTAAGGAATCCCTTGGAAATTGAAAATTAATGTGAAGGTTGACTCTGGAATGACTGACCTGGAAAATGCCATACTCGTGAGGGTGCATGGTCACTTTCACATAACACACACACATGTACACACATAATATGTGCACATATAATGTGCACCAATGCACACACACAATATAGGCACAGATAGAATGTGATGACTAAGACTTCCTTCCTGCAGTCACAATATAAGTTCTTAAATTGGAAACTTCATTTTTCAGTCTATGAAGTCATTCAACCTCATACTTAGACCACAGATGGGAAATTATGTTCAGGAGGCCCACCTGTGAGCTCTTTGGCTTGCTGTGATTAAATTGGCCAGCTATGCAGTTGGGTGCAAAGTACTTACTGTTCCATCACTTGGATTGTTGAATGAGCTCTACAACTTCTGCTTGTCTCTCTGTTTTTGGCTCCTCCTCTTCTTTATTATGTTATCCTAGATTTTTAATCGATCTTATTTTTAGATGTTAGATACTCTCTTTCCCCAACACCCACTACACACACAATGTAGGTGGGCTGCTAATTGCATGAGGCCATTAGAATAGTCATATACCTGTCTCTAGGGTCCATTCTTCAGAAATTGACTTTACAAAATAACCTCAGAGGGATGTACCAACGCTGCTGTGAGATAATTTGAGTTTTGCTTGCCCTCACCTTATGTGGAAGATGATTGTTGACCTAATATTAACTCCTCAATTCCTCCTTCCTTTTTCAGGGTGGCAATGTACTCTTCTAAAAATAGTCTATTGCAGGTAGAGATGAACATGGGACATAATTTTAGCCAATAAAAATGGCCAAGATTTTCTGAGAATGTTTAGATTTTGCAGTATAGGTATTATTCCTTCCTGTTTCAACTTCTCTCTTTCTGTAATGGAAGTGAAATAAAGGTGTGGCCAATGTGTTGCAACCATGAGGTAGCAAGAGGCTTGGACTCACTACCTTTGTACTTTTTATTACTTAATCAAAGTAAACCTTACATGCTTAGGTGACAATAGTCATGTTTTTTGTTACTTTCAGTTGACCCTTTGCTCAACTGACATACAGTATTAGTCTGGATTATCCTGAGTACCAGAACCAAGAAAGATATATTATAAAAAATTGGCTCACATGATTATGGAAGTGAGAAGTCCCACAATCTTCTGTTTGCAATCTGGAGACACATGCAAGATGATGATGTAGTTCTAGCCTGAGTCCAATGGCCTGAGAACCAGAGGAGCCTGTGTAGTCTAAGTCCTAGTCCAAATTCAGGAAAAGACCAACATCCCAGATCACACAGTCAGACAGACAAGGTAAATTCTCCCCTCCTCTGCCATTTTGTACTAACCTGTCCCTTAATAGATTAGGAGGGCTATCTGCTTTACTCAGTGTGGTGATTCAAATGTTAATCTTACCCATAAACACCCTCATAGAACACACCCAAGAACCTTTAGCCAAATACCTGGAACCCTGTGATCCACTCAGGTTGACACGTAATATTAACCATCACACATACCTTACATTGACTTAATATCAACAATAGAAGTTTTGGAAAACACTATATGTAAAATAGACATCATAGTTATCTAGAGAGTACTCTACGCAACAACAGCAAAATACACATTCTTCTTAAGCACGTATGAAATATTCTCTGGGACAGACATATGGTAGGCCATGACACAAGCCTCAGTAAATTTAAAATGATTTACGTCATGCAAAATATGCCCTTTTATTACAATGTAGTGAAATTGGAGATTAATAACATAAATTTGGTAATTTCACAAACATGGAAATTAAACAAGATACTACTAAATATTTAATAGGTCAAAGAAAAATTACAAGGTCAAATAGAAAACACTTTACAATGAACAAAAAGAAGACACAACATAGCTCAATTTATGGAATGCAGCTAATGTAGTGCTTAGAAGAAAATCATAGCTAAATATACCTAAATTAAAAGAAAATAAAAACCTCAAACCAACAACTTAAATTTCCTCCTCTAAGCACTGGAAAAAGGGCAAATTAATTCTACAGCAAGCAGAAGGAAGGTAATAATATGTATTTGCTTGGGAATTAACAAAATAGAGAATTGGGTAACAACAAACAAGATCAACAAAACCAAAGTTTGGTTATTTGAAAGATCAGCAAAATTTATAAACTTTAGTGAAATGACCAAGGAAAATGATGGAAGACTCCAATTGTTAAAGTCAGACATGAAAGTGGGACATTACTACCAACATTATAGAAATAAAAAGGGTTATGGAGGAATACCATGACCAACTACATGCTAGTAAATTATGAAACTTAATTTTTAAAAAATTCATAGAAAGACAGAAAAAAAACCCAAAAACTAACTGAAAAATCTGAACTGACTTATAACAAGTAAAAAGATTGGATTAGTAATAAAAAAAAAGTTACTAAGAAGACCCCAGGACTAAATACATGGCTTCACTGGTGAATTTTACCAAACAAAAAATTAATATTAATTCTTAAAAAAACTCTGCAAAAAAATAATAAAAGAGGCAAGAACACATCCAAAATACAAAAACCAGATGACATCACAAGAAAACTAAAGATCAATATCTTTTATAAATGTAGATACAAAAATTTCCAACAAAATACTCCCAGATCAGATTCAGGAATATATAAAACAAATTATAAACCATGACAAAGTGGGATTTACCTAGGAATACAAGGTTGTTTTAACATTAAAAATCAATTAATGTGATATACCACATCAATAGAATAAAGGACAAAATCACATGATCATCTCAATAGATTCAGGAAAAACATCACTCCTTCCTGATAAAAACACACAACAAACTAGGAATAGATGGAACTTTCTCAGTTTCATAAGGGTATCTATGAAACACCCATAGTTAACATCATACTTAATACTGAATGCATAATACTGAAACACTAAATGATTTCCCCTCTAAGATCAGGAACCACTTCCAGCCACTTCATTCAAGATTGTGCTAGGAGTTCTAGCCAGGGTAATTGGTCAAGAAAATGAAATAAAATAAAACACATCCTAGATTGGAAAGGTAGAAGTAGTACCAGCTCTATTTGCAGATGACATGATTTTGTATATAGAAAAAAATGAGGAATTCACTAAAAAATATTGGACTTAATAAATGAGTTAGACAGTTTGCAACATATATGACCAATATACAAAATTCAATTGCATTTCTACATGGTAGCAATGAGGAAGCTAAGACATGAAATCAAGAACACAATTCAATTTAAAATAGCACCACAAAGAGTAAAATAATTAGAAATACATTTAACAAAAAATGTTCAAGATGTTTCAAGAGTAATGTTTCAATACTCTGAAAACTATAAACACTGTTGAAAAACTTGAAAGACCTCAACTGATGTAAAGACATCACATAATCAAGGATCAAAAGACTCAGTGCTGTGAGGATGGCAATGCTCTACACATTGATCTACAGATTCGACTCTCTCGCATCAAAACGCCTGCTGACTTCTTTGTCCAAATTGACAAGCTGTCCCCAAAATTTACATAGAAATTCAAAGAACGTAGAATAGCCAAAAACTCTTGCAGAAGACCAAAGTTGGAGGACTCACACTTTCTGATTTTAAAATTTAGTACAGAACTAAAGTAATTAAAACTGTTGTGAAAATGCACATTTAGATCGTAGAAAGAGAAGCGAGAGCCTAGAATTAAAACCTAACATCAATCTGTAACAAAGGTCCAAGAAAATTCAATAAGCAAAAATATTCTTTCCAACAAATGATGGTGAGGCGACTGGATATCCACCTGCAAAAAGTGAAGTTGAACCCTAACTCACACCATGTAAACATTTAACTCAAAATGGATGAAAGATGTAAATACAAGAGCTAAAAGTATAAAACTCTTAGAAGAAACTATAGGCATTAATCTTCATGACCCTGAATTAGGCAATGATTTCTTAGGTATACAGATACAAAATGCACAAGCAAAAAAAGACAAAATGGATGAAATATATGTTATCAAAATAAAAACCTCCCACTTTAAAATATACCATCAAGAAAGTAGAAAGACAACCTTCAAAATGGGAGAAAATTTATGTAATTCTTATATGTGATAATAACAATGAGATACTACTTCCCGCCCACTACAATGGCTATAGCACAAAAGACAGATAATAACATGTGCTGGTAAGGATGTGGAGAAATCAGCACTCACATACATGGTAATGTCATGAATGAAAAGAAGTTTAGCCACTTTGGAATAGGTCTGGCAGTACCTGAAATGGTCAAACATAGAATTACCATGTGATCTGGCAACTCCCCTGCTATGTGTACACCCGAGAGAAATACAAACTTAGGTTCACATAAAAAGTTGTACATGCATGTTTATAACAGCCCTATTTACAAGAGCCTAACACGGAAACAACCCAGAAGTCTATTATATGATAGCTGGATCAATAAAACTGTTATATCCATACACCAAAGTATTATTCAGAGATAGAAAGGAATGAAATGCTATTACATGCTACAAATGGGTGAATCTTGAAAACTTTGCGCCAAGTGAAGCAAGCCAGTCTTTTTTTATTATTATTCAGTTACAATTGTCTGCATTTTCTCCCGCAAGCCAGTCTTGAAGGACCACGTATTGTGTGACTCCATGTATATGAGATGTCCAGAAGAGGCAAACCTAAAGGGACAGAATAGTGATTACCTAGGGCTTGAGAATGGGGGTGGGGAAAGATTAGGCATGATCGATGGTACCCGAGCAGTGTGGGGTTTCTTTTAAGGGTGATGAAAATATTTTAAAGTTGATTGTGGTGATGAATGTACAACTATGAAGGTGCCAAAAGTCATTGAATCACACACTTTAAGTGAGTGAATTGTATGGTATGGTACAAATAAGGCAGTTTAACATACAGTAATAGCCAAATGTCAGGATCTCTATAAAATGAGAAAAGTAGGAATATATATGCAAATACACAAATCGTATATATTTTCTCTGTCCAATACAGTAGCCACTAGTCTCATGTGTTTATTTAAATTTACATTTTCATTAATTAAAGTTACGCTTTAATTCTTACCTTAAAAATAAGGTGGCTAATTTATACTAGCTCCCTGCCCCTATCTACAATCTCAGCGAGAAGTCTGGAACCACTGATGTGTAATATTTTCAACAGCACCTGAGTTTGAAAGTTTATACAGAAGAAAAGTAGTTTGTAAGACTGAGGCAGAGAAAGATGAGAGTCTTGGCATATTAAGATCTATCCTATCAGTATGTAAATAATGGGTACTAATTTAGAAAAACAAAGGTGATTTTGACAGTGAAGTGCTAATATTTCAACCTCATCTGAGAGGGAAACACACAGTTGACTGAATCAAAGGCATTCAAGTAGGACGTTTTTTTCAGTCGCTATGTCACTCAAGAATTAAAGGGTAAAAAATATTCTGTTGATATATGTTGTCTTCTGACTTTGCTTTTCTGTAGTCCTCTGTGTGTGTGTTTGATTGTATTTTATGTCACCCTAGTGAACAATACTGTAATATGTCAAGACCATAAGAATTCAACTACAAAAGAGCTAAGAAGAGAGTTCTGGTTTTCATGTCTATTAGCATCTTCTGCTTAGATTTGGAGGCCTTAAATTAACTCAAGCAATATAAAAAAATCGTATCAGACACAATGCAGAACAGGCAATCTCACAAAAGACTTCCTTTATGACTCATCAGAGTAAATTTCTTGTCATAATACTCCCTGCGCTAAGTAAAGGTTATCTATTCATACGAACACCTGACTTATAAAATCAATCAGGGCACAATAAGAAAGATGCCTGCTTTTTGCATGTATTCAAGTTGTTGCTTCCATCAACTTAACTTCCTAAAAATATAGTTCGTTTTTTCAGTCTGCTCTGCATAACTCATTAACATCATAATCGCCAGCAATAATTGCCTGAAGTGAGTAAAGAAAATCACAAAATATGAAGAGTTGAATTACCACTTAATGAAAGAAGAAAAAAAGAAGACAATTTAAATCAACAGTCTACGATACTGTCACCACTCCCTTCCTTGAGAAAATGTATAGTAATTGTGTTTCTTGGAGCTTGATGCACTTATAAATGAGGGTTCTCAGAGAGTGAGTTCTCAGAGAGATTCTAAGGGCTTAATTGATCATATGAATCAGATGAACTCAAGAATATTTGCTCAGCAATGTAAAGATGCATTTTATAGCAGGTTGCAAAATAATACTATTTAGAGTATTTTGAAATTATCTCTATGGTAATTAGAAGCCCTGACCAAACAAAATGTTTTCTCTCGGTCTCCAAAATGTCTTTAATCCATCAAGGACACGTTTAATGATTTGGGGACTGAACGCGTATCCTTAAACCAAGTGCTTCTCAACTAGAGTTGGTTTTAACTCCCAAGAAACCTTTGTCAACGTCTGGAGAAATTTGGGGTTATCAAAACTTAGAGGATGCTACTGGCATCTAGGACAACTTGCTACAACAAAGAATCATCTGGCCAAAAATATCAATAGTACCAAAATTGAGGAATCCTGATTTATATCAACAAAAGGACCTAAAAGCTGACTATGTGAGTCAGCAAGTAAAATAAAGAGATGATGTCTCTTAATAACAAATAGAACGCAAAGAATTCTGATCAAAGCTAAAAAAATTAATACAATATTTTATAAAACAATCATTTATTTTACAGGGTAGTGAGCTAGCTGGAGCTAGGGAGCTGGGAGAGGGAGGATAATGACACATCACTCCAGCTGCCCTTCCTGGCCAAACCTTTAAGTCATGGTGATTTAGGTCTGATGAGTGTCAGATAATCAGCAAGCTCTCATTGTGGTAAAGGGTAATTATGATTTATCATCTTTATAGTTATTTCTTGAATCTGTAAACATATGAGTTATTATGAGAAACAGATTAAGTGGGTTGACAAGTTCAGCCAAGTACACATGTGAGAGGATATTACAGAGGAATTTTGGCAGATACCTTTCAACAGTGGTTCTCAAACATGAGCATACGTCAGAATCACCTGGACAGTTTGTGAAAACAGGTTTCTGGGCTGAACCCCTAGAATGGCTGATGCAGTAGGTCTGGGGTGGGTTTGGAGAATTGGTGCTTTTAGTAAGTTCCCCAGGGATGCCGATAATGCTGGTCTGGAGCCACTGTTTGAGAGCCACAGCCCTAAGTCAATGGATATGCAACCTGAAATGATGTGCAAGGCAACAGCGATGCAAATTTTTTAGAAGAAGTGGCTAAAGTTCCTCCCCACAGCAAGGATATAAAAAAATAGAAGTTTAGAGATGAGTGAAGTGGAGGGTTTTGTGTGCTGAGCCCCATCCCCTCATGGGCAGTAGGGGATGCCTGAAAAGTACAGGCACCTGCCATCGTAAGCAGAGAAGAAAATTCCTTACAATGTGTAAACACAGTGGACTTGTATTTCTCTCTCACCTGAGACATCTAAAGAGCCAGAGAGACTGTTTGGCTAGCTGAGCTGTTGTCAGGACAGATGGGGAGCAGGGACTGTGTTGGAATTACCTGTGCTGCAGGAGTTTTTCAGGGAAAAAATGGATGTGCCCCCCTACCCCGATTGTGTATGGACTGTGTGCAAGGGACTCCACATGGGCCTTCTTAAATTATGTTCAAGAGGGCAGCCTCCCGGGGGTAAGTAGAAAAGGCTGCGGGGGTTGCTGGATGTAGGCACTGTAAGGAAATAAGATTCCAGCCATGACAGAGATACATTTTCCTTCAACAATGTGATGACAGGTGGGAAATTTCTCCTAGAACGAGGGGCATGAATGTCTCCAACAACCCAGTTAAGTGCCTCCAGAAAGTTCATCTTTAAATGCTTGACAAATCTCAAGAGCCATGAAGTCAGGTAAATAGAAATCTACCTTTTAAGTGAGAACTTTTCCTGTTAGTGCATGTCACTCTCTCACACCAGCTCTGGAAGAGTCCCAAGCCAGGTTTGTCAGATGATGGAGAATGAATCAAACATGGAAAAGATGCCAACTCCATTCTCATTCCTGACTCTGGCCTTCCTGCCTACAGGAATAGAAGAGGGGATATTTTTAATTACAAGTGAGGCTGAACATTTGGGCCTCACTTGTAATTAAAAATATCCCCTAAAAAAAGCTAAAAAAATTAACTCACTGAACATTTGACCAGGGGTGTGTTTGTGATTTCCATTGACTGGAGAATTGTAAGTCAAGGGCCGGCCTGAGATTTGATGGAGAGGTAGATTATTTCAACAGTGGAGATTGAAAAGGAGAACTGAATGCTAAAATTAAAGTTGCTGTTGCTTGGTCATGCTTCGTTGAGTGATGTGGTTTCGGCAATGGTTGTACACACAGTATCTATCACACCTTCCTAAGGTCTGTGAATGAGGTTCCTGCTACATGAACTCATGTCTGATCCATTCTCTTGGTTTGTCCCCAGCTTTCGCCTTTGATTGAAGAGATCAAGCATTATTTTATAAAGTGTGGCTACCTGTAAGCCAAAGAAAGTCTGATAAATGGCTGTTTGAATTCAGAAACACCATGTTCCTTTCTGGGACAGATAAATAACCCAAAGAATTTACCAGGAGTTTGAAGTCTTTTAATAACCCTAATGCTTAAGTGAGTAATTGAGTAAACGGTTTATGGATTCAGTTTTTTCATATAGATAATTACAAAGCAGAATGAGAGAGTACGTGAGAACACTAAGGATGTGTGTTATCAACCAGACCTGCACTGGCAGGAGCCGCAAGAGTAAACTCATCAGGTCCCCTGATGTCTTCATCCTCCCTTTTAGTACACCCTGCTCACTGTCGTCTTTCTGATCAGGTCCCCAGTCTATATTCATCAATGGATCCTCATCTCTACAGATGACATTCCATGTTGGTTAGGATGTGCTGAGTAGGACGTTCTTGTGAACTATGGAAATGATCATTCCAGGAAAGAATTTGGCAACTGAATCAGTCAGATTTCTACCAGAGAAACAGAACCAGTATTGCCTATCCATCTACCTGACATATATGTATGTGTGCACACAACATACACACACATGATGTATGTGTGCACATACATATAATGCATATGCATCCATGTACACAAGACCCATGTCCCTATATACTACATATACATGCATGGCATATATGCACATATTTGAAAGATATGGGTAGAAAGGAATTGACTTAAGTGATTGTGGGGCACTGGCTAGACCAATCTGAAATCCGTAGCTGGAAGGCAGACTAGAATCTCTCAGCAGGAGCTGAAGCTGCAGTTCTCAGGAGGAATTTCTTATTCTTCAGGAAATGCTCAATTCTTCTGTTAAGGTCTTTCAACTAATTGAATCAGGCCCACCCAAATTATGGAAGATAATTTTTTACTTAACATTAATTAATCATAGGTGTTAATTACATCTATAAAATACTTTCACAGAAATACCTGAATTAGAGTTTGACTGAATAACTGGAGACCATAGCCTAGCTAGGTAGACACATAAACCTGGCCATCACAGCCACATGATCAAGAGATTGAAGAGCTCCCTATGATTTAAGGCAGAATTCTATTTCTTGAAATCTATCCTGAGTGAAAGAAACGGACATGTGCACAACTTTTTAGATGTGTTGGTCATTAGTGGATCACTCTAATTCCCATCATGAACCAAAGTTCTGCCACCAACCACAGGCAAACGTACTCTACCCCAGAAAGTGTGCTAATCTGGCAAATTCAAGACAAGGTCATTATTGAGTCACTGACCAATAAGTTGAGTTTTTAATAAAAAGTGGAAAGGGGTTAAAGGTGTTAAGTCTGCATATTGTGGTTATTTACCTCTGCACACTGTGCTGTTTCCTGAGAATTCTACAGTAAGCATCTACGTTGTACACTCTGAAAAAATAAACATTTTGTATGTATTTTAAATAACTTAAAGAGACATTTTAAAGCACCAATAAAAGCAAAAACAACATTGTAATTAAACTAAGTAATACAGCCCTCAGAATATGACAACATAATTTGTATGTATCACAATGTTATGATTTTAGTTCACTGCCTAACATAACACATACTGTCTAATACGAGGGATTCAAAACTGGATATAAGGGAATTGAGTTCAGATCCAAGTTCCGATGCAGGACAAGCCAGTGATAACCAGAGCAGACAGGACAATGAAACCAACTTTCTGGTAATTAGTGGAGGTGTTGAAAGTGGCCTGATCTGTTCTTTGCCACCCAAAAGCATGTCTACTGTTCTCCTTAGGCCAGCTTCCAGAAAAAAATAACCCTCATTAATTTTAGCATCTCCAGGCTCTCTCCACTAATCCAGAGGGAGCAAAATTATCATCCAACTTCCTAACTTCCCCCACCACCAGGAGAAGTTATGATTGGCCATAACCCAGGATATTCATTGGATCAGGTGATACATAATAATGGACAAGGCTGCTGTAACAATTGTGTGAGCCCAGCTTCCACCATTTACCTTGACTTTCTGACCTCATCCTTATAAGGTGAGAGGAGAGAAGCAGCAGTCAGGAAGTTAGAAGTTTCTACTCAGGCTTCAAGCTTTAGCCCCATTCCCCGATTCAGCTTTTATGAGATAGCTTTCAATATGGTGTTGAACATTCTCTCAAATATCAATAAAGGTCTACTTTGATTCTAAGTTTCACCATTTTCTTTTAACACATTTCCCTTAGGAAGTCAAGGGATTTAAACTGACAGGCAAGAGGATTCAGACATTTGCAAATGCCCTACTCTGATTCAGGCATATTTTATTTAATAAAATTAAAATCTCACCCTTAACCCTCAGTGAGGCTTAAAATTGGATCCTCTGACCCCACCCATTTTTAGTCTCATGTGTCCATGATATTCTAGTGCCAACCCCGCATCACTTGTATTTCAAGATAGAATAGAAAAACAGATCCTATTCCTCTATAAATTACAGCTATTCCCAATGACCATAATGTCTTTGTTTTATCCTGAATTTCCAAGTGGAAGCTTCTCTGTTCACAGTGTGGGTCTTCCTGGGTGACCATTGCAGTCTCCTATCCAAATCAAGCCATGGTGCTCAACAACGAGTCTCTTCCTGCTAGATCTTAGTACTGACCTCCTCCATTTCTCCCCAGTGTTGGTGATTTACCCTGCTGCCCCATTTTGAGTCCTGTGGGTAGGCAGAATTATCAGAGAGCCCTAAATATATCCACCCTGCATAATCCACTCTCCTTGAGTGTGGTTGGGGTTAGTCAGTATGATGGATGTCACTCCATGATTAGCTGGCATAATGTGTCATGTGCCACATTATGACTTTTCTGGCAACAATGGACCGCATATATGCTGGTGGTCCTAATAAGATTATAATGGAGCTGAAAATTTTCCATTACCTAGTGACTTCACAGCCACCCTAACAGCATAGCTCAACACATTACTCACGGGTTTGTGTGATGCTGGTGTAAGCAACCCTACTGTACTGCCAGTCACATAAAAGTATAGCACACACAATTATGTACAGTGCATAATACTTGATAATGATAATAAATGACTATGTTACCAGTGTACATATTTGCTCCACTATGCTTTTTATCATTATTTTAGAGTGTGCTCTTTCTACTTGTAAAAAATGTCCTCTGTAGAACAGTATGCCGTGTTACACAGGCAGCAGCCTCGGACATCTCGTGATTCCTGAGTCTCTGGACTGCATCGTTTCCCCGTGTGCTTGACTCAATCTCTACTTCTTTTGTACAGTAACATGCTGTGCAGGCTTGTAGCCTGGAAACAACAGGCCGTACCATCTCAGTGTGCTCTATGGTGTTGTCACAGTGACAAAATTGCCCAAAAATGCATTTCTCAGAACGTATGCCCCATCATTTAGTGGCACATGACTGTACACCAAAAGGTAAGGGATTTTGCATTAAAGTCCAATCATTTAATTGTGAGAGAACCAAAAACAAGATTATCATGGGCAAACCTGGCCAAATCTGCATCTCTGCAAAGAGAGTCTAGAGGCGAGCAAGAAGAAGCAGTGGAGATGTTCCATGTTGGCCTTGAAGAAGCAAATTGCCATGTTAAAGGGAGGGCCAAGTGGCAGAGAGTGCTGGGTGGCCTCTAGGAAATGGGGACCTCAGTCCTTCAAATGCAAGCAACTAAATGCTGCCAGCAATCACACGGCTTCTGGAGAGGAACCCAAGTCCTTGAAAGGCACACAGCTCAGTCGGCATCTTTACTGCAGCCGCATGAGACCCTGAGCAAAGGCCCCGTTTAAGACTGCTGACCCAGAGGGACTGTGAGGTACTCAGTGCGCATTGTTTGATGTTGCTAAATCTGTAATACAGGTTCCCAGGTGGTTGTTTCTACTAGAAGCATGACTGAAGACTGCCATTCAGAAGATTGCACACGTAATTCCAGGGTCATCCAGAACTTCTCTTAGGGTTCCCTCCCCCTAAAAACACACACATAGACACACTCCTCTGTCTCAAAACTGCCCATAGCTCTTCTGCTACAGGAGGAGCTGGATCCAGTTTTCAGCTCAGGCTCCTATTCCTCCTGCACTGGGCTGATATCGGCAGACCACCTATCTCAACTTTTCTATGAGTCCTGAGGTAAAACAACATCATCCTTCAGGACTCACAGGCTCAGCTGGGGAAGTTGCTTCCATTAATTGCAGTACAAAGAAACCTCTTGAATATGGTATTGTGAAGTTTGTTTTGAAAATCATATTCCTTTTGAAAATTACCATTCATTATGCTTCATAGTCAAATCATTTTACTTAGGAGCATAAATGCAATTTTCTACCAGCTGAAGTGTCCCTCCACAATGAAGCCAGAGAATCATTTCTTGAGCAAGACTGCCTCTCCTGAAGCTAAGCTCTTCTTGCAGATTTTAGGGGGAAAATGGACAAATCACATGTAAATGGGGAAATAAATTTCTGAAAGCAAGAGAGATCTCCCTCTTGGTTCATTTCTATGAGTATCTTTCTCTTATTTTGCTTGTAAAATGGGAAGCAATATAACTATCTAATTCTTCTGGTGAATATATAATTCATCACTTCAAAAATCTAAATCTTTCTTTCTGTTGTATAATACCGCATGGCCTCTATAATAAAACAATCAAATTAACTCAATGTGTCTCAAATACACCATTCTTTGTGACATTCCTGTTCAAAGTCATTTTTGGCTCCCTGACACTGTAGGGTTTGATATATGCAATACCATATTTATAGCTATGAACTGTATTTGCTGGGTAGACTGCAATGATTGGTACAGTGATTTGTAATGCGTATCCTGAAAGCAACCATGCAGAAATAAATTGCATTACAAAAACCACATTTGATGCCTCAATCAAGCTTATTCATTATTATTTTGAAAATTTCACCATGCAAAGGTCAGAGTTACTGCTTTGCATTTATCAGTGGTTTCCAATCCTCACAAGGTCAAGATTGATATGTTTCTAGTTATTTTCTAGATGCAATTGAATACTAATAATCAAAGATCTATTTAGTTTCAGGCTACTGAGTAAAATAGCTTTTCCGATTACAAATAAACGAAACCAATCTGTTGATCCGAACCCTTGCATGGACGTATGGCAGCACGGCAGTCGGTAATATATGAAGGAAGGTGAGGGTTTTTGTGGACACAAGAGAAACAGTAATGAGTGTTTTCCCTTTTTGCTTTCTTTTTCCTCCATCAAAGGATAAGAAATGAGGGTGTAGTAATAATCCACCATATTAGTAACTGACTCAAATAAATATGCGAATACATAGATAAAATATATCCCAGAATGCCATGACTCCCTGCTGCAACTCCAATCATTGCCTGGAATAATTCAGAATCTCACTAGGTGTTTTGAGCTGTATTTGAGGACAAATAATTTTAAAATGGCCAACGTAGCCAAATTGAAAAAAAAATATTCCCTTTTTATATCCATGCACTCCTGGAATATGGACTACTGTGAATTTTTTTTCACCTTTGTTTTTGCCATGCCTGGGAGATTGCAGGCTCCATGGAGGATGAAATGATGACTTTCCTATTTACTGTCATATTCTCACCATTTAATAGAGTTAGACACATAATAGGGCCTTTAAAAATATTTGTGGAATACATGAATATCTCTAAGCATTTAGAAATTTGGGCTTTCTTAAAATCAGAAAATGGATTGGATAAATCATGTTCATGTTGAAATTTCTCACCTTTAACTAATCTTTGTTTAGGAAAATCACTAAACAAGTAATTAAGTGGGGAAAAAGCCAAGCAACATCCACAACTGCTCAGAGAGGTGGAGATCAGAATCTAAAGCATAAAATATATTACCTAAAATATTCAGTTTTCACCAAAAAAAATACAAGGCATGCAAAGAAATAAGATCATGTGGCCAATATAGAGGAAGAAGGTATCTGCTTCAATAAACACTCTCTGATGGGGTCCAGATGTTAGACCTAACAGACAAAGAAAATCAGCTACTATAATATGTTTAAAAGAAAACTGAACTCTTTCCAGCAGCACCAAGCCATGGGGATTTCTCGGGACAACTGGCAAAAGTGCCGCAACTAGGGTGAGAGGAACCCCTATCCCAAGAACCAAAAATATGAGCTGGGACTCCCTGCTTCCAACCCTAAAATTGGCCCCTGCCACATACACATAGTTTGTATGCAGGAAGGTAGCAAGAAGTACTGAGCTTTGAGGTGGATGTGGGCAACTTCTCTTGGGGCTCTGAGTATTGTACATGCAAAACAAGGATCATCAATTTTGTCTGTGATGCAGCCAACAATGAACTGGTCTTCACCAAGAGCCTAGAGAAGAACTGCATCATACTCATTGACAGCACACCGTACAGACAGTGTGAGTGGTGTGAGTCCCTCTGTGCACTGACCCTGGGCCACAAGACCAGGGCCAAGCTGACTCCTGAGAAAGAGGAGATTTTAAACAAAAAGCAATCAAAAAATTCAGAAGAAATATGATGAAAGGGAAAAGAATACCCAAATCAGCAGCGGTTCTAGCATGAAAGCTTCTTGTTGCTTCACTTCAAGACCAGGACAATGGGGCTGAAAACAGGGGTGTGTGCTGGAGGGCAAGGAGCTGGCATCCTTCCTGATGAAGTCAAGGCCCAGAAAGGCTCCCTCCTATCTTAGCTCAAGTAATAAAGGTGTTTATTCTAGAAAAAAATAAAATAAAAGCAAAATGAAACCATTGCATAAATAATTAGAAGACAGTATAATGACAATGGAACAGCAAGTAGAGAATATCAAGAAGGAGAGAGGAAAATTGTAAAAATTCATCAAATAGAATACCAGGTATTGAAAAAGCACAATAATTGAAATAAAACATTGCTAGAATAGCTCAACAGTAGATTCGAGCTGGTGGAAGACCCAGCAAACTTGAAGTGAATCAAAAAAGGATGACCTAATCTACAGAATAGCAAGAAAAAAGAATGAAGAAAAAAATAAGTAGAACTTCAAACACATGTAGAACATACAGTATACTGACATATATGTAAAGGAGTCTCAGAAGAAGAGAAAAAATATATGAAGACAACGGCCCAACATTTTCAAGTTTTAGTTACCAAAAAAAATTAAACAACACATCCAGAAAGCTTAATGAACTTCAAGTAAAATAAGTACAAAGAGATCCACATCCAGACATATCACAGAAAAAGTCAAAGAGAAAATCTTAAAAGCATCTCACACACACACACACACACACACACACACACACACACACCCCAACTCATCCTGAGGGGACCACATTAAAATTAGCAGATGCCAGGAAAAAATGGGGCCAGAAGGCAGTGGGGTGACATATTCAAAGTGCTAAAGGCTGTCAACTGATAATTCTATATCAAGCAATAGAGTGTATGTAATTCCAAACTGAAGGGAAAATTAAAATATCTCCAGATACAAACAAGATTGAAAGAACTCATTGTTAGCAGATTTTCATGACAAGAAATACTAAAGAAAGCAGTTCAGATTCAAGGGAAACGACACCATATGGTAACTTGAATCCATACAAAGGGAGAAAGAGCACGGGTAAATATAATTATGTCAGAAAATAAAAAAAGAGTAAAAACATACTGTACTTACATATGAGTAAATGTGTAAGTATGGCATTCTTTCTCTTCTTGTCTTAACTGATTAAAAAGACAATTGTATAAAGTTTTATTGTTGGATTTACAATAAAGATGTAAATATGTAATAATATAATATCATCAAGGAGTAGGAAAAGCAAGTCTACATTGGATAAAGTTTCTATATCTCACTGGAATCCAAGGGTGCAGTAGGGACTGGAAAGAAAGAGATGCTTTAGGAAGTTATTCCAATAGCTAGGAAATTGTCACTTAGGGACTTAACAAGGGAAGTGGCAGAAGACTGGAGACTTTTTCAGTGAGATAAACAGAATTAACAGAAACCCAAGAGTAGCTGGAAGGTCTGTCCACTTGCTCCCAGACCCAGACTGGTCTTGCAGCTAAACCACAGAGCAATCAAATTGAAAATCCAGTGGAGAGTTAGTGACAGCGTGTGTGAGTGAGTGTGTACATGGATGAGAATGCAGGGAGTGTGTGAATGAGGAAGAGCCTGCCCCTTGCAGGCACTGGGGAGCAGGAAGCCTGTGTTCTTTTAGTGGAACAACTGCTGCCACCACTGCTCAGCCTGGCACTTCTGGCTCCACAGATTCAGGGCAGCTGTGTATCAATGCAGGAGCTGCAAGCTCTGAGGGCAGAGAGAGACAGCCAGGGAGGTGCTGGCTGCAGAAACAACATGGTGAGAACAGGCCTGCCTGAGGCTGAGACTCACTGGAGAAAGGGGGAAGAGCACCCTATGACTGCCCCATGTTATAGTATCATTGCAGGACTCTTCTCAGCACCATTGGGTAGAGAGCCACTGAGAAACTTGATCTAAAAGTGTCAGAGGCTCTAACAGGCTGTGGCCAGCCCTACCGAGAGAGACCTAGTGATTTTGGGGGAGGGGAGCACATGTGGGGGGCACACAAACTCTTTTAAAAGAGGATCTGAGGCGAGACTCGAGACTCAGCAGGAACCTGGTGTTTGCGTGTGCGTGCGTGAGTGCACAACTCTCATAACAAAGAACTCAGAGGGATCCATTCATGCGGAAGAGACTGTTGGATTCAACTGAGCCTGGCTGGTGTACAGAGTGGAGAGTTCAGGCCCAAGTCTCCTGCAAGAGAGTGGCAAGCTTGGGGACTAGACGCCCAGGAGCTGAACGCCTGAGATTTGCTGGAACCAGGCAGGTTCCCTCACAGACAGGCAAGCCCCACCCTCACCTGCAGGATTACAGGCTCTGCAGATTAGTGAGACCAGACTCAGGAACTGTCTGCTGGGTGCATTTCCCCAGGGGAAAGAAGAAAAAGCTTTGAAAGAGGCCCACCCCAAGACACATCATAATTAAAATGGCAACATTTAAAGACAAAGAGAGAATCTGAAAGGCAGCAAGGGAGAAAGAGCTAGTAATATACAAGGGAGCTCCAATAGAGCTATCAGCTGATTTCTCAAAAGAAACACTACAAGCCAGAAGGGAATGCCAAGAAATATTCCAAGTAATGAAAAGCAAATGACTGCAACCAACACACTATTCTTCCCAGCAAGGCTCTCATTTAAAATGGAAGGCAAAATAATGAGTTCCCCAGACAAAATAAGGCTAAAAGGGTACATCACCAAACCAGCATTGCAAGAGATGCTAAAGGGAATGCTTTAAGAAGATGAAGAAAAGAGAAAGAGAGAAACACAGGTACAAAGGAGAAAATGGCAATGAATAAGTACCTATCAATAATAACCTTAAATTTAAATGGATTAAATGCTCCAATAAAAATATATATGGTAGCTGAATAGATAACAAAGCATGACCTGCATATATTCTGTCTACAAGAGACCTACCCCAGAACAAAAGATCTACACAGACTGAAAATGAAGAGATGGAAAAAAATATTACAAGCAAATGCACAGGAAAAAAAGCTGGGGTAGTGGTACTTATAACAGACAAAATAGATTTCAAAACAAAAGCCATAAAAAGAGACAAAGAAGCACACTATATAACACTTAAGGGAGTAATCCATCAAGAAGATATAACCCTTATAAACATATATACACCCAACATAGGGGCACCTAAATATATAAGGAAAATCTTGGAGGACTTCAGAAAAGATATTGATGGCAACACTCATCGTAAAGGATTTTAACACCCCATTGTCAACAATGGATAGATCTTCCAAAAATATTGTGACACTAAACAAACAAACAAACAAAAAACCCACTGGAGATCAAATGGACTGAATTGATGTATATAAAACCTTTCACCCCAAAGAAGCAAAATATATCTAAATATTTTATGTGCATTCTTTTCAAATGCACATGGAACTTTCAAAGATAGACCACATGGAAGGACAAAAAACAAGCCTCAACAAATTCAAGAAAACTGAAATCATATCAAACACCTTCTCAGATCACAGTGGCTTGAAACTAGAAACCAACCTCAAGGAAAAAAACTCAGAAAACATTCAAATACATGGAGACTGAATAACATGCTATTAAATAATGAATAGGTTAACAATGAGATCAAGAAAGAAAGATATCAAAAAGTTTCTGGAAACAATGAACACACAACAGCCCAAAACCTATGGGACACAGCAAAGGCAGTCCTGAGAGGGAAGTTCATAGTGATACAGGCCTACCTAAAAAAGATAGAGAAATATCAAATTAACAACCTACCCCTACATCTACAAGAACTAGAGGAACAGCAACAAACAAAGCCCATATCAAGTAGAAGGAAGGAAATAATCGAGACCAGAGCAGAATTAAATGACACACAAACTAATAAAACAGTTCAATGGATCAATAAATCCAAGAGCTGGTTCTTTGAAAAGATAAACAAAATTGACAGACATTAACCAGACTCATCAAGAAAGAAAAAGAGAGGACCCAAATAAATAACATCAGAAATGAAAGAGGAGAGATTACAACTGATACCAGAGAAATACAAAGGATTGTAAGAAATTACTATGAACAACTACATGCCAAGAAATTGGACAACCTGGGTGAAATGGACATATTTCTAGAAACATAAAATCTTCCAAAACTGAATTGAGAAGAAGCAGAAAGCCTGAATAGACTAATAACAGTCAGTGAAATTGAAGCACTAATCAAAAAACTCCCAGCACACAAAAGCTCAGGACCAGACATCTTCACAGGCAAATTTTACCAAATATTTAAATAAGAACTAACTCCTATCCTTCTCAAACTATTCCAAAAATTTCATGAGGGAAGATTCCTGAACTCTTTTTACAAGGCCATTATTATCCCGATTCCAAAACCAGGTAAAGACACAACAAAGAATGAAAATTATAGGCCAATATCTCTGATGAACATAGATGCTAAAATCCTCAACAAAATATTGGCAATCTGGATCCAGCAATACATTAAAAAGATACACCATAATCAAGTGGGATTCATCCCAGGGATGAAAGGATGGTATAATATTCACAAATCAATAAACATAATACACCACATAAACAAAATGAAAGACAAAATTCATATGATCATTGTCATAGACACCAAAAAGGCATTTGATAAAGTACAGCACCCATTTATGATAAAAACACTCAGCAACATGGGAGTGGAGGGAGCATTCCTCAACATGATAATGGCCATGTACAAGAAACCTACAGCCAACATCATACTCAATGGGCAAAAACTAAAAGCTTTCCCTTAAGATCAGGAACAAGAGAAGTGTGTCCATTTTCACCACTTCTATTCAACATAGTGTTGGAAGTTCTAGCTACAGTGATAAGACAAGAAAAACAAATAAAAGGCACCCAAATTGTAAAAGAGAAATTAAAACTGTCATTATTTGTAGATGATATGATAGTGTACATAGAAAACCCTATAGGCTCCACCAAAAAACTACTCAACCTAATAAGTGAATTTGGCAAAATAGTGGGATACAAAGTCAATATTCAGAAATTGAAGGCATTTTTATATACCAACAATGAAATATCAGAAAGAGAAATCAGGAAAAAAATCCCATCTGCTACAGCACAAGAAAAATAAATTACCTAGGAATAAACTTAACCAAGGAGGTAAAAGACCTGTACTCATAAAACTACAGAACACTGAAGAAAGAAATTAAGGAACATACAAATAAATGGAAGCATACACTATGTTCATGGATTGGAAGAATTAACATAATTAAAATGTCTATACTACCCAAAGCATTCTACAGATTCAACACAATCCCTATTAAAATACCAATGGCATATTTCACAGATCTAGAACAAATATTTCAAAAATTCATATGGAATCATAAATGATCCTGAACAGCCTCTGCAATCTTGAGAAAGAACAAAGCAGGAAGGATCACAATACCTGATATCAAACCATACTACAAGGCCACTGTAATACAAACAGTCTGGTACGGGCATAAAAACAGACACATAGACTAATGGAACAGAATAGAGAGCTCAGAAATAAAGCCATGTCTCTATGGTCAATTAACATTTGACGAAGAGTACAGGAGCATAAAATAGAGTAAATACAGCCTTTTCAGTCGGTAATGTTGGGATATCTGGACAGGTACATGCAAAAAAAATTAAACTTGACCACCAACTTATACTATACACCAGAATAAACTTAGGATGTATAAAAGACTTAAATATAAGTCATGCCACCATAAAAGTCCTAGAGGAAAACAGGGAGTAAAATTTCAGATATCCCATGCAGCAGTATTTTTGCCAGTATACCTTCTGGGGAAAGGGGAATAAAGAAAAAAAATAAACAAATGGAACTACATCAAAATAAAAAGCTTCTGCACAGCTAAAGAAAACATCACCAAAATGAAAAGAGAACCAACTATATGGGAAAACATATTTGCCAATGATACTGCGGACAAGGCTTTGATCTCCAAAATATATAAAGAACTCATATGACTCAACACCAGGAAGACAACAATCCAATTGAAAAGTGGGCAAAGGACCTGAACAGACACTTCTCAGAGTGTCTCAGGATCATACGTGTAAGCCCAGAATAGGTTAAGGGGTAAATGACTTTCTCAAGGTCATACATTTAAGCCCAAATTATGTTAAGGGGTGGCATGCCTAGACATTTTCCTATGCAATCAAACTCTATCCAGCACTAAAATATTATCTAAGTACTTGGAAAATTTCTTGACAGTTAACCCAAGAATTCACATTAGATTCTTACCATCACATGGGAAATGTAAGCTGTCCTCTGGGGCTGAAGAGAAAAAAGCAAAAACAAGTGTATCAAACATACTTCATTGGTGTTGATCTCATCCCCATGGAGTAAGTACTGATCCAACATTAAAAGAATATTTTTAAGTAGGGCTGCAATTGTTAGCTTTCCAGGGACCTCACTGTCTCCATCAGGCCCCAGTAACATGGTGCCATGGGTGTCCCAGACGCAGACAGAGATGGAGTCAGCACGCAAACCATGTATTAGGGCACACTCTCAGGCTCAACACTTACAGAAGACAGGGGAAGGATAGAGGACTGGGCCAAAGGATACAGTAAGCTTTAATGAGGATTCAACAAGGCCTCAGCCAGTCTCAACGGAGCTCTACAGCTGGGGCCCGTGCTATTATTCTGACATGGGTTGAGATGGACATGTCTCTCTACATATGCCTGTCAGCTAGCCACGGGATGATATCAGTCAGCTGCCTCCAGAAGGGTGGGACCCTGGGCAAAAGATTACCAGGAATAATTTCTGGAGCTAGCTGACAGTGGAAAACTGTCAGATGGCAGACTCTCAGTCATTGGGAGAAATCACCATTCACTCCTGAAGGGAGTTCTGGGTGGACCATCACAGTATAAATACCAGAGTATTTTTTTTTAATTACTTAACTATATCTAGAAAGGAAAGGGGGATATCAGGCTACCATCTACCTCTTCCCACATCTAGTTCACAATTGTTGCAACCAAACCACAGTACATGTTGATGGTTTAGCAAATTTTCAACTTCATACCGGTGTGGCTCCGAGCACATGCTTCATCCCTTATATTGTTATGCCTGTTGTATGCACAAGGAATACTGTTTACAACTACTAGCAAAGTTTTAGCCTTTCTAACCAGGCTCAGAGTATGCATCTTAAAGAGCAAAGCATATGCTTCTGGCTTGGCTGCTCAAGTAAGTGTTAGGTTTGGTTGCAACAATTGTGAACTAGATGTGGGAAGAGGTAGACGGTAGCCTGACATCCCCCTTTCCTTTCTAGATATAGTTAAGTAATTTTTTTAAAAAAATACTCTGGTTTGCAGGCACATGGAGACAGCCAGGCAGCCCTGAAGCCATTCCTGAACCCTGGGAAGTGCTCTGCAGGAATGAGAGTTGGGTCTTCAGTAAACTCCCTCTAGCCCTTGTTTCCCACGCTGAAAGAGGTCTGTGCCCTTTGCAAGGGAACACGGTCAATGCTGGTGGGCACACACTTTTGTTTTCCCCCAAGAGGAACCAGATGGCTTACGATTCTCTGCGGGGAAGCCGGAGTGAGTTAAGGGTGATTTTCAAATACTTTTTCTGGCTACTGAGAAGAAGTGACCTGAGAAGAAGGAGGCAGACATATCCAAACCAGGAAACATATCTGTCTGGGTTCCTTTACAAGCAGAGCCTAAGATAAGAACTACAGAGCAGGCCTTTTTTTTTTTCTTTTCTTTTTTTGAGTGGGAAGAGGAGGTTATCCCAGGAAGCAAGAGAGAAAATCGAAGAGAATGAGAGGCAGAAGAGCTTTAAATGCCTGTCATCTGAGTTGATTATTAATATGCGCAATTGGGACTCAATCCTGCTGAAGGCCTTTTGAGAAACCTTGTCTAACCCGCCTCAGAATTGCCCGACAAGAGTGGATGCCTGGGGCATTTTTCTTGTGACTCCGATCCCATGGTGCAACCATCTCTCCTAGGGTAATTAAGTCTCCCATATCTACAGAGCAAGTTTCCCTGGTTTTAGAGAAAGCATTGAATAAGAACAGTGGGAAGTCCAGGTTCACTACTGTCTGCGTCCATCGGTACTGTCCAGCACAGCTGCTGCTGAAATCAGACTGGAGCTGAGGGAATACTGGGTCAAGTGCCAAAGGTATCTGCTACAGCTGATGGTTGTCTGGTTAGCTATCTAAATGATTGTTTGAAGGAGTCATTCCCACAAAAGCCAGAGGGGATACTCACCTGGATGGTCAACTCTGCTTTTCAACGTTTCTGCTTTCTGATGCGTATGTATGGGTGCTTCCTCCTGTTTTCACATTAGAAAACATGTACACCCTGGGGAATCATTTCTTTATGGCATTTGTGGGCTTCTTGCTTTTAGTTCCGGCTTAGTACTCCAAGATATGAGAGTAATTTACCCATACTAGGCCTCTCTTCCCACCTGCAGTAAATATCAGCTTGAAACCTGCTAAGAGAAGCAGAGATCAGAAGATTATATAAGCAGAGAGTATTTAGAGACTTGGGTGGTTTCTCCAAACTGCATGTGTTTTAAATGATTGGCTTAATCAGTGCTTACTAAAAGAGCCCGTCACCAACAAAAATGTCACTTTAGTGGCTTTTCATTTTGTTTGCTAAAAATCTATCTTACATATTGGGAAAGGCCTCTAAAGTTAGCCTTCATCACTAACTTTTTTGCTTCTTTGGGTTTCTGTGCATCTTATCTTCAAATTCTGTGATTTAATTACATATCATGAAATGGGCTTCTGTTCCTTCCCCCTCCCCTTTCATCCAGGCAGTTAAAATATGACATTTCACTTCATTTTGATTCACTGAATATAATTTGGTAAAGGGTGGAGAAAGAGCTAAACTCTAGACCAGATGTCTTTTCATTGCAAACCAGCTGGCTTTTCTCCCACTGTTTGAAAAACCTTGATAACATTCACGCTTCCAGATTCCTGCCCCCATACCTTTTTTGGCTATTTCACTGCATTGAAGCTTAAAATGCAATTTTTTATGCACAGAAAACAGGTCCACCTTCTCTGGCTAATGTCTAGAAGGGAAAAATAAATGTGAAGGTAGGTTTTGGGCTTCCTTTTTTATTAACTGTGAAGTGTATGATTCTAAATAAGATGGTACAGACTCTGAAACTCAAAAGCTGGAGATCCTTGGTTATTCACTAAAGGACACAATGTATAATTTTTAAATGAGCTAGATTTCTTTGTATCTTATAACTCTCACAGCATCCCTGTAACTGCTATTGCCAGTCCAATATACATATGGGGAAACTGAGGCACATTGGCCTAAGGTAACACCCCTACAGTCCACACAGCGGCTAAGTAGGGGATGCAGGATTCAGACCCAGGCAATCTTGCTTAAGAAAAATGCTCTTTACCACCATCCTTTGCTACTTCTTAGCTAAAACTCTCTTTGTATAAGTCTTTGGCATGAATTCACTGATACCTTGTCAAGCTGAAAGGGAGTTAAGGCCACCACCATTATTTATATAAACTGTATAAATGTGTTTAAAAATGAGCAGTAAAGCAAGAAAACTTCTACTAATTCTAATCTAATTCATTCTACTCATTATCTAATTTTTGCAATTGTGATTTCTCCCACAAATTGGAGCTCAAGGATGTGCCTGCATGTGTTCTTACGGTACTGCAAAGTACCCCAAATGTGAGAGCTGTGTTTTAGAGGTTTTTTTAGTCATAGTAAAAGATATTTAAGAATAGAAATCTGTTATTTGGCTTTGACCTGCTTGCATCTTAAAATCACCAGCAAACTTCCTTAATATAGCTTATAGGAGCATATTAGCGTGCATATCAGCGTGTATATATATATATATATATATATATATATATATGCTGCAATTCTATTCTAATTCTTCTGGTTTAAAAGTGTAATGAAGCCTATAGCACACTAGATGGCAGCGTTGCACCATGAGCCCCTAACCTAAGCTCACAGTCCGAGAACAGTTCTCATTTCGAAGCAGAATGCTTCAATAACCGTGAGTGAATGCAGAGCTAATCACGAGTCTCTCCTATTTCATAATTAGAGGCCAAGACCTGTAGCCAAGACTAATGTGAAGGTGAGAGAGTTTTCCCCTAGCACAGAAGGGATGTGCTAGGGAGACTTTTTCCCTGTGAGGTTAGGAAAATTCACTTTCTGCTCCCTGCACGCATTGTTGAGAGCTTCTCTGGGGGAAAATCAAAAAAACCCAAACAGTTTATTTGCAATTATATACTAAAATAGCTGATTTCTGGTAGCTCTTAAATTGCATGATTAATTTATAAGCATATATAATTACATGATTATAGATAAAATACATGCTAGATATTGGGGGGTGTATATATACATAATTTTTATTTAAAACTTCCATTTTTCTAAAACATAAGTGATTTAAAATATGAATAAACACTTAACAGTCTCAAAATTATTATATATCATCCTTTAGAGTAATTTGAGATCTATCTTTTCCTCATGCCAGAAATGCCTCCCGTGATCTTATCCCTGTTAAACTCAGTTCAGGGCCAACGTTCCACACCAAATCCTCCAGTTAGTATATTCTCCTCTCAGCCGCACGGAAGCTGAAAGGATTAGAATGAAGAAAGAAACTCTCTATCTCACAGAGTCTAAAAACCCAGACATTCCCGCCATCTAATGGGAAAACCTGGATCACATTGCCCTGTGGACATACAGGGCTGCTGCAGGTGTATTAGCCATTAAATAGGCTTTTGTGGGTTGGCCTGGGAACCCACCACCAACTGTGAGCTTGTAAGGCAGAGAGATTCCTTAAGCAGGGCCAAATGTTCCAGTGACTGGGCTACAATCAGTCCGAAATTGAAACTTGAAAAGATGAATCTCTTCACTTTTCCGTTGACATGTTACATGTTTAATCAGCTCTCTGAAGTTAGATGGCTGCTGATGTTCCAGTTTCTCTTGCTGCAACTGTTCATTAACAGAGCAATAATTATGACTTGTCAAAGGCTGAGTAGGACAATACTGCATTATGGTCATCCTCTGGGAGACAGACACAAAAGCTCTCTCTAAAACTCTGCGCTCGGGGGGTGGAGCAGTGTCCAGGTGAGTGCTTTGTACAGTGTGGAATAAGAACAAATGATCCTGAAAACTCATCATCAAACTCCACTTTAAAGAGCTGTAACAAAATCTTCATCCATATACAACATATTTGCAACTCATTTGGCTGCCCTTTAAGCAAGTTTATGAATAGTCATAGGTTTTTTAAATAATTTCATGGTTATGTAGGTTGGCCTTTCTTCCTTCATTCCTTCCTTTCTTCCTTTCCTCCTTCCTTTAGCAAAAATAAAATGAGTATCCATGTGTCAGTTACTGTCTAAGGCCCATTCTAGTAAGGATACATGTTACATGTGATAACTCTTCACCTGTGATCTGGTTGATAACTTGTCACCACAGAGAACCATTATATATGGATTGGAGCAACATTTAAAGATTTGCAAGAACATTTCCAGTTCCTTGCTGTATGCTGTCACGTACGTGATAGCATTTGATGCGCAGAACAACTTTTGTGTTGAAGAAATAGATGCAAAGAAGTTGAGAATATTGTTCAGGAGCATGTAGTAAATTGTAGAGCCGAATTTGAATTCATTTCTCTTGCATCGATGTACAGTGTACTCACTGATTACAGTTGCGAAAAATGCCTGGATATATTTTTAGTTTTAAAACTAAACCTAACCTTTGTTTCTGTGAGTGCCTTATGACTGGTAAGTATCTCTGTATTCAACAAGATATTTAGTGTCTACTAGGAGCAACACATTTACAAGGAAGGGGGATGTGAACAAAAATCAATAAAACAGAAGGAATCCAAACAATTGCAGAGTTTCAAGTGTCATTAAAGTTCAGGTGAGGAGTAGCTGTCTTTATATAGGGGTTCAAATTCAAGATTCAGCTACACCAACTGTTAACCGCTGCTATCAGTTATTTCCAACCAGAAATACATAGCATATTCATGTTAAAATAATTTTAGACTTTTTTTTTTTTTTTACAAAAAGACTAATTACAAAGTCACGTGCAGGGAGTAGGGGCACCACCAGGGCATGCAGGAACCACTTGCACGTTTCCCCACGACAAGGTTCATTGCAGTATGCGGGCTTGGGGTGCAGCTCAGTGAATGCCGTTCTAGAGACCCGAATGCCGAAGGAAAACAGAATTTAATACTTACGAGTCCCAGAGAGGAAAGGGCAGCGGGCCTCGCGGGGCGACAGGAAGTTGGGTGATACAAGGGCGCAACCGGTAGGTGGAGAACGAGACGAAGGGAGCTGTGGGGCAGGGTCTTTAAGGGGATTGGTTAGGTAGGTAGCGGGTGGTCCCAGGAGACCGTGTGGCGGGAAGTTGACGATCCAGGAACGAAGAGGCAAATGGGAGATATCCACCGCCCCCCCACCCCGCCCCCCCGCCCGGCATTAAACAGTCGTCCGAGTCTCCACGGCTGCATAGTAAACCACCCCAAACTTTCTTCAGCAGCCACACATCTCAGGGTCCAGAAATACAGACTAGACGTGGCATCCCATGGAAGATGGGGTCAGAAATTCAAAAAAGGTCATGGCGACACAGCTTGGTTCTGGTCCAGGACGTCTGCAATATCTCTTGGGAAGGCTTTGAGTAGTGGCGTGACACCTAAGGATTAGAGTCTGCTCACGGGCCCACGTGTGCGACAGTGGATGCGGCTGTTGGCTGAGACCTGAGCAGGGGCCGTCAGCCTGAACACCTGACCATGTAGCCCCTCCGTGTAGCCCCTCCGTGTAGCCCCTCCATATAGCCTGGGCTGCTGCCACAGTCTGCAGCCCAGTGTGGTGGGTAAATTGCAAGAGCAGGTGTCTCAGAAGAGTATCAGCCAAAAGCTCCATCGACATCCATTAACATTACTGATACCTAAGTCACAAGTTTGCCCAGGTTCAAGGGGAGAAAACGCAAATCCACTTCTCCATGAAGTGGAGTAGGATGGGAGAGAATGCGTCATCGTTGGAAAACGCAACCTGCCACACCAGGTGGATTGAACTTCCTCTGTCATTTCTAATATCACCATTTATATGTTTTACATGCTTTTCAACATAAACGTTGAATACACTATTAGTATAATTTGATTGATTGTATTTTTGGACATTATTTGGTTGTGCCCTATGCAAATAAGCAATACATTGGCAGGAAGAGCTAAACCCTTTTTTTGAAGATGGATGTGATTCTTTATGATATTATATATTATGTTTATATTTATAATATTACACGAGTTTATAAAATTAAAAATGGTATGATGTAATTATAAATTCTGACTCTTCTTCCATAATTTTGATGTATTGAGTAGCTTTAAATAGTGTTGTATGTCTATTCAGACATTTAAAATATTGGGTACAACCAATCAGTTTTATAATGTAGAGCTATATATTTGAGACATTTTATGTTAAATTGGGTACTTATTTCTAGATGGTTGTAGGAACAACATAACATTTTGTGTTTTTCCATAAATCCAGGATGGAACCTATAATCATGCAGAGGTAAAATCTCGTTCAAATACGGGTAACGAATTCTAAGCTGGATGTACTCCATGCATCTCAAACTGACTCATTACTTGCTCCATGCACAGTTCCGTTGTGAAGAAAAAGATTCCCTCCTGGTGTTGGGTTAAATTCTGGTAAAGGGGTGACTGAAAACATCAAAATATGGGCAAAACTAACACTCTACATTGTCACATTTGACATCAGTCAATGACAGGTCTCTTCTTAAGGAGAACAGTTCATGTTAAGGGACAGAAGATGAGAAAAGCCTGAAAAAGACTTTTGAATAAAGAAATTTAGGGTAGCGTAGAATGAAAATAAGCTGGTAAAGCAAGGCACATAATCCAATTTGACAGAAAATTCAGTTACATAATCGTAGAAATATAAATGCTTTCATGAAAAGAAAAGCTTGATATGTATTTGTTGGAACTCTGCAAGTAATTATTAAATGTTACCATAATTTTTTTTAAAGTATAGACAATCTGGATAGGTCTGTATCTATTTTTAAAATTGAATTAATAATTAATAACCTTCTAAAACAGAAAGCACCAGGTCCATAGGGTTCACCTGTGAATTCTACCAAGCATTTAAGAAAGAAATTATATCAACTCTCTACAAAATCTTCTAGAAGATAGAAGCAGAGGGAATGCTTTTAAATATATTCTGCACAGCTGGCATCACCCTAATGCCCAAACTAGACAAAGACAGTACAAGAAAACTGCAGACCAACCAATATCTCTCATGAACAATACTCTCAACGAAGTATTAGTAAATCAAATACTGCCATGTAAACATAATCATATACAGGGGACTGTTCCCCGTGGCAGTGGGGAATGTAACCCCTGATTCAGAAAACCAACGGGGAGCAAGGTCTGCACACAAGACCCACGCCCACAGATAGGTTTTCCCGTGGGGAATCAAGCCTGCATTGTATCTAGGCTGCTATGAGGCTTGCTTTTGCTAAAACTCCCTCACCCTGAATTGAGGCAGCAAATGTTTACTGCATATCTTTAAAGTAACTTCCTAAAATCTATGCTAAACCCCCCAAGGACGAATGTAACCAGTTCAACCACTTTTCTCTTTGCATTTGCAAATATCCTTCTTCTTTGATGTAATTAGCAACATCCTCTCCTTTGTTGTCTGTAAAAAGTAACCACCTAAAGCAAACCTGTGCATAGCAAATGAGGACCATCCTGGATGTAATGTGCCCAGAAAAGCAATAAAATCCTGTCTAGGCAGGGGTCATGACCCTCTCTCACTCAGAGAGTGGCCATGCCGTCCCTTTTTCTTCACAGGACTTCTGCAGTCCGTGTGAATTTTTGTTCGTTGCATCCACAACACACAGACCCTGAGGGCCAGGGTCTGCATCAATTATATATCATGACCAAGTGGGATTTATCTTAAGCATCAAGGTTGGCTGAACTAAAATCAATTAATGTAATGAAAATCAATAAATATAATCCATCACATCAACAAACTCAGGAAGAAAAATTGCATGATCATATCAATGGATGCAGAAAGGCGTTTGACAAAATTTAAAATCCTTTTATGATTTAAAGAAACTCCTCAGCCTGATAAAGAGCATCTACAAAGAACTTACAGCTAACATCACACTAAATGATAAAAAACTCAACACTTTCCTGTTAATATTAGGAACAAGGCAAGGATGTTCCTTTTCACCGCTCCTTTTCAATGCAGTACTGAAATCCCTGGCTCAAGCAATAAGATGGGGAAAGGATATAAAAGGCATGCAGATTAGGAAGAAAAAAATACACCAGACCACAGGATCACCTGTGTATAAAATTCAAAAGAATGAACAAAATTCTCCTGGACCTAACATAAGCAATTACAGCGAAGTTGCAAGATACAAGGCTAATGTACAAAAGTCAGCCACTTTCTCACATAGCAGCAATTAAGTGGAATTTGAAATTAAAAACAATACCATTTATATTAGCATCTTCCCAAATAAATTACTTAGATATAAATCTAGCAAAAATGTACGATATTTTCCTCTCTGAGGTAAACTATAAAACTCTGATGAAAGAACTTAAAGAAGAATTAAATAGAGAGATATTCCACGTTCATGAGGGAGAAAACTCGGTATTGTCAAGATGTCTATTCTTCTTTATGGGGCCCATAGATTAAGTGCAACCCCAATCAAAATTTCAGTAAGTTGTGTATATCAACAAACTGATTCTAAACATTATATGGGGAGGCAAAAGTCCTGGAGAAGCCAACACAATATTGAAGAAGAAAAACAAAGTTAGAAGATTACCCACCTTCAAAATTTATTCTAAAGGTATGGTAATCAAGACGGTGTGGCAGTGGCAAAAGAATAGACATATTGATACATTCAGAAATGGACCCATGTAAATATAGTCAAGTGATCTTTAACAAAGAAGCAAAGGCAACACAGTGGGGAAAAATAATAGTCTTTTCAAGAAATGGTGCTAAAACAACTGAACATCCACATGCAAAAAAATATAGATATATAATAATTTAAACACAAACCTTACACCCTTCACAAAAATTAAGTCAAAATGGTTCCTAGACTTAAATGTAAAACACAAAACTGTAAAACTCCTAGAAGATACCATAGGAGAAAATCTAGATGATCGCTTGGGTATGGAGATGGCTTTTACATACAACACCAAAGGTGTGTTCCATGAAAGAAATAATTGACATATTAGACTTCATTAAAATTTAAAACACCTGCTTTGTAAAAGACACCCTCAAGAGAATGAGAAGACAAGTCACTAACTGGGAGAGAATATTTGCAAATGACATACCTGATAAAGAAATGTTGTCCACAATATACAAAGAACTATTAAAACTCAGCAATGCGAAGATGAACAACCCACTTAAAAATGGGCAAGATACCTGAACAGACACCTCACCAGAAAAGATATGCACATCATGAATAACCATATGAAAAGTTGCTCAACATCATGTTAAGGGACAGAAGATGAGAAAAGGGATTTGCAAATTAAAATGAGATACTACTGCACATCAATTAGAATGACCCAATCCAAAGCAGTGACAAAACCTTAAGGGAGCCAGGATGTGGACCAACAGGAATTCTTATTTATTGCTGGTGCAAATGCAAAACTGGACAGGCACTTTGGAAGACAGTTGGGCAGTTTCTCACAAAATGAAACATACTCTTACCATACAATACAGCAAGTTCACTCCTAGGTATTTGCCCAAGTGAGTTGAAAGCACGTATCTATGCAAAAATCTGCACAGGAACGTTAATGGTAGCTTTATTCATAATTGCTGAAACTTGGAAGCAACCAAATGTCCTTCAGTAGGTGAATGGGTGAGTAAACTTTGGTACCTCTAGGCGATGCAGTATTACTCAGTGCTAAGAAGGCATGAGGCATCAGGCCATGAAAAGACATGGAAGAACATTAAATGCACATTCCTAAGTGAAAGAAGCCAACCTGAAAAGGCTACGTGCTGTAAGATTCCGACTACATGACATCCTTGAAAAGGCAAAAACCACCAAGATGGTAAAAGATCAGTGGTTGCCAGGGGTTATGAGGGAGGGAGGGATAGATAGGTGGAACACAGAGAATTTTTTTTAGGGCGCTGAAACTATTTCTTCTGATATTACAATAGTAAATAAATCTTACTAAACATTTGTCAAAACCCATAGAATGAATACACAACTCCAAGAGTGCACCACAATATAAACTATGGATTTTGGGTGATAATGATGTATCAATATAGGTTCATAACTTGCACCAAATGTACAATTCTGGTGCAGGATATTGAGAGTCAGCAGAGGGGGGCGTGCATGTGGTAAAAGCAGGGGGTATGTGGAAACTCTCCACACTTTCTGCTCAGTTTTGCTGTGAACATAAAACAGCTTCTAAAGCAGTCTATTTTAAATATCAGGAAGAAGGTAGGGCAGCACAGACGATAATTTGGTTTTGCTGGAGTATCTACCCTATTTGGTGTGAGAGGGAAATTGTGGTACCCCAGGGAATGGGGGAGTACACCACTATCCCAACCCTGGAAATCAAATAGAAGACATCTAACCCAGATTGTAGTGGCACTAGGGTATGCTAAACCTAGAGTCTAAAGCCACAGGTCTTTCTGTCACTATTTCTGACTCAGAGTTGGAGGAGTGTCAGATACATAACTTGGGCGAAGCCAGCTCCTCTGCAGCTTTATTTCCCAAGTCACAATTTCCAAGTATGCCAGAGAGACCCTGTCCACTGAGTGCTTCCTATGTCAGGGTTGGCTTGGTATACGTGACGCAGGCCCGGAGCCTTCCCGCGTTTGAAAGGAATTCTGCTATAAAATGGAACCAACATTTTCATAGTCATATTTTGTTCCCCCTTGAGCCCAAAAAGGGCATGTATAAAAATAACAAAGTGTAGATTGATATTAGGCATTTGAAGCTCAGTTTTCCATTGAGTACAAGTATTTTCTGCCTATGGGTTGTATCTTACTGGGAAAAGGACCTTTGAAAGGAAAAGAACATCACTGGCAACTTCACAAACAGAGTTTGTATGAAATGTATAAAGTGTATAAAAAACTACATTGAGATTCATGTGTTCATTGTCACTTATGACTTTGAAAATATCATTTTAGAGCAAAGCCATTTTATGTACAGATAGTATATTTTAAACATTTCCATGAAATCCAGTGACACACGTAAGTAACTTAAAAGAAATGTAGAAGAACAGACAGCATCACCAGTTTGACTGATACGAAAAAAGAATCCTCATTTGGAATGTTGGCTCCGTGAGCCACGCATTGTTCTCATTTCAACTGGCATGTTTAACAGCCCTTGTTGTCACTGGAAAATTGCATCCTTTCTGAAGGACTAGAAAATGAGCTTGAGTCTCTTCAATCTGGATCTCGGAAAATGCTAATGTTAAACTCAGAGAATATATTTTCCTGGGGTCTAAACAGAGAGACTACTCTTTTTCCAGCTGGAATTTTATGAAGGTGTTTTCCTCAAGCTAACTTTTCTCAACTGTGACTCCGCACTCTTGGAGGTAAATCAAACCATCTCTCACCCCTTCACTCCACAACAAAGAAAGAAGCAATCTGATATGGACAAATGATACTCAAATGCAAAAATGAGCAGCGATCACCATTGTTCTCTTCCTCCCCTGGGGAACCTCCACCTGGGGGCGCAACTCTAGGAGTGCCTTCTACCTCCTGGGCACTGCTCCTACGGGTTGTTCTTACCCCTCTAGGCTGGATGCCCATGAAAGGCAGCCCGAAACTCTAAGAACAACTTTATTGGTACTTTATCTTCATTTTTTAATTAAAAAAAAACTCATTCAGCCTTAACAAAACCTCTAATTAGTCCCCCTCTGACATAGTCGTCCCATGCCAGTGTGAGTGGGCTTAAAGGATACCTTCTCATGTCCCTCTAGAGTTCATGAAGTCCTCCCCCACACTATCTACCAGCCAGGGACACATTACCTCCATTGACCTTTTGCAGAGGAGTGCTCGGGGAGTGAGAGGTTATAAGTTTCATCTCAAGGCCACACAGGAAACAAATGGCAGAACCTGCACAGGGGACTAAGTCCCCAACTTCTGCTTTCTAGTTCTCGACTTGAACATGCATTAGCATCACCTGAAGGTCTTGTTAGAACACAGATCGGAGCTCCAACGCCACCAGAGTTCCCGAGTCAGCAGGATGCCACACACCTGCATTTCAAACAAATTCCTAGATGATGCTGAAGTGTCCTGGTCAGGGACCTCACTTTGACAACCACTACTCTAGAACTTGTCACATACACCTGCCTGTGTCATCGGCTGCCCCTCACACCAGGCCTGGACAAATGCCAGAAAATGAAAACGAATATATAACAAAAAGGGAAGGGAAGAGAATTAATCTCTCGTTAGGCCTGCTATGTCCCTTCCTTGGACCCCTCACTATGGAGCCCGGAGTTTACATCACTGCTTTTGCACCACAATGTCCTGAGATTTAAGGGGTCACAGCCAGAGGCTTTGGGGAAGAGGAGAGTGGATGCGCTTTGTGTTGACAAAATGCATTTCCAAGATGTGATCATTTTGGTCTTTTCTGTCGATTCATCACATGCTGTTCTCTCAGCAAGCTTTCAGGAACTGGCCTCCACAGGAAACTCCAGCTTGACTCTAAGAGTGAGGTAAGTCTTTATTTTTAGAAAATATCCACCATCACTGAATGTATTTGGTTTTGCTTTAGATTGGAACATGGATTCATTTTTTAAAAAGGCACCAAGGCCGAAGGAAAAATAAATTGTCCTGTTTGTTGTGGGGAAGTACTGTCTTATTGGAAGTCAGGCAAGTTGGCCAGCTAAAATTTCAAACATTTTTTCAAAGCAAAAACACTGTGAGCTTAGAGAGTCACTTGAGTTTAAATTCTAAGATAGCTTAATTACAATGAGCACTTACTATGTGCCACACAGTTGTGATATATACCTACAAAAATTAATTTCGGTAACATTTTTAGCATTTTAAAGAAGTACGTACTTACAATAAATATCTCTGTTTTGGAGATGAGGAAATTGAGGCCAGAAAGATTAAGTCACCTATCTAAGATCACACAGATGATGTAGATGATTAAAAGGTGGCATCTGAACCCACACACCGTCTGGATTCTGTGCTTGGGAGAAACAGGAATAAGGAGGTTGAACCCAGCTTTGATGCTATGCCAGGACTGTGCTGGCAAAAGGCAGTAACTTGCCACCTAGAATGCGTTGACCTGCAGTTGAGAAACAATAGTCTGGGCCCAAGACAAGTAATCTCAAACCTCGGATGGTTCCTGGACACTCTGCTTGTCTAGGTAAATTGCCTTAACAACAGGCAACAAGTGTTAGTAAGTAGCAACGGGAAAATAACACCAATGAATAACATGACTCAGATATAGGGATAATTGAGGAAGAAAATAGCTCTGTTTCATCTCATGGGTCTTAGTTTAGTTAGTGTGTCTGTCTGGTATCAATCATTTCTTCTTTGAAAGAAAAAATAATTAAGATGACTAGTCTTTTGTTACATAATGAATCACTTTGTGACAATAATAAGCATCCAGTAGAATGAAATGTACCCCCAAGATTTTTTGGTTAATCTAGCAAAATGATTCTCTCTTTTATTTTTCTCTCTTTTTCTTTTTCTTTTCTTTTTTAGTTGCTTAGAAAATTGAAGTTGGGAAAAAGGAGAGGGAAGAGCAAAGGTGTCACTACAGAGGGCGACCCTCCTCACCTTCACACTGCTACTGGGACTGAGGTGGTGTCCCATTAGCCCAAGTTTTGGCCTCTTTGCTGGCCACACTGTTCTCAAAGACCCAGCTGTCAAACATTTTTAAGAGTTTCTGGTGTTCTTAGTTTAGTGTAAAGAAAACAAACAACTTTAATTAATGTACCAATTTCCATTTATAATAATTGTTATATATTATCCAGTGTATTCTTATAATAATTCCTGAGCTAATTCTGGGGGTTATTATCTTCCTCATTTTCCAAACGCAGAATGTGACTCCCAGATAAACTCATATCGGAAAGGTTATAGTTAGTAAGTGACAAAGTTCAACCTTGATCCCCAGCCTACAAACTATAAAATTTTATTTGCTTTTAATTTTTTTACTAAAACATAGTACCTGAACTTATAAAACAAACTTATTATATTCTCTTAAGTGAAATGGAAGATATCCCACAAATATTTTTGAAGAGAAAAATAACAGTGTGTTTTTCTCCGAGCACACTCTTAACAATATTTGAGGAACGTGACAAATAAAAATGAAATTTCTGTTTTGAAATTTGGATAGCAACGTCAATAAAGAATTTTTTAAATTAGGAAAATCCCTTCAAAACTATTTATGAAGTAGTTTGCAAATGTTGTTTTGAAGCATTAATTTGTTGATGGGACTAATTTTCCATTTTAAACATATAATCTAAAATAAAATATAAATGTAAAACGATAGTTTAGGAAATAAAGAAAAACCTTGAAAATGGCTGATGCACTTAATCAGCTGAACATCCAGGAAAAGCCAAAGACTCAGTGGTGATACATAGATGCGGATATGCTTCATTTCCTGAAAAAGATGGAGAAGTGATGCCTCTTAACATGTACAATCGTATGAAGAAAAATATAAGAATAAAAACTGAAATATAATTTAATAGTGGCAACTAAATAATGAAATTGATCTCATTGATTACCAAAGGTTGTAATCTAGAAATTAAATAGAAGTTTCTGGTTTGGCTTGGTATAGCTCCTAAGCCAACCACAGCTTCCCAACCAATAATGAAAAAAGAACATGAGTGAAATAAATCCTAAGAATTCTTTCTACCAATTAGGACAAATCAATTCAGCATATGAATAAGCACAGGTTAGAGAAGGGTAATGAAAAATCCCTAAAGAGTAGAAGTTCCTGACTTCTGCTACAGACTTAGCACAGCCAGCAAAAATGGTCAGAAATCTCCATGTTGAATGGACAAAATGATCCGAAACCCAAATGTATGTCCCCAAAGAGAGAGACGACATTGTTGTCTGTTTGGATTGGAACCAAATATACATGTTTAACACAATATAAAAGAAAGAGTAATGTTGCCTATTTCCTTGGGAAAATTCAAACTACTCATAGTAAATGAAATAAAATGTCTAGACAAATATTTTGACAATATCATGATAAAAGTGAGAGAATGTGGTATGAAAAATATAAGAAAGGAGAGAGAGAGAGCAGGAAAGGAAGAAGGGAGGGAGAGAGGGTGGAGAAAGAGAGAGAAGGAAGGAGGGAGGAGAAAGGAGAAAAAAAAAAACAAGAGCAAACCACAAAAGGAAGAAAAGAAGGAAAAAAAGTCTCCAAAAGACAGAAAAAGAATCCAGTCTGGAAGCAAGAGGGGCAATTTAAAAGACTGAAAAATAACCCATGAAAATGCTTTACATTATAGCAGAACTTAAAAAGAAAAAAAATTAAGTAAAACTAGCATTTAGGTATCAAATGATGAACAAATATAAAATTTAAAAATTATTATAGAGCTAAGAAGATAAATATTAAAACATCACTGGAGAATTAATAAATTAGAAATAGCAAATAATAATGATAATAATAGTTAACATGTACATAGCATGTATATACTCTGTCAGGCTCTGTTATAATACACACACATATTTACACTTACAAACACACTGCAACCTTAAAATGACACAATGTCACACCTAACTTCACACCATAAAAAATTAATTTGACAGAGATCAGAGATTTAAATGTGAAAGATAAATCAACAAAGATTCCAGAGAAAAACCTAGTAGAAAATGTTCATAGCAGAGTACGCAAAGGTCTCTACACCAAAAGCCCTAAGTAGAAAAAATTGATAAAAAGTAGACTTTATGAAAGTTAAGACTTTCTGTTTATTAAAAACAACATATAGAGAGTAGACTTCTTGGGAGCCACAAACCAGGAGAAGACAGTCACAATACTTACATTAGAGAAATTAATTGTGTCAAAAATATATAAAGAAATGCTAGAAATCAGTAATATAGGGACATTTATTTTTTTATAATGGTGAAAGATTTGAAGAGGCACTTAAAATAAGATAGCCAATATGTATATGTAAAGATGCTCAACATCACTGGCCATCAAGAAATGCAAAAATGAAACCTCAGGGAGATCCCCCTATGACCCCACAAGATGTCTAAACTGGGAAGGGCTGACATTACCTAGTAATACTGAGAAGGCTGAGCACCATTACACGTCTGCACTGTGGGCGGGAAGGTAAACTGGTTCAGCCTCAGGAAGTGGTCTTTCCCAGAACAAAAGAGGTAATGGGGAACGGAGGGAAATCTCCCCAAAGACAAATTTAAGATTCCATTGCAGAATATGTAATTGGCTTTCAAGTCAAAAATGTCTGTTTTACAGGTAATCGGTTCACCACTAGGAATCTTATAACATGTGCTCTTCTGAAAACCTGTAAATTGTTTCTAATTGATTTATGTTTCAAATACACTGAAGAAATTTACATTGTAAATGAACCCTGAGGGGGAAGACAGTAACAGCAGATATTCCTTTATAGGATGAAAAAAACACATTCTATTGTATCTGTTTCTAATTAAATTTAATAACAATATGTAATTGGCATGTTCAGATAATCTTTAAAACAGCACAGAGATATAGAAACCTCTAATCTCATTTAACCTCTCTTCCTTTCACACTTCCATCCTCTTGAGGCAGTCTGTGTAAAGAGCCAAATATTTATCTTTCTGCATTCTTTTCCAAACTTAAACACACAAGAGTTTGTAAATTTACCAGGGATGTTTGTTTTCTGATATTGCATGCACGTCTCCAAAATTTATTTTTGCCACTGAACAATATACCATAAATAACCCCGGAGGTCAGCATATACAGATATAATTCTCTGTAGAGCAGAAGCTTCCATTCTCCAGCGGCTGGGAATTTCTGAGGCTGACAGCTCACACCTGCACTCCCCTGGGCGTTACCCTGGCAACAGAGGACTGCCTCGCCCAAGGTAATGGCCCCTCCTTCTGACTGCCCACAGCCAATGGTTGACCAAGCCTTTTGTTTCCACTGGGGATAACTCAGAAGGGCTATCTCAGCTCCTGAGTACCCTCGCAGGAGTAGCTGAAGCCTCAGTGGAAAATTATTGTGTTTCTGCCCAATTTTGCCTTTTCCCACCTCATAACTTGGGTATTTCCTGAGATCTCTAACCAAAACCTTCTTCAAGCAAATAGACATCCCAGACTGGGTTTCAACCTGAACTAAGACAACTGCCAGTGTGAGGGAGATGGGGTAGATAACGGGGACAAAGAGAAGTAAATAAAACATTAGAGAAGGTTGGTATAGACCAATGACTTTACTGCATCATGGCCGTGGGCAATGATTTTCAAAGTGTGGTGCTTGGACCATCAGCATCAACATCACCAGGCACTTGTTAGAAATGCACATTTTCAGGCCCCAGACCTATTGAATCAGAAACTCTGTAGGAAACTTTTTAACAGCTCTTGCAAGTAATTCTGATGTGGCTCAGGAGAACCATTGGTATAAGGTATATGGCTAACACTCTGCACCTACCATTTCAGAAAGAGGATGAAATGCATGTCATTGATGGTAGAAATGATTTCAGAGTAAGGATTATGAAACTGAGTGTTTTGCCTGCATTCTCCTATTTCAGGGCATTTCTGGGGTCTATAGACTGTAGATTACGTATTTAGTGTGGAATCAGTTACTGAGGCAGGTTAGAAGTGTGCAGATGTGAGCATCCATCTGTGGATATAGTCATTTCCTTTTTATCAGACACGAGTCCACAAAAGTAGCCAAGTGGCTTGGGATAGAATAACACCAGCCATCCCTGAGTCTTGATGACTAATTCCAATATCTTGCTTCTACAGCGAGCTACATGGAAATCCCATCATGTTATTTCTATTAAGAGAAGCCATGGCTGTCGTACCTGTCCAGGTTAAACACCTCTCAAGGCACAGTGAGCCCTCAGTGATGGACTCAAGAGGAGAGAGAAGTAAACTAGAAAAGGAAAGAGCCTAAAGTAGCTTAATGTTGCCAAGGGGTTTGCTTCCAAGGAGGGTGGCTATCAATATAAATTACATCACTTGACATAGCAAAATATATTTAACTCTCATAATCACTAAACAAGAGGCTAGGCCTCCATTTAATGGATGGCCATCTCAAGAAGTCGTCCCCAAGGAGAGGATAAGTGACCACATTTAGGATCTAATGGAAAGTAAATGCATTATTTGGAAGTTTTTGCATTGAAGCAGAAACACAGGACAGGAGCCCTAAACCCTAGGTTGAAGAACAGGAAATGTACCGCAGCTGGAGAATTGCACCAGGCTGAAAACGTGATCTGAGAGTCAGTAAAACCTGTTTATTACATTGGCCCAATTAGTGCGCTAGTGCTGTGTAACAATAAACAACAGTCTCAGGGGCATGGGACTATCTCAAACTTTGGGTTGTTTGGGGAGCCCCTGCTGAGCTCAGTTCTGTTACTCATATCAGCAGGTCAGCTGACCCAGGCTGGGTTTGCTGTCTCATTCTAGGGCTCAGACTGAGGGGTCAGCAGCCTCACAGCGAAAGCTCTTTTCAGGCCATGATAACAGCACAGGGCTCGACTAGCTGTAAGAAGCACATATCAAGCCACTGCTTGGGTCACATCTGCCAATCTCCAATTGGCCAGTGCAATGTTCATGGGTGAGCCCAGAGTCCAGAATGAGGGAAGAAGATGCTTCCCAAGGTGCTGGGAAAAGCTGCAAAAGCGTATGGCAAAGGAGTGAAATATTGGGGCCAGTAATTCAATCTCCAAGTTAAGTTACTTTAAGCAAGAAACAAGCTGCCTTCTTAACAGAAAAATGGTGACAATAGCAGCAACTTCACAATGTTAAAAGAAAAGATTAATAAATTGCTGGATAGTCAATAACTAGTGAACAAAAAAGATACCTGTCATTTGTTCATTAGTAAGTATTTGTTTCAGACACTGAGATAGGTCCTAGAAATATTATAGAGAGCCACTGATCAGCTCCAGTCTGACCAAGGTAAGACCAAGATACAAAAATATAAAATGCAATATATGTACACTTTGTGAAAGTTTATAGATCTGTATACTAATGACACGTACATTTCTGATGTATCTCAATAAAAAGTGTTAAAAAATACTGTGTGTGATACAGGTAGATTGATGGAGATAGGTAGCAGGGATGGTGATAACATGGGCATCCAGCTCTGCTTATAACCTGGAAGACTTGCCAGGGGAAAAGATACATGAGTTGGATTTCATAGTAAAAATTGCAAAAGACTAGAAGTTGTTCAGGTGGTTGGGATGGAAGAGGTAAGTGGACAGAACATATTCCAGGAGGAGAAAATATCATCTACAAAGTGGATGGGAACTCAGTGCTTGATTCTTAGGGGTGGAGCAAGACTAGGAGGTAAGTCAAACAAAGCTAGTTACCAGGAGGGACGGGGTGATCTACAGGTCATTGAGCCCAGGAGTTCAGGCACTCTAGAGATGGGGCTTAGGGGTAGACTTATTTCAAGTTCTGATTGAGGGGAGAACTTATTGTATACTTTCAAACCCCATTCTTGATCATGGGACTAAGTAGGACCCAATCCTGTTGAAAAGTTTAAATTTTTTTCCTCTAGGAAGACCAACTACCACAGCCTCAACAGGTGGGTTTTGAGATGTACACTGTATTTTGTATTCTTTGTAAGCTTAAAACATTAAAAAAAACAATTTGAAAAGAGTCTTCATTTTAAAATTAATGGACTCAGAAAAAATGGAAAAAAATAATAATTAAAAATATAAAAATAATGATTTTTTAAAAATCTTCTTACAAAAGAAATCCCAAGACAAAACTAATTTTACTAGAAAATTTTACCAAAACTTCAAGGTACAGATAACTTGAAGCCTATGCAATAGGTTACACTCTATAATTAATTTTATGCGATAATGTAATCTTGATATCCAATCAACAAGGACATGTGAAAAACTAGAAAATTGATCTCACTCATTAATATGCATGAAATAATACCCCCCAAAATACTGTCAATTCTCACATTGTACAGAAAAGATATATCATGACCAAGATGAGTTTATCCTGAGTGTACAAAGTACATTTAAATTAGAAAATCAATTAATGTAATTCGTAACATTAACAGATGAAAGAGAAAATGTGACCCTCTAAACAGATGCCTAAGAGCACTCAATAAAAGTCAATGTATATTTGTGAGTTCAAAACATTATCAGCAAACAAACAGGTTGGAAATTTCTTAACCTGATAAAGGCACGGACTGTGATTTGCCTTTTTACTACCTGTTTCCCATTCTTTCTTAGTTAAATAATCTCAGTTTTGAGGAAGATAACATGTGAGCAACAACAAAATGACATTTCTTAACTTCTAGCTGCTTGTCTATGAAATATAAAGGCAGGGTTTTTTCTTTTGTGAGACCTCTGAAAAAAACCTATTAGTAAAAACTGATTCTAACTCCCTTTCTTTTTTTTTTTTTTTTATCTTTCTCCTTCTTGCTCCCCAAATGATTGCTGTGATGATTGGAGAGCCAGCAGCTAGTCGGGGTCAGGGAATGACCTTAAAAAACCATTTGCATGAACAACGGGTGGAGAAACAAGAGCTAAATTCCTGATGATTTTATGTAGCTGGTATATTTATCCTCAGACTGATTACTTCTCTATTATTTTAAATAACAAAAGAGACCTTGATATATCAATTACTTTTATTTTGTATTTTTCTTTTAAAAATGGTGATTAATTTTATCTCGGTACAGTTATGAGATAGAATTTGCCCCAAAGAAAACTCTGACTCCTTCCGCAGTGGGCGTCACTCGCGCACAGCCTGGTCCATGGCCACTGCAGACAGAAGCAGTCCTGGCCTCGGCCGCAGAGGGCCGGAGGTGCAGCCACGCCTCCGTGAGCACCGGCAAGAAGGAGGACCTGGGCGCCTGTCTCAGGTTGCAGGCCGACGGTGGACTCCAGGAAGGAAAGTCCCCTCGGCAATATCTGAAGGAATGAAACAGCAAAGCTTTGAAATATTCCTTTTTTTTTAATGTAAAAGATCAATGTTGGATGCCAGATCAAGTTTCAGAGGAAGAAAAGGATATTGATAAGTATTATGTTGAAACCAAGATGAAAACAGCGAAGGATTTCCTGTGGTCGTTAAAACAGAAACCAAAATAGGAAACTTACTTTTTTCTCACACCTGTTTGGTCGGACCATGGAACCCTGGAGAGAATGGATGAGTTCTGGTTTCGAATATGTATAAAGTAGATGATTCTCTTGCTCTAAGTTATTTCTAGGAGAAAAATTTAATTGACCAGTTATGAGCAGGGAGCATAATAAATATATTTTAGGAATTGTTCTAAAGCACAAAGGTTGTTGTTTTCAAACTTGACCCCTCAATGGAATGACACTTTGTACAGTCTTTGAGAACATTATGGAGGCCCCTAGGACTGTTAAAGTCAATGACACAGAGCCTGGGGAGAATGTCGATGGGAAAGTTCAGGGTAAAGCTTTTATTTTGTTCAATCTGTCCTATTTAATTCCAAAATAAATTGGTTTGATTTCTTGGAGGAAAAAAAGAAAACTGAAATAGGCATCATAACAGTTAAATGTTCAAAGTATTTATTTTAAAATCAGAGTCAAATAAGACTTAGGACTTCTGATTGGCATTGTACTGGAAATTCTAGCCAGTTAATAAGAAAATATATATGGCTTTAGAAAGAAGTAAAAAAAAAAACTTTGCCATTTGCAGGTGAGATGATTTTCTATATATAAAACAAAATGACATAAATAGTTATAATTAAAAAGATCTAACAGCATTGCTGGCTTCAAATTCAATAAAGGAAGTCAATTATAATCTGAATACTAAGACAAAGGTAGGAAATTTAATTAAAAAATAACATAAGAATATAAAGAACCTAGGAACGTTCTGGGAAAAAATTATAAAATCCTATTGAAAGACATTATAGAAATTCTTAATCATGGATAATATTACCATGTCACAGATAGGAAAGTACAGTATTATGAAGATGACCCTTTTCCTTAAATTGATCTATAGGTCAATACAATTCTAATAAAATTTCCAATTGCATTTTTATTCATCTTAGCAAACAATTTCTAAATATAGATGGAAAAATAGAAGCCCCAAAATAGACAAGACACTACTGGAGATGAAGAACCGCATCAGAGACTTACTTTATCATATACCATTTATTCTAAAACCGCAGTGGTTAAGAAGACGATGTGACATTTTTGGAGCTACAAATAAACAGGGCAATGGGAGGGAATCCAAAAAAGAAAATAATATAAAAATGAAAACTTGTTTTATGATACAGCTGGCATTTCATATTAGTGGCTAAACAAATCAAAAATTACACTAGAACAACTGGTTGTTTATATGGAAAAAAATTAAATCAAAGTGTATGAAGGGCTTACATGTCAAATCAAAATCTTATGGTGCTTACAGAAGACATAGAGTAAAAAGTCTTTATAACCTCAGGATAAATAATCATTTTAAAGTATTTTCATCATAAAAAACCTGGAATAGCACAAACAATAAAAAAATTTAATATTGCAAAAATATTTTCATAATCAATAAAGTCTAAATTCAGAAAGAAGATGATAATGATGTAACTACTAATCACATTTGAGGTCGATCAGAACACAGTGGAGGTTGCGCTGCACCAGTGGGACAGAGCATTGTTAGTTTCTCCATGTCATCTCTCCCTACGCCAGCTTTCAAACTGTAGTCCACAGGGGCTACTGGGGATTAAGAGCCTGTCACCTACTGAGGGAGCTGCCGGTCTACCTGACCTGTAAGGACAAAACTGAAGTCTCAAAAAAATATCTTGTAAGGCCCCAATTACCTTTAGACATGACACCAAGCTCTCCTTCTCCTTGGTCAATGTGTGTGTGTTACGTATCGGTGATGGTGGGAAAGGGAGGCATTGCCGTTGAATTGATTACATTTTTCTTCCTCCCTTGGCTTAGGAAAGTGAACATAAAATACGGTCCCAGAGCAGCAATATCAGAATGACCTGGGAACTTGTTAGGAATTAAAATTCTCAGGCTTCTCTTCCAAACTACTCAATCAGAAACCCTAGGGGGGCGGGGGGGAGGCTCTGTTAAAGTCCGTGTTAAAGTCTCAGAACCACTGATTTAAACCTCCCCTTCCCACTGCCTATTAACTCTCTGCCTGGCAAGAATAGGCCCAAATATCACACCTCTTCATGATGCCTTCCCCAAACCCATAACCCTATTTGCAAAGCAGAACCAAATTGCTCTGAATTGCTCTGTCCTCTGTGATTTTAGAGCACTTCGGACATCTGTACACCTCTCCATTACAGCACATATCACATTTTCTAAAATGGCAGTTTTCCACCCACTTCCACCCACATCTATCTTAACTGAACTTCTATCAGCTGCAATAAAAAGATGGAATAGAGGAGTCTTTTTATTTTTTATTTGCTGACAGTGTTGGCCCAGTAAGTTATGCACGTTGCAGTGAGTCACTGCAGAAAGGCAGCATGAATGACAGTCCTGAAATTTCATAGACATCTTCTCCTCTAGTCTTGGGCCTCAGGAGTAACACAAACCAATAAAGTAGTTATTAAGAACAGAAAGAAGTTGATGAGTTGGAGAAGATTAAAAAGCAGATCAGTGATCAGTCTGAATGCTGAACCGTTGCCCTCTTGCTGAGCTTAGATTACTTCGCTGTTTCTTAATTAACAAATTAAGTCATTCAGGAGGCTTCAAAGAGAAGCACTTCTCATTGATTGGATGGCAGGTCTTCACCCTTTAAAGGAATCATGTGGTTATAAGCTTATGAACCAGATATGGGTGTTTGTGATTCACTTGCAAACAGAATCACATGGTCTCAGTGGAATGAGTCCTTAATTACAAATTAGATAATTTGGGAGGCTGTAGATTTCTCTTTTACCTTGCTGAGTATAATCAGAATTTTACTGCTCTAGCAAACTAAAAAAGTAAATCCTAAAACCACAAAATTCTGGGAGAATTCACTGCACTTTCTACCTTAATAAACCACAGCTGGATATTTGGAACTGTACCAGAGAACTATGAAAATCAATTAATTCCTGTTTTTGCTTCTGTATTGAGATTGGTTTCATGACATGGTTTGCATACACTTGGGCTTCGTGTGGTGGCCAAGTGGACAGATTTTCCTTGTAGTATTTTTGAAAAATTAAGCAAATTTTTTCATGGTTTTCTTCTAGTATTTTCAAGAAAATTTGATGCCATTTCATCATTGACACCCAATACTTTGAAGTCTATTGATAATGAAAGTGAGCAGGAAGTCCTAACTGATAATGGACAATGAGGGAAGGAAACTGTAAGGTATTCCTAAAATATTTACCGTCTATCACATAATTTAGTTGTGCTATGTATACTGCATCAAACAATATAAATACACACTTCTCATTGCTCCTGTTCATTTTTTCTACATATCACTTTCATTAAAAATTTGTAAATAGATAGCAAAAAGACATTCTCCCATTATGCTGTTTTAAAATTAATAATAAAAATTGTGCATGCCTATTTTGGATAATTAGAAAATAAAAACATGTAATAAAAAGCCACAGTCCCACCAAAATCCCACTATTGAAGCAACTTATTAATATTTTTGTGAAGAATTCTCAAGATATTTATCCATGTGTGAGTTTATTTTTTTCCAATTTGAAATCATAATACACTTTGCTGTTTTAATAATGCTTTATTTGGTTAATATATTTGAAGCATTTATTTACATTTTACATTTTAAAAACTTTATAAAGTGGCTTTATTGCTGTCTCATGTCCTATAACATGATTTAAAATGACTTTAAAATTATCCAGAAATGGACTTTTGGTCAAGATGGATGTGTAGGTAAGCATGGCTCATTTCTTTGCACAACCACAGCCAAAATTACAACTAAACTATAAAACAACTATCACCTAGAATTGTCAGAAAGTTGAGCTGTATGGAGTCTGACAACCAAGGAATTAGAGATGTCACATTCATCCAGAAAGGTAGGAGAGGAGAAGACACAGAGATGTGTGGAGGTGTGCAGAGATACGGATATGGAATAGCTGTTCCCATGCCCATGTGTGGTTCATAAAAATTGGGAGTAATACCTCAGGAGAGAGGGATCCCAGCCCCACACCAGACCATCCAGCCTGGGATTTCAGTGCCAGCAAGTCCCCATAATTTCTGGCTATAAAAACAAGTGGAGGTTGGGGCTGCAGAAGAAACTATGGGATTCTTAGGCATCTCCTATTAAAGGGCCTGAAACAGACTTAGGACTTATGCAGGCTCACTCCCTCTATGCTTGAGACCAGGGAAGCAGATGTAAGGGCACCAGTGTCCTGTGGGGAGAAATTGAAGTGTCTGCCATCAGGGCAGGTGCTTGGGGACAGCCTCCTCCAAGACAAAACTCCAGAGGCCAGGCAGTGGCATTGTCCCCTTTCTAAGCCCTCCTCCACACAGAACCACAGAGCAGCAACACCATATCGGAGACTCCATCAACCTGTTTCACACACGTTGCCCTGCCCTGGCAATTACCTAAGGCTCTGCTCCATCCAACTTATTGGTGCGCTTTTCTACAATAAGCTATGCTACTAAGACAGGGAGTCAAAGCAGCTCGACCAAAAACATAGAAACAAACACAGGGAAGCTGCCAAAACGAGGAGACAAAGAAATATGGCCCAAACGAAAGAACAGAATGAAACTCCAGAAAAAGAACTAAACAAAACAGAGATAAGCAATCTATCAGATTCAGTGTTCAAAACACTGGTTATCAGGAGGCTCAAGGAACTCACTGGGTACTTCAACAGCATAAAAAAGACCCAGGCAGAAAAGAAGGTTACACTAAGTGAAGTAAAGAAAAAACTATAGGGAACCAACAGTGGAATGGATGAAGCTAAGAATCAAATCAATGATTTGGAACATAAGGAAGAAAAAACATTCAATCAGAATAGCAAGAAGAAAAAAGAAACCCCCCAAAATAGGAATAACTCTTGGACAACTTCAAACACTTCAACATTCAAATCATAGGGGTGCCAGAAGCAGAAGAGAATTAGCAAGAAATTGGAAACTTAATCTGAAAACATAATGAAAGAAAACTTTCTTAATTTGGTGAAGGAAATAGACATCCAAGTCCAGGAAGCTCAGAGAGTCCCAAACAAGATGGACACAAAGAGGACCTCACCAAGATACGTCATAATCAAAATGCCAAAGGTTAAAGATAAAGAGCTAATCTTATAAGCAGCAAGAGAAAAGCAAAGAGTTACTTGCAAAGGAGTTCCCATAAGACTGTCAGCCGATTTCTCAAAAGAAACTTTGCAGGCTAGAAGGGACTGGCAAGAAATATTCAAAGTGATGAAAAGCAAGGACCTACAAACTAAATTACTGTAATCCACAAAGCTATCATTTAGAATTGAAGAGCAGATAAAATGCTTCCCAGACAAGGTAATGCTAAAGGAGTTCATCATCACTAAGCCATTATTAGATGGAATGTTAAAGGGACTTTTTTGAGAAAAAGAAGATCAAAACTATGAACATTAAAATGGCAATAAATTCACAACTGTCAACAATTGAATGTAAAAACAAACTAAGCAAACAAAGAGAACAGAATCATAAAGATGGAGATCATTCGGAGGGTTATCTGTTGGGAGGGGGAAGGAGGAGAATGGGGGAAAATGCACAGGGATTAAGAAGTATGATTTGGTAGGTATAGAATGGACAGGGGGATGTTAAGAACAGTAGAAGAAATGGAGTAGCCAAAGAACTTATATGTATGCCAGTTTTATTAGTGATCTGTTAATAATAGCTATAAAAACCTCAATCTGGAGCCTTATTATAATAAGTATAATATTTAAATTTCAATTTATATACACTGTTTTGTTACAGAGAATTTTGAAAGAGTGATCAATTTAAGCCACTCATATATATAATTATATTTTCAAGATAAAATCCTATGAAAAAAGTGTAATAAAAATATGAATTCAAGGAAATATGAATTTAATATGTAAGGATTAATATGTAAAGATTTCCTACTTTTGAAGAAAAAAATATTGATATATCTTTTAAGAAGGACAACAGTGGGTATCAAATGGCTCTTATATTTGATATGTTAGATTTAAAGAGGTGTCAACATTTCATTATCCTAGAAATTACTTCCTTTGTACTTATTTAAATGTGTGATAAAATTTCTTTGGTTATCAAGTGAAAATATGCAATATGACTCAATTTTTTAAAATGAGACAATACACAAAAACATTGAAGACCGCCCCCCAAAAATTAGTTCAGCTCAACTACATCTCAGGGAATCCCCAGTGTGAAGGCCTATAAACTTTCTGCACCTCAGTCTCCAATTGGAAAAACACTATAATATTAGTAACATACAGTAATGTGATTTACCTGACAGTGCTGTAAGGTTAAAATGAGATAACTTATGGAAAAACAGTTTGTAAACTATGAAGTATTGAGGAGTTGTTTGTTATTAATATATATTCTATCCATGAATTCCTTTAATCAGAAATATTCCTTAAGCATCTACTCTGTTACAGGAGTTCTCTTAGGTTGTGCAGATACGATAGTTTAATAAAAGGGTAGGTCCATGTTTTTGTAAATCTTACATTTCCGTAGGACTGACAGAATACACAAAGAGACAAAAACAAGATCATTCTTTGTAGGTAGTAATAAATGTTGAGAAAGAAATGATACCAGTTATTTCAACTGGTGCTGAATTCTCATTTTATAGATTTTGAAAAAGAACATTGCTTTCATTACATGGAACATCTCTTTTCAATGTTCTAGGACAACCAAAGACCTCACAATAGTTTACAGCCACTCCTCCTCTGACACGGTCTCTTACTTGCTCCCCTGTGGACCCTGTATTCCAGACTCTGTGACCTCCTCACTGAACTTGACCTGTCCAGACATGCTCCCTCCTTACAGCGCTTAATCTCCCTTACCTTTAATCTCCCCCATAAAGCCTGCCCTGACCACCCTACCTAAAACTGTAAACTGGTTCCCCTCTGCTCCACCCCACATTAGCAACCTACCTTGCTATATTCTTTTCCCATTTCCCCCCATAGAATGTATCACAGTCTAACAAACTATATTGTTTACTTATTTATTATTTCTGTATTTGCCTTCTAGAATCTAAGCTCCACAAATGTCTCTGGAATTTTGACTCAGTGGTACAGTTCAATTACTAACAGTGGTTAAATTTAATTGCAATATCCCCCCATAAGGTGCTAATTGTTGTATTATTGTTACATCATTTAATACTAACAACCACTACAGTACATAGATTCTATTTTTGTTTTAACTGCTACATAACAAGCCACCCCAAAACTATGTGGATCGATGCACAACGCTTTATCATTTGTCACTGTTCAGGGGGTCAGGAGTTTGGGCATGTTGCAGCTAGAAGGTTCTCCCACTACACAGGAATCATTCATTCACCTGACTTCAGGTGGTGGCTGGGCTAGGCTGGAAGAGCCATGAAGAGTCCACTTAGATATTTGAGGCCTTAGGGATCCTCTTGTGGCCCCTCCATACCTACACAATTCTTCCCCCATCTGCTAGTCTCATGTGAGTGTCTTCATAGCATGGTGCCCCTCTTTCCTGAATGAAAGCTGCGAGACTTCTTAAGGTTTATTCCTGGTTCTGATACAGAGCCATTTCCTCTGCAATCTACTGGTAAAGGAGTTCACAAGGCTGGCCTACATTCAAGGGAAGGGGAAATTGAATGTAACTCTTGATGGATGAAGCAGCATGGGCATATGGAGAGAAAAGGAAATGATGGCTGCCCGTGTTAGAGACTGTCTACTACAATTGTTCTCCCGTTTCAGATGAGAACAGCGGAGATTAGGTTGACAAATTAATAAATGTCAGACATGTGAGTCAGTCTAAGTTTCACTGATTCCAGAGTCTACATCCTTAGCACTGTGCTTTTATAGCCTTTAGAAGAGTGGCTTTTACTCTGGCAGAGAGGATGTCTGGACCTTGTGAGACAGATTCTTAGAAGTCTGGAAAGCAGGCATGAGACTGGGGAGACAGGCAGGAAGGGTTCTGGGATCCCACCATTGCTTCAGGCAGAAGAACCTCAAATTACTTCACCCATCGAGCTTTCCACAAAATCTGGTTTGAAGGGATTCCACAGATTTGGAGGGCTAAGTATACAAAACAAGTAACTGAAGCAAAAATGAGTTTATATTTCTATGAGTTAAAATCTCTAACATAGTCCAAAACCGTAAGTTTGTTCTTATTTTGTTTATAAAAATAAATTGGAAAGAGATAACAGTTTACCACTTCATTGGCATTTTATGCATAAGAGGAGGGTGTTTTTTATACAGTGATTTGAAAAATACTAGATTTTTGTGGAGGTTCCTTTTTGAGCTCTTTTGAAATGTTACAGTGTGTGCAGTATCCAATTTCAAGCTGATACAGCAACTTACATTTCTGCTGAGTTCTTCACAGGGTTATAATTTGGGGACCAATTTTCCATACAGTTGATGAACATGTTATGTTACAATTTTGTGCAAACTTGGCACAATATTATTGTAAATTCTAATTGCTCTTTTTTTTTCATAATACTGCAAATACTGAGGAAAGGGAAAATGGTGAGATGTCACCCTCCCACGCTTCATCCAGAGGAATGCTCCTTCTTTTTCTTTTATACATTGCATTTCTGCAGAAAATATGTTTGAAGAAGGCTGCAAAAGAAAAGTAGTTTCAACGCTGTATCACTAAATGCCCTCTAAAAAATGGGGTTCAGCCCTAGCCAGGTAGCTCAGTTGGCTATAGCATTGTTCTGATATACCAAGGCTGTGGGTTCAATCTCCAGTCAGGGCAAATCTCTCTCTCTCTCTTTCCTCTAAAATCAATAGAAGAAGGAGGAGGAGGAAAAGAGTTCAACTACAAAGTCTATGGTTTTCTAGTCACCAAGTTATTCACTTGCCAAAATCTGTAACAAATATACGAGATTTGTTAATTTTATGAGTTTTTGCAATGGCGATATTAACTGGAAATCAATACAAGAAAGAATGGCAAATTTTCCTTCATACTCTATTAAAGAGCTGGTATAAATATTTCACCCTGGTATCTCTTAAAAATATATTTATTTATTTTTAGAGAGGGGAAGAAGGAGATTGAATGAAAGGGAGAGAAGCATCAATGTGAGAGAAATACACTGATTGTTTGCCTCTCATGTGCACCCTAGCCAGGGAATGAACCCACAAACCAGGTATGTGCCCCAACCAGAAATTGAACTGCTGACCTTTTGCTTTCCAGGATGATGCCCAACCAACTGAGCCACACCAGTCAGGGCTCATTCTTTTGTTCAAGATCTCTTGAAGGCAGTTAAGATGCTCACAATTTCTCTAGAAAAATTCTTAACTTTCTAGAAAACTGTTTTAGGTGACAAATACATAGACTTTCCATTCAAGAAATCAGTGAATAAAAAGAGTATTTGGCTATTGCTCACCAAGAACCACTAGAGAATAGAAACTGTCTTAACTTTTCAATAACCACAAGCTCAAATTTAATTCAAAATCCATTCTACTTTGTTAATTAGCTTTACTTAGTTTGCATCCCAGCCCTACTTTCACCATGTGCTTTTAATGAGCATTCTTTTCTCGGAGCAATTCACTTTTGTTCTAGAAGTAGCAATCTGAGAGGCAAGGATTACTCTAATTCCTCCTGGGTTAGCAAAGAACACAGCAGATACTCATTCCACATAGTGAGTGCTGGAAGTCATCAGATCCTGGCAAATCACTAGAGAAAATATTAAGTTGCTCTAGATCTGCTTTGACATTGGCAGTTAGTGGATGCACATTGGATATAGAAAACATAGAGCATTTTATAGAATCAAAATAGATCACTTTCCATAGCCCAGGAATAGTCTCTTCAACTATAAGGACAAACAGATAGTTATCAAATTTCTAGCAAAGAGAAGGTTCAGTTTCAAGGCCAGAAGATACAGAACTAGCTTCAAGAAATATGGTTTAGAAGCTATGCATGCTCTGGGTTCGCAAACTTGAAAATGAGTGATAAAATTGAAAATGTATGGAGCCAATGCTAAAAGCAAGAAAACCAAGTAGTGGGCCATTGTAGCAATCCAAATTAAAACTTGCAAGGAGCCTGGCTGGCATAGCTCAGTGGATTGAGTGTGGGCTGCAAAGTATAGGGTCGCTGGTTCAGTTCCCAGTCAGGGCACATGCCTGGGTTGCAGGCCAGGTCCCCAGTGGGGGCCTCATGAGAAGCAACCACACATTGACATTTCTCTCCCTTTCTTTCTCCCTCCCTTCCCCTCTCTAAAAATAAATAAATAAAATGTTTTTAAAAAATTGCAAGGAGATGATCCAAGCTAGTAATAAACAGGAGAGGAAAGGATGGATGAAGAGATAAGCCAATATAGGGTGATCAACCATCCTGGTTTGTGCGGGACTAAGAAGTTTCCCAAGATAAAGGAATTTTAGTTTTAAAACCAGAATATTCCTGGGCAAACTGCCTAGTTTTCATGGGATTGAATGGTTTCTCATAAGGCAGGGCTTTAATTGCTAAAATTGGGAAAGCCCTGAGCAAATAAGAACAAATTGGTCACCTTAAGTAATCTCCCCCCCCCCCCCCCCCCCGCTTACTTATAATGGTTCAGCTCCCTGCACTGGCATCATTGTAGAAGCTTTTCTTTCCACCAATGACATTAACACTATACCTCTTGAACACTCAATTACATCTGGAAAGTTTCAAGCAATCCTATTCTAAATGTCACTGGAACATCTCAAGATGAGCCAGAGAGGAGAAAAACATATTACATGGATAAACAAAGATAAGTATTACCTTTGACTTATATCAAAATCCATGCAAACCAGAAGATAATGGTCTGGAGTCATTAAAATGCTGGGGGGTGGGGAAGCCTAGAATTCTATAGTCAACAAAACTATGTTTCAAACTAAAGATAAAATACATTTTCAGATAAACAAAACCTGAAGAAATACAACACTAGGCGATCTATACTACAAAGAATGTTAAAGAAAATTCTTCAGCCAAAGGGAAAATAATTTAAGGTAAGAATTCAGAGATACCAAAGAAATGAAGTACACAAACAATTTTAAATAAAAGTGTAGGTAAATAAAATACTACTTTTCCTGTTTCTTAATTTCTTTTAAGGACAAATTACCATTTAAAGGAAAACAATAATAATGCATTATGATTGACCTCTAATTTATGTTCAGAAGAGAGAAAACTGGAAAGAGTATTACTCTCACACTTATAAAAAAATTAAAAACCACATAATCTGTACATTCCTATTTTTCTTAAGCCCAGTGAATAAGTGAAGTTGCAGGGTAACCAACTAACCTGAAATGTGAGAGGAAACATGAGCTCCTGAGACAGCAGGGACAACAATTGCTCACCTGGTATAGGACCCATAAAACCAATAAGAAGAATTCAAGCAGAACATTTCTCAAACTTCCAAAGGACATTTGTAGACTAGCAGTAGATTATGACATCTCTAAGTAGCAACAGACACAAAAACGTTACCACCTACTTGAAGGCTCCTATGCTCAGATCTGCCCAGGAATCCCAAGATTAAAAGCACAAAGGAAACCCAAGTAAAGCCTCACCTGTGGTGAAGGTTGGGAAAGGGGGCATGGCAGCCACTGTGAGAACGCCAAAGACCTGCCCTGATGCTTTTCTCCTATCACTCGTACTAAACAAAAGCTTGAAGCCACTGGTAGAGAGGAGGTATACTCAGCTGCCCCTAGACCACAGGTGAAAACTCATTGCTGTTACAGGAAAGGAACAATAACCTTACCCCAGGAGAGGGGCAAGAAAACATCCCGAACCCAGATCATTAGAGATTCTTTCAACCAGGAAAGATGCAGGACCACTGAAAAGACCTCATTCCTGACATCCAGAATCTCAGCACCTGTCTAAGACTGAAATCAAACTCCAATAATACAGGACACACCATTTGCCCCTCACCTTCAGGCCAGCAAATGCTGAATAATCAGTAACAGCACTCTAATTTGGGAACATGAAGAGAGACTCTCTTTGAGGAGCAGATTCAAAGAGAGGACCTGAGACTGAAAGTAAAGTAGACAGAGAGGGAAACAACCTTTAGTACATCAAATCTCAGCCTAAGCAAAAGGTAGTGCTAAAGGAATTTTAAAGAATTTAGCAACAACAAAGCTCAAATCCACATCAACTTCCTTCATTAAGGGTTTACCAAACATGACATGTTCTTTTCCCTTTGTAAACTCAATTTACCTCATTCTCTAACATTTTATAAAACATGTTGACTTTCAACCAAAACTAGTGCAGCAAAGAAGCAACAGAGAAATACTCTGTCAAAAAATATATATGAAACACTGAAAGTGGAAAACATGGTAAGAAGGATGAAACATACCTTCGACGGGATCGTCAGTCGATTCAACACAGATGAAGAATGAGTCAGTAAACTTAAAGACAGGTCAATAGAAACTGCCCCAAAGAAGGTTAGAAGAAAAGGTAAATAAAACAGAACAGAGCATTAAATATTCATGGGATAATAGTATCAGTCTCTATATAATTGCAATTTCATAAGGAGAAGAGAGAAAGGAAGTGGAGCAGAAAAAAGAAACATTTAAAGGGATAATGGCTCAAAATTGTTCAATGTTAGTGAAAAGTAATCCACAGATCAAATTAACACAGAAAAACAAACAGAAATAATAATAATAAAAATACCCATGCCTAGAGTTATCATATTCCAACTGTTGAAAACTAAAGATTAAAAAATCTTAAAATCTTAAAAACACATTATATACAGAACAAAGAAAACAATTATAGCCCACAGGTTGCCATAAACTACACAAGCCAGAAAGTGGAGAGACATCTTGAAATTACTAAAAGGAAAAACTCTGTCTACCCAGAGTACTATAGCCAATAAAAAATCTTTTAAAAAATTTTAGACAAATGTAAATTGAAAGGATTTATTACTAACATACCGATACTACAAGAAATATTAAAGGAATTTTTTAGGCATAGAAAAAATGATTGGATATTTATGAGAAAAAAGTGAGTCTTGATTCTTCTTATATTCAAAAGTCAATTTAGATAATTTTAAAGGTAACATAGAAATACAATCAATAGAAATTATGGAAGATAATATAGAAGAATATCTTCATAACGACATGGTATGAAGAATTTGTTGGACAGATTAGACTTCATTAAAATGTAAAACTTGTTCCTTAAAATACATTAAGTGAATTCAAAAGGAAGCCAAGAATGGGAGAAGTAAGCCACAATGCACAAAGCTGACATTACTGAGAAAGTATCTGTATTCTTGATATAGGTAGAAACTCCTTCAAATCAATAAGAGAAAGGCAGACAAGCCAGGGGGGAAATGGACAACAGATTTAAGCAAGTACTTTACAGTAGAATATATTCAAACAGCAAAAGTATAGAAAAAGATGTTCCAGTCAGTGAAATGTATTTGAAAAGCAAATGATATACCATCAGAATGTATGAAATAAAAATAACTCACAATACCAAGTGTTTACAAGGATGTATAGCAATGGGAATTCTCATAAACTGTTGGTGGGATTGTAAAAGAACAACTACTTTGGAAAAATGTAATTTTTAATAAAATTAAATATATATTACTCCATGATCCTATAATCCAAGGTATGCCCAAAAGAAATGAGTACACATATCCACAGAAAGACTTTTATGAGAATGTGCATTATAGATTTAGTACTAATAGCCCAAGATAGGAAACAACCAAAATGTTTATCAACAGCAGAATGAGTAAATAACTCATGATAAAATTATTTATTGCAGCAAAAAAATGAATAACATATGTCTATAGGCAACCGCACAGATGAGTCAGTCTCACAATCAAAATTTTAGTCAAAGAAAACGAACAGCAAAGAATGCTGTCAATCAGAAAAGGGACAATATACTAACCCCAAACCTGCCAATCTCCAGGCAGAGAAGTTGGAGGTGGTTATGGAGGAACTTACAAACTCATTGACCAAAAGTAACCACATAGAATGGTCTGAATAAAAAAATACCTAACTGGACAGGTCATGGCAAGTAGCCACATCCCAGGCTTAGCTTCCTTAGCAAAGGTCAACCTTTGTCTTAAGTGAGCCTGTCCACTGCCCTTATGCATCTAGGATAACATACCTTTGAAATTGCAGAGTAATTTTCCCTTCCAGGCCCTTCAAATACATAAGCACAGGTGCCAAAGCACAAGACCACCAGAGCGTGAGGCTACAAAACGCCTTATTGTTATCTTATTGCCTGAACACCACTTTATGTTCTGTAAATATTAACTATCCTATACCCTCTACTGTAAAAGAAGTATGTGTTTCTCCATTTTGCTTTTTATCCACTACTAGAGATTTTGCTTCTTTGTTTTCTCCCACCCCCAAAATTAATCAGTAGATTTCTTATAACTCTCTTTACGTCTTCTCCTTTGATTCTGATATATTAAAAAAGCTGCAAAACTTCATTCTCCGGAGCATTTTCCAAATCCATTGAAATCTTGCTTCCAGACTTTTCCTCACAAATTTGGTTCAAATAAACTTACAAATCAATACATTTAGATATTCTTATATCAACAATACCTAACATTTATATAAAGTTCAACATTAGGCAAAATTAATCTTTGGTTGTAAATCCTGATAGAAGTCACTTTTCCAGAGGAAAGTAGGATAGTGACTGAGAGGGGGCATAAGAGGTGCTAATAATTTCTTGACTCATGTGGTAATGACCAGTTTGCTCACATTGTGATAATTCCTTGAATTGTACATTATGGTTTGTGATCCGGCTTACATGTATGTTAGAATTCAATAGCATGTATGTATTTAAAAATAATAAAAATGACACATAGCAAAGGAAACCATACTGAGTCCCAAACGTGAGTGAAGTTAATAGCTGTGAAATTGGTAACTATTTATTGTTAATTGCATCTGACGTCTTTCTGGAAACCAACACGCTACAGTGAGTAAATGACTGTGGCATGGGTCATGTTCTCAACCAACATGCTGTGGAGCCTGACGTGGGAGTCAATTCAGGCCACATTAGCCTTTGAGTGAGCTGTGCCCAGAAAGCAGCTTCCTTCTGCCCTTTGCTAGCATTTCTTCCTTCTACTTTAAGCACCCTTCCTGCTGAGAGGTCTCTGGTATTAACACCAAATAAGCGGGCTGCTGTAGCCTACACAAAGGAATGCCTCAGGTAATCCCTTTGTGGTGACTCATCTAATTTTTTATTAATTCTTGTCCTTTTGATTTCAAGAGAAGGCAGAAGGCACTGCCTAGGATGCTACCACTGCTGAATACTATTGTATTTGCTGTTTACTTGCCAATAATGGAGGGGGCTCACTTTTCTAAAGTATATGATAATTATGACTATAGCTATGCTCTGATACATCCTACAAAACATTTTATATGCATTATTTCATTTGATCTTCATCAGATCATATCAAGAAAATGATGAAAGCATTATTACCTCTGTTTTTCAGGAGGAAACTGAAATTCAGGTGTATCTTGCAAAATAAATACGTTAGTTGAAATGAGTGAAGGAAAATGAAGCTTTAATATCACTGTCCGTCTGACTTTGCGTTTTCCCAGATGCAAATTTGAGATAGATAGAGAGATAGAGATAGAGGTAGAGACACAGACAGAGATAGAGACAGATAGATATAGATATAGATATCAATGGTGTAGAATTAATTCAGCAGTCTCTTTGGGGGAATCCTGGGTGATGGTCTATATACAATAGCTTCTATTTAAAAGTCTTTGAGTAAACAAAGATTTAAAAGCTCTTGAATAACAAATGTGAAGGAACTTCCCAAAACATATGGAACTACATGTTGAAGTAAAACAAAACTCACTTAGGGTTCCCAAAATTTATATTTAGGATATCTGCTGTGTGGTCTCTTTTTTGCAATTTAATGAGAAGCTACTGTTTCATTTTTATTAGAACTCTGTATTAAAACCTGGAAAGAATCTCAAATATATGTCATATGTCATCCAGCATTTCAAAAACTGGAATTTGCATAACCTAGGAAGAATTTATTTCCCAATGATCAACCTTCTCCTAAGATTTTATATATATAATTTATATTTAAAGATAATATGCATTTAACTTTATACTGCCTGTAGGATGGTATATTTAATATTTTATACAATTTATTTTAAAACAAAAATAATGTAAAGCACATAAACATTAAACAATATTTTTATCACTATTAAAAGGTGACAACTTTCTTCTAACATGTATTTTCATAATATATAATTATTAAAATAAAATGTCATTTTGGTACAACCTGAAATCATCCCACAAACAACTAACTCATATGTCATAATCTGAGAAACACTAGAGGCCTGTGGAACTGCTGTAGGACTTTAGGGAAATTTCCAGAAAAATGAATGATATTAAATCTAGTCAGTAAATTTCATTTTTGGTGACAAAGATCCTGAGTATTTATAATACTCTTATGTGGCTTAAGTTTTCAAAATTAGGACCTGAGTTTTCTGTTTCTAAATCCATTGAATTTTCAATTGTTCTGCCATGTTTAGGACATCTTTTCTTCTCTGTTGACTTTGAAATATGTTTTAAAATTGTTATTAACATAGTTTCTAGGAGAATGGAACCATTATCCACAGTAATGTAATTATATGGGAAGAGCCCAATTGATAAATCATGCTGTGCCTTTGAGTTTTGTGAAATTATCACTCAAAGAAAGTCCTCCCCCAAATTTTGGTTTGTTTAAATTATGTCCAGGAAGCCATAAATAAAACTTAACATTTTGTAAGTAAGAAAATAAACTTTCAACTTAATTAACTTTTGATTATCTAGTTTATAATGGAATTTTTACTTTTTCTTGAATGCAATCAATATGATTAAGTACTGTTTATCTTCTGAATATAATAATATATTATACTTTATTTTTAAAATAAAGTAACCCATTCAAGAGACCTAGTCCTTAAGAAAAATATAAGGAATAGAGACTTTAGCTACTTTCCTCCAAATTCTTCCACATGGACTTAAATAAGCTCTTAACAACAATTAAAATTGTTAGATGTTCCTGTTTTATTGCCTTTGGCAGTGAAGAATGAGTAAGCACACAAAATGCTATCTAGGGAAGTGTTTGTTGAAAATTGAACTTAATATAAAGGAGCTGCAGTGTGGGCTTGTTATTTGATAAAAATACTCATTTTCAAAATCCAAGTAAGTCTACACTTCTGCACCATACTGTACAAAAATAGCACACTGAGCCATGTTCAAAAAATGCTTGACTCCATTCATTCATTTACTCCTTCTTCACTGGGGCAATCACAATCTCTATGGTACCTGAATCATTTTTGTGAAAGGTTTTTATTTTGAATCATTTCTCCACTAAGCACAGCTATAAAACTGATTTTTAATAAAAATTTTTTACAAAAGCCATTGAGGCTTTATATCATTCCAATGTATCTTGGCATTTCCAATTTTATTTTATTTTTTCTTTTTTACTAGTATACATTATTATTTTTACTGTGTTTTTTCCATTACCATTTATCCTCCCATATCCTCTTCCACCTCCACTCACCCTCCTCCCCGCTGCAGTCACCATACTGTTGTCTGTGTCCCTAAGTTCTTTCTCTTTTTTTTTCTTTTTTGCCCATCCTTTATGCTTTCTTTCCCCACATCTAACTTCCTACCCCCCCTGCCCCGCTGATTAAAGATTGTGACTACCTCATGAAGTTATCAGCCAAAAGAAAGAAAGAGTTAACTACAAATTATATTCTTTAAGACATTGATAATTTTGTTTTTGGAAAACAATCTCTTCATAGTTTTTACTTTACAATGTGAAAGAAAGTGTTGACTTTTTTTTGGTAAAACAATAAAAACCACAAATAAGAAGATTTAAAATTCTAATAATTTCATTATGTCAGAAACTGCGTATTTTTGTCCTTTGCTTTTAATTAAAACTTCGGTATTGTATTGTTTTAATGTTAAAGAAGAATCTTTATGTGTGTCTCACTTAGACTATATCAAGTTGGGCAGCACATAAGATCAAGTAACTGTGTAATAAAATGATTAATTAATGTGCATGTAAAAATTACTGAGCTTTTAATTCTTGTTCTTATTATAACCCACATGCATAATAGGCTTTATTAAACTTTCCATTTGTTTCCTCTCACATGAGCAATTTAAAATTATTCTTTAAAGTTACCTGAAATTATTCTTTTCAAATATTTTTTAGAATTTCAAATATTCTCAAAATGCTGTACATTCTCAATTCCTGTGATATAAAGATCCAGATACACCTACTATGGCATATCTGGATCTTTATATTTTCTGAGTCATAGACTGCTATGTCCTCTGCTTCTACATGTAGTCTCAATACCTATTTATTATTCTTAACATATATTCGACATTTTCTAGGAAACGAATATGCAACGTGATTAGGACGTTGCTAAATGCTAGGGAACTCACAGAACAAGACTGCCAGAGAGTCAAGTCTGAACCACAAGCCATACAGTAATTACAGACAGATTTATAAACTCACATTGCAGGTGTTTTGCAACTCACTGAATATTATTACATTCTCTACTTCGACTTTTCCTTTTTAAGTTCTGCTAACCTTGAGGCATCCTGAGTGCATATTCCAGGGAGAAGAGCCTGAAGTAGCAGCCACAACTTTGAAATGTTTTTAAAAATCCCTTTATTAAAAAGGAAACATAGAGCTGCACTTTAATATGAAAATAAAGTTTCGGGAAGATTATTTATCTATCCCATGGCTTTAGAAATAACTTTACCACATACCATGAATCATCAGAGGCACATATACTTCAGTTTGAGAAGCCTTAAAAGTGATCGTGAAAGACAAAAGGCCATAAAGATTTTATCAGAAAAGTTGGAACTCTAAAGAAGAAAAAAGAGAGTTAGTTTTCCATGGCCACATTAGGCATTGAGTATCAAAAGTTCACTACCTCAATAGTTTGAAAAATCTGCATCCGAGAAAGAGCAGAGGAACAAAGAAAAAGTCACGAGGGCACTCTGCTGATCACCCCACTGTTGACCGTGTCCACGAGTTTTTTTTCTCTCAAAGAGCACAAGTTAAATCTAGGTACCATGAAAGAAACAAAGCATCTAAAACACGATCCCAGCCCCTAAGACCTCTCTAATCTAACTAGAAGAACCAAAGCATGCATACACTGAAAGATAATAAAACTAAATTTTATAGGAAGAAGTCAAGACATTAAAAGAAGACATACTTCATGCAACATCACCAAATAAAGAATCTGGGCAGTGCTACTACAATTCGGAAAAGAAAGAGATCACTGAGCTAGCACCCTGAGATAAAAAAAGAAATGAACAGTATAATGTCTGACTTCCAGGAACTTATAATTTTTAAACATTTACTTCATCAACGCTTAGAACTTCTCAAGCCCCCTCCCCGCTTTTCACCCTTTTATTTCTTTTTTTTTTTTTTCGTTAGCTGAGTGATGACGGCATTGCCATTTACATCAGCACCGAGCATCTATTCTGATCTTCTGCTAAAACATTGGGTTTAAATACATACAAAAGAGCAGCAGGGGACTTGAAGAAAGACTAACTTTATACATACATTTTTTTCTTGTGTGAAAGTCTAAAAACAGAAACCAGGATAGAATCTAGGAAAGAGAAGGAGGGTGTAAGAGTCATTCTTTTCATCTTTAATGCACTAGGCAATCCTCTGAATCGTCTTTATCTGCATGTAAGCAAAGGGATACAGCCTTTATTTTGAGTTCTTAGGGGCAGCAAGGATTATAGCTGGGGTTCAATTTTCCCTTGTAAAAAGATGGTTCCCATTCTTATTTTGGAAACTCTCTACCTGAACATGGATCAAATGATGTAAAAGCTGGACGGGACCTTGGAGACCTGAAACTGCTCTTCCTTCTTTCTTTCTGTGAATCCCAGAGATACTAAATGATTCATCCAGAGTTTCAAATTTAGTTGAGAATAAGCTTGGAATAAAACTGGAGGTTTTGATGCTCAATATTTTGCCATTTCAATAAAACTAAATGACAGTTTCTTTTTAGAACTTAGTAACCAGGAAAGATTTTCATCCCACTCACTAGGCCATGTTTTAGCCTCTACTAAGGTCAGAGCTTAATTTAATACTCAGGTAAGTAAACCATATTCCTTGTACAAGAGATTCCCCCTTTCCTTTGTATAATTTATGATATTTTATAATTTATGATTTTTACTATTTTTTTACCAGTCTATTTTAGATTTTATTATAAAGTAATACATATTCATTATGGAAAACATGTCAGACTATAAAGAAACAAAAAGTTATTATAATCTCACTACTCATATCACTTTATTTGAACTACCTGTCTGTATGTATTTTAATTGTAAACTGTCTTGAAATGGTTTAAGAAGTAGGAAGATTGCTGAATGAATAAGTTACTTTCATTAAACAGAAATTACATCACATCACTTTTCACAAATACTCACCCATCTGCCAATATGTGTAACCCATTTAGCTTAACAAACATCCAAAAAATGGACAGAGACCTCTCATTAAAAATATGTACGTCATGGAGAGATGGAACCCCTAAAGCAGGGCAGGGGCATGGGAGTTTACTTTGGACTCCTAGTAAGTAGATTTGAGAAATATTCTATAGCTTAAAATTTTTGTGATGCAAGGAATGCACATTATGTAAAATACCTGTTCAATCATTTGAAGAGAGATGTTTGAAGAACATACCAACCTCTCCCTCACTTTTTGCTTGTGAACAATCAATCCAGCAATATTAAGGAAAGCACTCCATGTTCTTTCAAGTTTAAATTTGTGTCATTTATAAATCAACAAATTAAAAATGAACACCTACATCCACATACACACATACTTACATTCAGGATATAAATTAATCAAAGAAAAGTAAAGAGATTCCATAGCAAAGGAAGTTGTAATGAAAGAACCATAGAAGCCATGAAGTCAGTGTTAATATTTGCTTCAAGAAAGACATGCTATAGAATAATTTCATCCATCCATTCATTCCTCATTCATCATGCATTTTTAAATGGTATCTTATGTTCTAGATGCCATTAAATAAAAGATTGGATAAATTAATATTGTGATACTAAAACTTTAAAAAGCTCAGTGCGTGGTACAAGGGATTGACAGATAAACTAATAAATATAAAGCATTATATTGGCAAAATGACTGAAATAATGATTATGATAACTAGCACTGATTCTTTCAACAGATATTTATGTGTCTACAACATACCACAGACCATGTCAGTCACTGGGAATACAATGGTGAACAAACAGTAGGCATTGTCCTAATTGTTTGCATTATGTTATCTGATTTATGTTTTACAACTGCCCTGTAAAATGTGTAATCCCCACCAGACTCAAAAACAATAAGTAACTTACCTAAAACCACACAGGTCAGATGATATACAGGAACTTATGTACAGCAACTTTTATGAAGGCAAAATATCTCCATTTTACGGGGCATCCATGTGAGGCTGGAGTGAGAAGTGGGTATGTGTGGAGGTTTGGGCAGAAATATCCAGGAAGTGTGGGTAGTGTGCTCAAAGCCATAGTCTCCAGGAAAACACTTTATGTTTTGGGAGCTTTTAGGAGTTCTGTTTTCTTTGAGCATAAGTTTGAGGGTGATAAGAGATATGTCACGAAAGATGAGCTCAGAACATAGACTTTTGACATTGGCCCTCTTAAAAAGATCATGCCAATTGCAGTGTAGAGAATGGCTTTGTGTTACACAAAATTTTAGGCCACATGGGGGGCAAAGAAGGGGTTCATGCAAGATATGGTAAAGCTTTGAACTAGGGCATCAATTGGATGGAAAAATTGGGAACTCTTCAGAATATAGCTAGGAGATGACATGAGGGCTTAAAGATTTGATGGAGAGAGGAAATTATAAAACTGCATGTGTAAAAATGCAACTGATTTCTGGGTGTTTATTTTGTATCCTGCTGCTTTACTAAATTCATTTATCAGTTCTAGTAGTTTTTTGGTGGAATCTTTAGGATTCTCAATGTACTCTATCATGCTATCTGCAAATAACGACAGTTTTACTTCTTTCTTTCCAATTTAGATGCCTTTTATTTCATCTTGTCTGAGTGGTGTGGCTAGGAATTCCAGAACTATGTTGAGTAAAAGTGATGAAAGCAGACACCCCTGCCTTGTTCTCAATCTTAAAAGGAATGCTTATAGTTTTTGTCCATTGAATATGATGCTGGCAATAGGTTTGTCATATATGGCTTTTATTGTGTTTGGGAATGTTCCCTTTATTCCCACTTTGCTTAGAGTTTTATCATAAATTGGGCTCAGTTGCATTTTATGCACCAATAATTATCAATCAGAAAGGGAAATTAAGAAAACAACCTCACTTACAATTGCATCAAAGAATAACTAAGAATAAATTTAACCAAGAATGTAAAAGACCTGTACTTGGAAAATTATAGATACTGAAAAGAGAGAGAGAAGAAAATACAGTAAGTGGAAGCATATACAGTGTTCACGGATTAACATCATTAAAGAACTAACATCATTAAATGGCTACATCACCAAAGCAATCTATAGATTCAATGCAATTCCTATCCAGATACCAATGGTGTATTTGACAGAACTAGGACAAATATTCCAAAAACTTACATGGAGCCACAAAAGAACCCAAATAACCACAGCAATCTTGAGAAAGAAGACCAACATTGGAGGAGTCATGCTACCTGATACAAACTATACTACAAGGCCATCATAATCAGAACAGCCTGGCATTGGCATAAGAACAGATACATAGATTAATGGAGGAAAATAAAAAATTCAGAAATAAAACAAAGGCTTTATGGTTAATTAATATTTGAAAAATTAGTCAAGAACATACAATAGAGTGAACTTAGCCTATTCAATAAATGATGTAATAATTGGAGAGATGCATGCAAAAAAACAAAAAAATGAAACCAGACCACCTTCTTACACCTTACACAAGAATAAACTCAAAATACATTAAAGCCTTAAATATTAGACTAGAAAACATAATAATTCTAGAAGAAAACATAGGCTATAAGATCTAGGACATTTGTCATAGAAATATTTTTTTTCTGATATACTTCCTTAGACAAAGAAAACAAAAGGAAAAATAAACATATGGGACAATATCAAACTAAAATGTTTTTTGCACAACAAAGAAAACCATCAACAAAATAAAAAGACAACCCACTGAGTGGGACAACATATTCATTGATACATCTGATAAAGGCTCAATATCCAACATTTATAAAGAACTTATACAACTCAACACCATAAAAACAAACAATCCAATTAAAGGTGGGCTAAGGACCTGAATAGACACATCTCCAAACAGTACATACAGATGGTCAATAAATATGAAAAGATGCTCAACATCACTAATCATCATAGAAATGCAAGTTAAAAGCACAGTGAGATATTATCTCACACCTGTCAGAATGGCCATCACCAGTAAATCAACAAACAACAAGTGCTGGTGAGGATGTGGAGAGAAGGGAACCTTAGTGCGCTGGTGGTGGGATTGCAGACTGGTGTAGTCATTGTGGAAAGCAGTGTGGAGATACCTCAAAAAATTAAAAATGGAACTGTCTTATGATCCAGTGATTCCACTTCTGAGAATATATCCCAAGAAACCCGAAAACACTAATTTGAAAGACTACATGCACTCCTATGTTCCTTACAGCATTATTTATAATAGCCAAGATTTGGAAGCAGCCCAAGTTATCCATTAATAGATGGGTGCATAAAAATACTGTAGTGCATACATACAGTGGAATACTATTCAGCTGTGAAATAGAAGGAAATCTTACCTTTTTGGACAGCATGGATGGACTTGGAGAGCATTATACTAAGTAAAATAAGCCAGTCAGAGAAAGACAAATACCATATCATTTCACTTATATGTGGAATATAAAGAAGAAAGTAAACTAACACATAAAATAGAAACACATTTATAGATACAAGGAACAGACAGATAGCTGTTACAGGGGAGGAAGGTTGGGGGTTGCTGAATGACAATGGTGAAGGGATTAAGCAAAGCAAAAACTCATAGGCATAGACAACAGATAAATGGTGATGGAAGAAGACTAGACTTGGGATGGTGAACACACAATACAACACACAGATGACGTATTACAGAATTGGACACCTGAAACCTAGAAAATTTTATTAACCAACATCACCCCAATAACTTCAATTAAAAAATAAAACACAGTACCTGTCTGTCAGATTATCTTTTTCCCATCTAGGAGCTTCAGTCAATCTAATCCCTGAGAATGTAGAGAAAGAAATAGCATTGCTGTAATAAACCACTGAAATGTTATGTTTTTATTAATCTATAGTCTAGATTATCCTGACTTTGATTATAGTTCTGGAGGTTTTGTCAGAGTATTCCAGTTTCTATGCAAATTGAGAGTATTTTGGGAACAAGAGGCAGTAACCATATCACTAGAATACAGTTTGGTTGGACATCAGAGCAGGACAATTTAAAACCTTAGTAAAAGAAATGAATGAACTTGATTTTTCTTCTGAGCTTCTAAGAGCCATGTATATTTAAATGAAAAGCTCAGAAGCCATAAATTGTGACTGATTATTAATATATGAGTGAGAGCATATAATAGTCAACAATATTTACTATATACAACAAACTGTAGGTGTTTTAGAATACAAAAAATGAGACATATTATTATAATGATCTCTTATGTAACACATATTACAGGCTTCAAAGATTATTCACAAATATTTTCTTCTAGTCAGTGAAGTAGATAAGGAAAGTATTATCTCCATTTTACAGGTGAGGAAATGGAAACTCACAAACATTAAATGACTTGCCCAAGGTCGCATCAGTCACAAAGTGGATAAACAGTAGAGACAAATCCAGAACACAACACTTCCGAGTAGATGCTCTGTTATACCAACCAGCCTATAAATTAAAATAGTTACTTGTCTTGAGGGCTAAAATTCTTGTTGCCAGAAAATGTTTAAGAATATTTTCAGAGCCTGTTGTCCAATACATACCGTCAATGAAGCATTTGTTTGTGCCCTGGTATTGGACGAATGCTGTAACTAGAAAATGGATGTGAAGAGGGCCTAAAACCATCAAACAGACACGGAAATTTCTAAAGCCCTTTTCAGTCTCATCTACACTGACAAGACAGCATGCGAGCATTATGCTACGTGAAATAAGCCAGGCGGTGAGGGACAAATACCATATGATCTCATCTTTAACTGGAACATAATCAACAAAAGAAAAAGCAAACAAAATATAACCAGAAACATTGAAATTAAGAACAATCTAACAGTAGCCAGAGGGGAGTGGGGAGGGGACAGTGGGGAGAGGGGTTTACAGGAACTACTATAAAAGACACATGGACAAAATCAAGGGGGAGGTTGGAGGTAGGGGAGGGAGGTGGGTTTGGCTGGGGTGGGGTGGAGGAATGGGGAGAAAATGCAGAGAACTGTAGTTGAATAACAATAAAAATTAAAAAAAAAAAAAGACAGCATGAAGTGTTGGGAAGATGTTGGTTTGAAATCTCAGAAGCTTCCCAGGTGAAATCTGAAACGGGCTCTGGGGGGGCCCAGAGCGCAAAAAGACACCCAGAAATGCATATCATTCTAGATTAGTGGGTGGCCATTTTAGAAAGAAAAGGAACTTAACCTATGAAACATTTTGATGGGCCACATCTCCGAATTGCCACCAGAACCTTAAAAGTTTATGTAGAGGCCTTAATGGAGTCAGTCACGTATACTGTCTGGGTCCACATAGTCTCAACAACACATTGCTCTCTCCAGGCAGAATCCTTGAGAGTTCTGTGGGCGGGCTAGGGAATAGTGGGGAGAATGCACATATATTCCAAGCACAAAGGCCAGCCCTCAGGTCAACTGGTGGTCATGGCTTTTGAATGACCACCCCCAACAGGAGAGAAACAATTTGAAACAGTAACAATTGCCATTAATACGTAGCTTTTGTTCTCCAGTGATTTTAATGTACCTTTCCTTGATTTACATTTTCCCTATAAAGAATTCCCAACTTGAGCCCAGATCTTGTATCCACAAATCTTAAATTCTTGTGAAAATATGTAGAATAGGTAAAAAGAGATTTTTCAATCAAATTTCAGAATGCTTCCTTTGAAGCTTGAAATGTTAACAAATTGATGTGGAGATTTTAACACATGGACCAATGTTCCCTCCCATTGAAGCTGGGTTCTGGGCCTGCTTTAGTTCTAGCAGTGTATGAACCAGACCTTAAGAAACTGGTAGCTCCTAATTCCTGTCTCTTGGGACACTCAGTCTTGAAACCCCACCATGCTGTAAGGACACCCAAATACCTATGGAAAGATCCACATGAAGAAGAACTGAAACCCCCATGCCATAGCACCGGCTAAGCTCGTCTTTAACAGCCAGCACCGACTGCCACCCGTGTCAATGAACCATGTTGGAAGTGACTCGGAAGTGACTCAGAAGTGAGCTGTACCATCGAGCCCTGGCCAACTGACAGATCTATGAGCAAAACAAACAAACAACCTATGGTTTTAAATTAATGGGTTTTAGGATGGTTCGTTACACAGTAAATCAGCAAAATCGGTCTATGTTTGTTTTACCTGGAGGCCTTTGATAGTACAATAACAGGAATTCCCTTTGAATTTAGGGATTTCGTGTCTTCTCTTACACTGTAGAGTCGAACAAGCGATCTCCTCCACTGAGAAGATGCATCTCTTCACACAGGCCTTGGGTTTACTTTACCACGTGCTAATTCTGTATTCTTGTAGTGTTGTCTCTTGGAGGTCATAGAAAAAGTTCACGTCTCTATGGGACAGAATGGGTCTTTGGCAAATGGACGTGGAGTTCAACCAATAGGGACATTTCCTTTAAGGAAAAGGAATGAGCTTTGGGACACATGATGAATTCCCAGCACTCATTGTGCCTCTCTGATTTCAAGGTGCCAAAGTATGTGGAAGGGGACTTAATATGCCTACACTCTTATTAAGGTCAGGTTTTAGTGTTGAAATTTGGCTTCACCAGAGCCGCAAACACATGGGAGGAGAATTTGGTCCTTGATAAGGCCAGTGCTGAGAGAGGACCTGGACCCCAAGACCACAGAGCTGGTGACAGCCTTCATTAAGAATGACTCCTGGGTGAGGAAAGCATAGAAACAGGTGGTGAGATCTACTTATTGCAGATGAACAGGATCCAGTAGAATCTCTGGGTTGAATATGAATTTAGGGCAAGGGATGTTGTCATGCCGAGTCCAGTCCCTGGCACGCAGCAGGTACTGGAAGGCAGACTAAGACATTGAATGATAAATGCTGGGATCCTTTTGCAATTAAGCTTCCTTCAGGGTTGTTATTCTTAAGCCTCTCTTGTTGCTTGTTTCTTGCAAATGAGTTCGTGCATTTGGCAACATGGATCAAGCCCATGAGGAAACAGCTTTTACACATAAACAGCCTTAAAGTGCAAATTTTATAAACCTAAATCGTGGCTTTCATTTAAAATAGTTTATGATGAACTTCAAGCCACTTCAAGAGAGGCATTTTTCTGCCCTAATGGCTGTTTTCATGAGTAAATTTCATAAGACTCAAAAATAAATACACATCTTTGAATAAGTTCAGCATTTGCAGTTAATTTAACAGAGCTAAATAATACTAGCAGCAACAATAAAACCGTGCTTTTTATTAATCCCACAGAAATACAATAATTCCCGTAACTGACAGCAGCAGTCTGGGTTATCAGGGACCCGACGCACCGCCCAACCAGAAGCAGGGACTCGCTGGTCTTTCTCTCCCGGTCTCTGCCCCAGAGGGAGCCGACAGAGCCACCCGCAGTTGGCTCAGCGCGCCACGTGGGGGACACCACCCGCGTGAGCTCGGTTTCTGCAAAGCTCAGCTGGCTCGGGACTGCAGGATTCGGGGGAGGACAGAAGCGGCCCGGGGGCTAAGAGCTGAGTCTAGCTGGGCGGGAGACCCTTTGCCAAACTCCAGGCCCACTGAGGAATCCCTTCCCCAGCCTGGAGCGCCCCCGCCCTGCTGAAGCAGCGCCTCGGCCGGATTCGCTTGAATTTCAACACAAAGGGAATCCTCGGCCGCAGGAAGTGCATCACTAGAAAGGGGGATCAGGGGCGGGGAGAGGGGATGCTTGCCTCCCTCCCTACACCCCTGCCCTCCCGGAGCCTGGGCAGCAGTGACGAAACTGTCAGGGTCCCCGGTACGCCTCAGGAGCCGGGAGAATTCAAACAAGGAACAAGCTCCCCACTGCCCGCCCTCCCCCACCCCCCCAAAAAAATTAGTGGGGAACGGGTGCTCTCGCCTCCTGCCATGCCCGAGCTCCGGGGCGGCAGGGACCCGAGCTGCCTGTCCCCGCTGTTCACACACCTGTTCGCTCCCCCACCCACCCCCCTTTCCTTCCGGGTGCCCCAGCACCTGGGCTCAGGACTGTTTTTCTACCCCTGGGCTCTCAACTTTCTACCGCATCTGCTTCCCTTCCACGGGTTCCTGTCGAATCTCCGCTCCAGATTTGGGCTTGGTTTTCCCTGGCAGAACGTCGCAGAGAGGGAGTCCCCGCGTAAGAAAGGGGCAGAGGGACAGGGAGAGACCGCTTTCACTTTCCAAGACACTCGCCGGTCCAGGGACTCCGCCTGGCTTTCTACCTGGAGGTGCCAGGCTCGGAACGAGCCTCGCCGTTGGGCGGGGGAAGAGGGGCAGGCTAGGTCGATTGTCTGACAGCTGTTTTTGCAAGGCAACCTTACTGTTTGTACTTACATTGTATTTTGCAAATCAATAAAAAGAGCAAACTTTTCCAGAAATGTTTTATTCACATTTCACCGGAGAGAGGGGAAGGCATCCATTGTCCGTATACAAAGTATTATTATTATTTTCTTTTAGTTTAGAATGGCTTGGGGAGGCCAATGGCAATTTGGGTAGAGGGGCTGAAACACCCCTTTTTGGAGCCCAGGAGGTAGAGGTGGAAAAACCCCGGCGTTTTGCCCCAGTTCCCGGAATGAAAGACCCGGGTGGCTGGAGAGGGGGCCGCGCAATGAACTCCAGGCAGCCCCGCACTAGTCTCGGGCACTGGAGATGGCAGGTGCACCTCCCCCTGGGACGCCCCGCTGCCTCCGCTGGGTTGGACACCACTGGGGGGCCTGCCCCTCCCGAGTTCTAGGCGGAGGCCGGGTACCTGCCCCGACCTATCTCCTCCCCTTCTCCAACACCACACCCACGGAACTCCGGTCTCCCCGAGAGAGGGACAGAGAGGGAACAAAGGGGTCTTTGTTCGCTGGCTCCCGGGGGGTGGGAGTTGTGCTCGCTCCCGTTTCCCGGCACCCCTTACTGCCCGGGAGGCTCAGCGCCGCCGAGAGTCGAGCGCAGTCCTCTAAGACCTCTCAGCGCCTTAAGTCGGGGAGTGGCGCCCGGGGCCACTGAGGGCTCTTTCCAGCCGAGCGGGCGGGGTGGGGGACGGGGCACGCGCGGTGGCGCCAGGCGGGCACTGCAGCCCGCGGAGGGCCGGGAGGTGGGGTTTGGGGAGGGGGGGACCAGCAGCTGGCGGAGGTGGAGGAGGCGGGAGAGGAGCCTGCGCCAGGCTGAGCCTGGAGGTGCGGGGCGGGCGCCGAGAGCGCTCTCGGGGCCGCTCCTGTCTCAGCAGCGCGGCTGGAACTTGCTCCTGGTCTCCTTCCATCCACCCCCTTCCTCTGCGCGGCCCCACCGCCACACCAGGTCCTCCTCCCCGCCGTGGTCACGCTCCCCTTCTCCCTTCTTGGCACTTTCCTCTCGAACCATCCTGCTGGACAAACTTTGATGGAGAATTTCACACCACGCTGGAAAAATGCCGGTTATGAAAGGATTACTGGCGCCCCAGAACACCTTCCTGGACACCATCGCCACCCGTTTTGACGGAACACGTAAGTCTTGCACTTCGACGAGTCGCACGGTCTTTTTTTGAGAATGATATTTGTCGTATACATTACTTTCGCTCCCACCTTCCCTATTGCACTAGCGGAGTGAATTTCCTTCTGTTCTTGCCCGTGTGTCTTTTGTGCGGAGAAAAATTTTTTCCTCCCATGGTTCGGTGCAGTATTACCACTTTGGTGTAGTTGGCCCCCTTGACTTCTTGGGTTCAAAAGAACCTGGAGAAAGACTGACCCTGCGTTCCCTGTTGAACCTCTATGTTGGTACTTCTAAAGGAATTGGTTTTTATTAAGTTTATGAGGTGAGGGTGGGAATTGTCCTTGTTGGTGAACTGTCACTGTATCTTACAATTTCAAGTCTCCCTAGATTATAGGGAGAGTTTGGAAGGTTCTTCCAAGGATCTTCATTCTGTGAGGTCTTTCCCATATGAGTTTAAGAAACGCGTACTAGAACCAGGTATTGCCAAGTGTAAGCTTTCCATAGAATTCTAAGCATTGCGAGTTTCTCAGAATCTTGATGCCTGCTTTTCAACTACAATAGTGTATCTTTCAATCCTGAAATTATCCTAACACTCGAGGAGACACTGTTGCGGGAGGAGGAACTGGGCATTAGAAAGGACCTGATCATAAGAAAAAGTTTCGACATTTTTGTTTTGAGGGGAACTATTGTTGGACGGTTAGCTTGTTTAAGCTACAGTTTCAAAAAATAAATATATGACAGAGATAGTGGTGTGTGGACGCTTGGAGCAAATGGTCTATTTCAGGACCACGGTCAGGTCCCCGTTCCTTCCCCAGCTTCTCTTGCTTCCTCCTTGAGGCTGTTGGTCTTTCCAGCAGGCTCTCTGCCTGTAATTCGAAGTCTGTGCTCACAGTCCTGACAAATGTTTTCAGTTGGTTTCACTCTAACAGCCATCCACACTCTCTTTCTAGCTTATGTGGTTTTTGTGTACTGTCCTTCCTTTTTCTTACTATTACACCAGACTCATAGAAACACAGTTATTCTAAAGGCTTTTTGTCAGTGCTTCAGGTATCATTGTATTTTACTATGACAGTATGCTCCTTGGACCTAATATGGAGAGCTCACTTAATTTCATTTACACTCTGGTAGTCTAGGTCCACACTCTGATGATGCTGGAAAGTAAGTCCGGGACGTTTGCACTTCAGGGGATAGTTAGAAAAGTTCACATGAGAGAGAAATGAAGCATTTACTTGATTTTGTTCAGTTTTTATTTTTGACATCCAGCCTCCTCCTGGTAGTTGGGGTAGACACTCTTCCAGTGTTATGTGATCTTTAGCTTTAGCCATTCCTTCTTCCCCTTCTATATTCTAGATGTGTCAGACAGGATAAGGGAAGTGCAATGCCATTATATATCTGTCTTCTTTAGATAATAAGAGAAAATATTGCAGTAAAACTTCAAGTCCCTGCTACTGCCGTTACCTCCACCACCCAGCCACCACAAAAATTCACCACCGCATTCACCTGAACCATGCACGATCGTGGGCACTACCATGGATTGCCTTAGGAACTGGTCAGTTTTATGCAGATGTTTGGTCTTGACATTGCAAATTTAACACCTCCCTGCAAAAAAAAGCCTTCTAACGTTGATCACAGTGCATCCATTAAAAATGAAGTAATTGGTAGTTGCCTATCTCATTGTTATTTAAAGTTGAATGGAGTGTCATGTGTAGGGAATTATCCGAGCGTAGCCCTGGGAATTTCTGCTGGGTTATACTTAGATATCAATTGTTAACGAGGGCCTTGGATCATCAGTGTGAGGATGCCTCTATCACTATAATATTTGATAAGCAAAGGGCATGTAGAGAGAGATGAGTAGTTCTTTTTCTATCTGAGCTACAGATTAATCTTAATAAAATAGAAGGTTAGACATTTTAAATCCTTATTTGGGAAGAGCATCATCACCTATCAGCATTTAGAATAATAATAATAATAATAATAATAATAATAATAATAATAAATTTAAAAAAAACTAAAACAGTTGGAGAGCAAACCTGACCTGTAATCAACAGGGTCTGGGAAATTCCTGGAGGGAAACACGTTGTATAAGATTAGTCTGAAAATCAGTGAGGCAAATTTCAAAGTGATGAGTAACATAAATGTTTTGTTAACAACATTTAATGGATACCCCTTGTCCCAACACACTGCACTCAATGAAAGATTATATTTTCTCATTTGCCTTTTGTTGAGTTGCAGAATGACTTGAATAACCTAAAACTTAACAAAATAATTTAAGCATGTTTTTAACCACAAATTTTGCTGTATCTAGAATTATGGGCATACCCTCCCCCCCGCTAAATATTTCATTTATCTTATGCTATCTTTTTTTGTGTTGACACAATTTTGTTAAGTATAATTACTATCCTGGAAACTCTTTTCCTGTGCTTACCCTTCTTTCTCTTGATTTTTTGTAGTAGTTATTGATTTTCTTGTGCAAGATAAAAGTCTTTGCAAGTTTTAAATTTGCAAAACTGTTACTCCCTCAAATAAAAACTATACTGGAAAGTTGATAACGTTATTGTACTAAAAATACAATGTGTTTATGTGGTCCATTTTCTGCATTATTTGTTAGGTAGATTTTATAGTCATGTTAGTTTCTTATTTTATTTTGGACAACTTTAATAAAAAATAAGAGAGCAAACAATAACCCTGGCAAGCCCCTTTGCTAACTTAACCATGATATAGTATTACTGTTAGCCTTATTGGTTTAATATTATAATAGAAAATAATAGAACTTAAAACATGATCTAAAAATTCTCCCAGAAAATAAAAACAAGTATATGACAATAAAAGTCTATAACATTATCCTACCAATATATGAGTTAGGGTACCATCACAGGACAACATAAAACAAGTTAATAATATACTTTGTCACCTGGTGACATTTTATTGTTTTACAAAATAAGATATTTTCCCTCTTAATATTTAAGAAATGAACTTTGTCGGGATTGAAAGACAACTGTGTATCATTAATTAAAATTATTTTTCCTCATATACAATATAATTTTTAAAACCCTACTGAAAAATGGGAGTCTTTTTATATAAAACTACCCTAAGACATATTTACTCCTAAAATATGTTCTCCTGGTTTGTGTTTAATTGAAGTGCAAATGAGACTTAGAAAAGTTAAGAGCCTTGGAAATATTGAGTATTTATGCCTCATTTAGGGAGAAAAATAACCCCAATGAGTTCATTTGACTCATAACATGTAGCCAATCGTCTCACTTGAAATACTCTAAGACACACACACACACACACACGTGCATTCACACAATTTGAACATTACGACCTGCATATAATTCATTCCTCCATAGTTCCTTCTTTTAAAACACATTTAATGTCTTTAAAAATATTTTCTTAGTATATATGTGTTTTACATATATGAATATTAATCTGGACAAAGGGAAAGTAAAACAAGAGAATACATAAGTACATATTTTATAAAATATTTTTCAAATATTTTCCACAGGATCCAGTTTGAGGAAAATCCATATTTTAGAATGTAAAACTTGCAGAGGGAAGCATCCGTTTTCAAATAGGATGGTACATTAGCCTACAGTTTTTAGTCATATCAAAATTGGCAAGCATACTTCTCCTTTGGGCAAATGAGGCAAGGTTGAAGCTTTAAGGAAGCTTGTAGCCCAGTGGACTCTATCAAGGAGATTCCAGTCAAAGCATTCAATAATGGCGCTTCAGAAACTCATTCATGTTGGCGTGTATTTTATGTACTCCTGTATAGCCCAATGGCCTGAGGAAATTTGTTAAAATCAAAATTCTTCCTTTACAGAGGCAATTCCCAATGACTTTTCTTTTTCCTCTTTATACTTCCATCATGTTACATAAATCTCTTAACATTAGAAGCAGAGACAGAAGGATGGGTAATATGCCCCATATCATCAGAAGATGGACGGATGAGGTAGGCTGTGAAGATCTGAAGTCTTTGCTGAGTTGCACTTTGGAAAATATCATCACAGGGATTTAGCCAATAAAAAAGGATGTCTTACATTATTATGGGTCTGTCTATAAAAGACTATTACACGAAAACAGTCAAGGAAACATCTAGCACTTCATAGATATCCACAAATGGAAGATTATAAAGACTTTTTATTTTTATTTTTTACATGCCATTAGAGTCTCTTTTATTCCTATTCTTCATGTTTAGGGAGATAGTTCCTGTGTTAGTTTTCTACCTCTGTGTAGTAAATTATCACAAACTTAGTGATTTGTTTTTGCACGTGGTCTGTAGGCCAGACATCCAGGCAAGGACAAGCTGGGTCCTCTGTTCACTGTCTCACAAGGCAGCAAACAAGTTGTCAGCTGCGGCTATGGTCTCACCTGTGTCTCGAGGCCCTCTTTCCAAACTCACATGGTTGGTGGCAGAATTTATTTCCTTGCAATTTTATGATTGGAGTCCCTTTTTTCTTGCTAGCTGTCAGCCAGGGACTTTTTAGCAACTAGGAGCTTCCCTCAGGTTCTTGCTACATGGCCTTTCCTATAGGCCTTCTCACAGCAGAACAACCTACTTCTTCAAGACCAACAGGAGTGTCTTTCTTTTAGGAGCTCACCTGACTAAGTCAGGCCCACCCAGGATAATCTCTCTTTTGATTAACTCAAAGTCAACTGCTTTTGAATCTTAATTCCATCTGTGAAATCCCTTCTAAAATCCTATGTCCTGTCCACACTCAAGGGAAAGAGAATATACAGGTATGTGTATAGGAGTTGGGAATCTTGGGTGCTATTTTGGAGTTCTATCTATTGCAGTTGCTATGCATTGTTGTATTATCATGCAAAGCCTAATGTTCTCACATTTGTTCTTCATGAAACAAGTTTATAGAGCACACTTTGGAATTCTATATGTACAACTCTGCTGAGCTTATGTCTGGAAGGCCCACCTCACTGGAGGGAAGGATTTCCTCCACATTGGGTCATGATATACGAGTAAACCTAACCTAGGACATATTCAGTGAATTGTGTGGTCAGATTCTTCATTCTCTGATCCAAAAGTAATGTGGGAGGCATAGGAATATTTTCAGGACATTACTCCCAGTCTCTTGACAGGGTGCACCCTCTTTTCAGATGGAAGATGGAAGGTTACTTGGGGTCTGTTAGCCTGTGTACACGTATCTTAGTTTGCCCTGTGAGGGGAGCCAGTCCAAGAATGTGGCACCTTCAAAGAATGATACCAGATCAGGTACATGCACTCTAAGGTGACGAAGCTGTTTCCACCTTATTAACTATTAACCAGGTCATTTCTGGGCCAACTGTGTGCACTGTTTTGAAACAGTTTGTTCTCTTCTCTTTCTCATGCCTCTAACCATGTTTCAAATTTAAGAAACTCCCCACTATGCACTGGTGTATTGAAGTCAGCTATGTTAAACCAAATAACATTTTTTATTTAAACTTTATTCCAGGTTTATTAAAAATAGAAAGGAAGAAAGGGAGAGGGAAGAGATAGAAGAGGAGAGGGATGAGGGAATTATTTATTCTAATTCTTTTGACTCTCTAGATGAATTCTTTAGCCTGCAAAGGACTTACTGCAGGGATTCTCATAACTTCCTCATGATTAACTAAGTATTTTATTTTGATTTACATGAATTGGATTTATGTGTTTACCAGAAATGCATTTCTATTGATCAGTGAGATTTAAAAATAATAAGAAACATTTAATTATATAGTATTTAAAAATATTATGTAAGTTTGTTTTGATATCATTGTATAGAGGAAAACAGATAGCTAATATATCAAGAATGGAAGTTATGCCCACAATATTGTATTGTCGGGCTCTGGCATCTGGCATCAATCTGAGCCCTCTTCTGGCATGAGAAACATACTGAAAGCCCTGAGTTACCAGTTGCTGGGATATCCTAGACCTAATGTACTTCTGAGAGGGCACAGTCTTTTTGAAAATATCTTTACTGTATTCATTCAATCAGAGAGTCAATCAGTTACTCATTCCCTCAACAATATTTAATCAACACCAACTATATACAAAGCCATTATGCTAGGACCTTTGGGATAAATCAGGCTTGTCCTTCTCTCAAAGAAGACAGTAAATATACACACAAATTATCATCACATAGGTTGGAAAGGGATCAGAGTATTCAAGAGGTGTAGGCAAAGGGCTGTGCACATTTGGATGAGGGGGGAATAATTTCTGTGAGGGAATGATCTGAGAATGATTCATATAATAAATGACTTCTGGGTGGGAATAATCAGCTCATCAATAACAAGGGCAAAAATTATATTTGATTTCCTTTGCCAATTTGTGTAGCACTTCTCATTGAGGCTAAAATGATGGGTGCCTTCAGGGGTAATAACAAGTATCTTAGAGGATGTGAAGGCGAGGGGAAGCTAGAGGCAAGAGGACCACAGAAAATCTAGTAGGCCAGGCATGGAATGTCTTCATAAGAAGCCGTTGGACGTAATAGACCCATGTCTTGGTAAGAGAAGAATGGTGTCATCTATGCCTCGTGTAAAAACTCTCAAACTTCCCACATTCCAGGTTGATGCATAACGTAGGAGAAATGCCAACCTTAAAACCTAAGATGTTTCCAATAATGCTTTTACACTTGGGCAAGGGGCCCATGCAATACAGTGGAATTGATGTATTCATTTTCTTATGCATGCCTGCTTTGTTTGGGGAGCTAACTTTGTCATAGGAAAGGGAAAGATTGATTTCTGACCACAAAGCTGAGTCCACTTCTCCTCCACCCCTGTGTTGTACTATAGAATTATGCCTGTGGAGAAGAAAAAGAATTGACAGTCTGCTAGAATTCAGTCCCAGTGAGGGCCATTGGAGAAATGCCAACAGTAAAAGGTACAGCATTGCAACTGCTGCAGAGATAGGAGGGCTCACCCTGGCAATGTGTATTCGCCGATATAGTCTAAATACTAGGTTTTTAAATCCACTTGGGTTTGGCAGAGCCTACAAACCAAAAAAGATGAGATTCAACTTTGCTTGTGGTATATTTAGCAACAGGAGCAATTAAAGAGCTTTTTCAATAATACAAACAGTCAAACATATTTCTTGGCTTACAAATTCCCTAGAAGATATATTTTGTTTTCATTTATAGCTGTTAATGTAGCTATCCATCTCCAAAATTCACGTCCTCAGATGAACTAATAATCTCTTCTGGCCTATGAAACCCATCTGTCTTCTTATGTTTTCTGGCTCCATTATTGGCATCACCACCCACCCATTTTTCCAAGCTCAAAACCTGAGTCAGCCGTGACTGCCCACATGTCTAATTGTTTATCAAGTCCTTGAGATTTTACTTTAGAAATGCCCTGATTTGGCTCCTCATCTCTCTCCTCATCGCCTCTGCTTCAGTTTGGATCCTGTTTCTTCTCTACATGATTACAACCTATTCTAATTAGACTGATGTGGTCATAGGCCCTGATCTTGCTCATTCAAAACCCCTTCAGTCTACATTGTCCCCAGAGTGATTCCTGTTAAAAACAGTATGACCCTCCCACTTAAAGCTATCCATTGGCTCCCTGCAATCTCTTAGAGAATGTCCAAAGTTCTCAGTGTCATATGACCCTAAGACGGTTCTACAAAATCTTTTTCAACCTCTGCCTCCTAGCACCTGCTCACTCATGCACCTGGGCCCTCTGCATGTCACTTGAGCAAGATCCTTTATTTTCTTCAAAACCCATCCTGAAGGTTACCTTCTATCTGAACTCTTTCTGTGAAGCTGCAGGTAGTTAAGTGACATTTCCTCCATGTTTCCACATTACTTGGTCCATCCCTCTCATTAGCTCTTACGTGGACTCTAATACAAGCTTTCATATTTCAACACTCAGCTATTAACTCCAGGAAATCTTGATTGTGTCTTCATTCATTTTGCATCCCCTTAGCTTGGACTTAATGGTTGGAACAAAGTTTTTGCCCTATAAATTCTTCTTTGAGGAAAAGACTTTAAATTCCAGTAAGGCCAGAGCTGTATATTGGTATCCTTTTTATTCAGTATTGTGGGATTAAATTTAGTTTTGAAACAGAATTCTAAGACTGGCCTCCAGGCTTCATTTTTACATGTTGCAAGCACTAATTTCTTTAATAAAACTTTAATGATAACAGTGACTACCATTTGGGTTATGTCTGTGTATATGTTTTATTCTGTGCTGGTGTTTTATCTGTTCCAACTACAATCCTACATGGAGGATGGCAGCTCCCCTTTTTGTTACAGATGAAAGAACTCAAGCTCATAATTTTTCTACATTATTACCCTAGCCTACTATAGCCTGTGACTTTTCTACTATATCAGACTGCCTCTGAAATGTGTTAATTTTTATTTCCTATAAACAGCCTGGGACAATCTGTGGTATCATTTCTAGTTTCTACCTCTTGCAAAAAGGGATTTCTGCTTTAAAGTTTTTAGCCATTTCAGGTTATAGGCTTTTTTTTCTTTTCATCTATTATGCTTTAAGTACTTGTCATTTAAAGAATGCTTTTAAATTGGTATTTAAGACATATCTGAACTACTAAATGCATTCACTGTGCAAGGCAGTTTTGCTTAACAAAGAAAATCTACTGTCCATTCTTTTTTCTTAAAGAAATAAAAAATCCATTTTCTTTGAGACTTTGGTGCTTAGAATTTGCTGACTTTAGAATTTCCTTGTGATTTTTTTATTTATTGAGAGGCTAATCCCTCCATAAGAGATATTTTGATTCTCACAGCTATTATAGTGACATCATTTTGTATCTTACAGAGGAAATTCTCCTATTTTGAGTAGTCTTTTATTGAGAAATACATTCTTCATTATCAGATGCTGTTGACATCTTTTAACAGAAATCATTTACCTTTTCTTTGCAATGAGCTTAAAAGAAGAAATAATGATATCTAGCTCTCCAACTCTCAAATCCAATCCAATGCTTTTCTTCCTTCATCTTTCCTTTTGTTCTATTATGTCTTTTGGACAAACTTTCTCATTGCACTTGTCAGTCCAACTGAGTTTCTTATTGTAGTTATTGAACGAGAGGGAACCGAGCCAGAGCACCTCATCCTTTCATGCTTTATTTGATTTTCTAAAAAGAAGGATCCACATAGAAAGTTCAGATGTTATTGACACGTGAAATATCCAGTTGGACAAGAAGTAGACTTATCCTTAATTGTGGTGTTCTAGCTTTTTCTTCAATGGAGGAATAATGTAGAAGATAAAATTGGGTATGCTTTTGACCTTAACTCCTAAATAAATGTTTCTACTATGATTTCATAAGTGATGGAAACAATGAATGCCTTGGGACTGGACCTTTTGTGTTGTATTAATTTGGTTCACTTTTATTTAGGTTACGTTCAATCACCTAAAAATATGCCTGCCAGTCTTTTGTAACAAATGTGTGAATCCAGGATTTAGGGGGTAGAGGTAATAAGTGTTACCAAGAGTTCGTGTCTATCTGTACAGTGATCCATATCATGCAGCATATGTTTTTTGTTTAAACAAAAGTTATAAAATTATTTGAGAAATAGTAATAATTACTAACATTTGATTAGCATTTAATTATATTCATTTTTATTTCATCACTTGAATCGCTTTTGAACTAATTAGATAAAAAGTGGCTTCTTATTATAAATTTTAATGTACATTTGTCAAGCATTGTTTAATATATTTAAGGTCTATATGAATTTCCATTTCTGGGTATTACTTGTTCATATTCATTATTCTTTAGTAATTGGATTTTTGGCATTCTCTTTTTGACATATATGAGCTCTTTGCATAGTAACAAAATGAACAACTATTGGTTATATGAATTGTATATTTTTTCCAATTTTAGTGGGTCATTTGTTTTTAGATAAATTAATTAAACAGTTTTGCTTTTATGATTTCTGTGTTTTGTGTCATACTTACACAGGTGTTTTCTGTTCTAAATTTTTTTTAATGCATTCAATGTGTTTTACCATAGTTTAATTTTGTATATTTAGTTTTATCTCTTCAACTAATAAGTTCTATAATTTGATATATTGATGTAGGGATTAAAACTAATTCTTTCTGGATTCCCATCCATTTTTCCTAACAACATTATTCAATAATTTATTTTTTCCATGTTGATTTGAAATGTCTAGTTTATCATGTCCTTTGTTCCCATATATACAGTTCTTTCCAGTTTTCACTTTCTGTTTTATTACATTTATCCTTTTCTTTACGTGTTGGTTAGTACACAGTTCTAATTATAGGAGTTTTAGGGTATGGGTTAAAACTTTCATTCTATTCTATTTTCTCCATAATTTTATGTGGTTAATCATACTTATTTGAAAGTATCTAGCTAAAAACAAATCCTGATGTATTGTCAATGAAATCTCTTGTAGAAAAAAGGCCTTTATACATTAAAATTCATACACAAAACTTGCTATATATTTGTCACTTGCATTTTTGATGAGTTTCTCAATAAAGCTCTTGTACATTTCTTATTTATTTTGTTCTTAGTAATTTCATCTTTTTACTGCTATATGAAATATATAGTCTTTTTTCCCACTGTTTGAATTTCCTTTTTTTAAATTCAATCATGTTTGCTTATTGAAGGATATTGATTCCTGCATGTTTTTTTTTTTTAACCAGGCAGCTTGCTAAGTTTCTACTGGGTTTTTTTTTTTTTTTTGTAGTGATTTTGCAGCTGGTTTCTTGGGGTTTTTAAGTAAGGAATAAATTTTACTCAAATTATAAAAATTTTGCTTTTTTGTTTCCAGTATTTACAACTTATATTTTTTGTCCCCACAATTTTTTATCTTGTCTAATTGCTTTACCCAGTATTATAGGTACTATAAAAATGGCTAGGATAAAAACTCTTCTTGTTTCTGTTTTTAATAGGAATTATTTTTGTGTTTTTCTGGCTTTTAGAGTGGTAGATATTTTATCATATATTTTTGCTTTATTAAGAGATTTGTGATGTACCCCTACTTTATTAATTAATTTCATTAAGTGCCTATCAACATTTAACCAAGAAATTTTATTTCTTACTGACTCAATCAGTATAATACATTTTATTGACAGAAAATTGAAGTTCGTTAAATTGAACTTCCCCTTCATTCTGTCAACAAAAGGTACTTGGCCATGTTGCTGCATTTTACAGCAGGCCTGCAAATAATGTCATTTGGTTCAATGTCATTGCACTGATGAGAATAAAATAGATTCCTGTCTGAGGCCACTCTCTGTGTGGAGTTTGGACGTCCCCCAGGTCTGTGTGTGTTTCCTCTGGGTACACCAGTTTCCTCCCACATCCTAAAGATGTGCATATTAGGTACACTGACATGTCTAAGTTGTCCCAGTCTGAGTGAGTGTGGGTGTGTGTGCGAGTGGCTCTGATGGGAAGGGCTTACTGTCCGTTGTTTCCACCTTGAGCCCTGAGCTGCTGCGGTGGCTCCAGCTACATGTGATGCCAAACTGGAGTAGGTGGATTGGAAAATATTATCTTCTTGTTTTTATTAATATTTCTTAAATGTATGTATAGCTCACATTTATTTTAATGTTTAATATTAGAAGTGTTTTGGGTCTTTATTTAGATGTTTTGTAACCAATTTATCTGCCGTAATAACTCTTGTTTACATCAATTAGCCTATGGCAAAATTGATTTTGTTGTACATCAATTTGCTTAAAGTCACAGTTTCTAAGAATCTATTGATGATATTAAGTAGGACGCACCGTACATGTTAAAGTTTTATTTAGAAGGTTTACATGGGATGTGTGTATATGTAAGTATCATTGGCATTTATTCTCTCTTTTTGTATGTGTGTATTATTGGATTTTGCTGGGGGAAACACACATCCATATTTATGCCCATTATAACGTGATCCCATCTGGTTTAGCATTTGTACGAGATTTTTCATATTTTAATAAGTTATTTTATTGATCATTGCACTAAAACAAGCCAAGATGGGTTGGTAAATCTCCAGCTAGTTCTTATAGCTCTGGCTATGGTCTTATCTCATAGTGTCTCAGATGCCTGTGCAGTGAATACAGTTCTGACTTTAATGTGTACTTACATTGAAAAGACACCCAGCAATTACACATATCTGTTTTAAGTAACATTTGAGTTTTTGCATCTAGTTCATAAATATAAGCCAAGCTTTTCTAATTTTATTGTATTTATTCAAGGTAAATCATATTTTACTGTAAATTCAGTAACAAAGGATCATTAAAGATAAAATTAGTTCATGGTGACATGATCAATAGAAATGGTGGCAGAACCCAATGTCATGGTAAAGACAATATTTGTTAAATTAAAAAAATGTGTGAAACAAAAATGCACTTGGACTTGGTTGTAGTGTATGCATAATTCATTGGTGTGTCAAAAATGGTAATACTTTGTCAATCACTATAGAGACTACAGTGGTCAAAATATTTATATGCATATGTGAGAAATTAGTTACATTAGTTGCACTATATGATATGGGGTGTTAAATACAGAAGAATATTTGGCGATCATTACATGGTTTCTTTTTTTTACTGCCATCATGAGTTAGAAGATAATATCAACAGTAAATTGTATAAGAAGTCTAAGGCATTGGGGAAGATGTTATCCCACAATTTTAATTGTTAATGTAAATGTAAAATATTAAAACAAATGTTTAATTATATGTATATTTGTTTGATATATCTTTAACTTTGATGTGCCAGAAACCTTGAAATGAAAGTGACTTTGGTCTGTACTGGCCTCTGATGCTCCAAAATATTTTTATTGTCCTCACTTTAGTGAAAAGGAAGCAAAGAAACCTCAGGAGCCTCAATATTTTGTCCCAAAGCTACTACCTGACAAAGCTGGGCTCTTACTCTCTTCCTTTAATTGAAAAACCCAAGTTCTTTCTTTAACTTTATTCTAATTTTGCTTTTTAAAGAAGAAAAGAGAAAAGAATTGACATTTAATGAGCAACCACAAACCCAATGCTATGTTTGGTATTTTCATCTGTATTAATTTATTTAATCTCTTAATAATAAAAGGTAGATGTTTTTTATCTCTACTTTAGGGATAGAAAATTTAATTAAAACCCAGCAAGTTTGAATAAATTGTCAAGTCACACACTTCAAAAATAGTGAAGCTGGAATATATACACATGGTTTTGACTTTAGTAGTCTTTGTTTAATAAAAAGGCAAAAAATGAGAGCTAAATTGTAAAGCATTAAATTTATATCATTAAGATCTGAATGGTCATGGTTGACTTCACTTTGAGATACTTACAAATCATTTTCATTCTTTTTAAAAACACATCATTTGGGAAACCCAACTTAGAAAGCTGCTAAGTGGCAATGTTTTATGAACAGTGTGTAGAGGATTATCCAAGAATGTACCTGTCTTGTCAGAATAAGTACCCAAATGGTTCTTCTTACTCGAGAGGTCATGACCCAGGGGTGTTGGAGATCCCCCAAGGGCAATGCTACAAGTCCAGAAGTTTGATAACAGGAGAAAACACTCAGAGGTATCTGTAGAACAACGTCACGCTAACTTGAGTTTAAATGTGCTTTTAGACAATCAGTGGTTGCTTAGGAGTAAGGATGGGGTGGAGGGGGATGGAATTACACAAGAGCATAAGGAAGCTTTTGGGGTGCTGGATGCCATCACTCTCTTGACCGTGGTGGTGGTGTTTTGGGTTTATGTATCTATTACATGTATCACATTGTACAATCTGAATATGTGCAGTTTAGTGTATATGCATTGTACTTCAATAAAGCTGTTTAAAATGATTTCCTGGGTGGGAGGGAGAAGGACAGAGCTGTAGCTACAGCACGAGGAATGGCGCACACTCAAATGTATTTAATCTTCTCTGCCTCTCAGCCTCTTGATAGGCAGCTTCTTCTGGTATATTACTAGTTGTACTGATCCAGATCACTGAGTGTTTGAGACTTGAGAAACAAGCAAAATTAACAACGAACAGGGAAATTAATAACACAAAATTACTATTTTAACAGTAAAAATGTATTCAAGATAACTGATTTTTTGTCAGTAGCACAGACTTGTTTGCAATATTAGTTCTCTACTGATTGTTATGGCTCACATGTCTTGGGTTGACTAGGGCATCACCTGGTCCAGATTGGGTTTAGCTCAGTTGCTCTGGGGTTTTGGCTGGGCTCTCTCATGCATATGCAGATTTTATGTAGTCTCTGCTCCCATCTAGGCTTGGCTGGGAAAGCCTAACTGGGGCAATTTCTGCTCCACATGTCTCTTGTCATATGCTGGCCTGAGCATGATCTGTGGTGATAGCGGAGGTGCAACAAAGCCCGAGCCCAATAACACAAACAATTCTCAAGATTTTGCTTGTGTCACATTTGCTAACATCTCATTGGTTAAAGTCAGTCAAACAGACAATAGGATGCCCCTCAATGAGTAGGCACCGAAAACAAGAATCAGAGTAATTAACAAAATGTATCTCACTTACTTTATCAATATTCTTTGGGAAGGAGAAACAGGTTTCAGAAATTAAAAGTTCTTAAAAAGAGATTTAACCATGTTTATTTTCTTTGTAAAATGACAATCTGGTATCTTGAAATGGTTTCTTTATTTCCTCCCATGTTGTTAAAATTTAAAATAAATACCTTAGAATAGAAAATCTGTGATGCTATTTGTGAAATCTATAAAATTGTTACAAAAAAATGCTGTTAATATTACTATATAATGGGAAACTATACATCCAAAAAATAAACAACAGTGTTAAACCATATGATCTCACTTTTATGTGGAATGCAATGAACAAAATATAACGACGAACAAAATAGAGCCAGAGGCATGGATGTACGGAACAGACTGACAAATGTCAGAGGGGAGGGGGCGAGAGGGAGGGGAAAAAGAAGGTGAGGAGATTAGACAAAGAACATGCATGCAAGCTCATGGACACTGACAGTAGTATGGTGAAGGCCGGGAGAGAAGGGGATATGGGTGGAGGTGGGCAAAAGGGGAAAATGGGAGACATCTGTAAGTGTCAACAATAAAAAAATTAGCAAACTATACATTGAGACATTTCCTTAATATGATAAATGTTAACTAATAAAATAAACCAAAAATTAGATTCAGTTACCTTATTGGAATGATGTCAAACAATGGACCCACCAGAGGCTTGGGGTTAACAAGAAAACTGATAGATTTTTCTTAAAGTTAAGTCAAGTATGGTGATGGCATATAATTTTAAACTCTATACTGAACTAAAAAGCAACAGGGGTATCTGGAATCCTTAAAGCAAGTTTTATACATTTAGGCCGTCAGTGGTTTTCCCATCGTGTTTCTGTAACAAGTCACTCGTGTGTGCTGTTTGACACCAGGTGAGACCACGGGTGGTTAGTATTCTAGGGCTAAAGTTCTGCTTATAGCAGCTCAGCTGTGGTACTGAATGCCAGCTGTCAATAACCAGAGAGATTACATCCGACCTCTCCCATTTACTAGCTATTGTGATATGTTTGTACACTATTTCCTAGTTTTCTCTGTTACAGGTATCCCCTTTATTTGTTCCTCACAACACAATGAGGAAGAAATTTCATCCCCATTCCATAGATGAGGAACTTGAGTATGGATAAGCTTATAATTACTGAGCAGATAAGTGACATAGACAGAACGGGGGCCAATTATCCTAATTGTCAGGCCTGTGTTTTTAAATTATATTATGTTGCTTTTTGTATGGGGGAATTGAAAAGATTTGCCTAATAGAAACTTTGTAAGCATCGAAACAATGTTGCTTCTGCTAGTGTAGATGTATCACAGCTTATTCAAATGTTTATTTTGTAAACATCCAAATCTGGACAATTTTCTATTATTTCTTCTTCATGAGGGAAGATTGTGCATTGTTTTTTTGGGGGGCGGGTCTTAAACCAATGATGTGATTCCCTTCACTCCTTTGAAATAAGATATTTCTGAATTATTGTTTATAGGGTTTTATACAAGTTAATATATTTTTATGAAATAAAAGATATTTAAGGCTGGGAGTACAAAAGTAAATGACAATCTGCTTATTGTACCGGGATTCTAGTATTTTTCTGTTCTTACTGATTGGAAGCAATTCTATTCTTCTTTTTCCCACTTTCTAAGGTACAATTTTAGATTCCAGTGCAGCTACAGGAAGTAATACAGAGAGTTTCCATACACCTTTCATGCAGTTGTGCTGAATGGTAGCATCTCGCGTTACTGTGGTCTAGTGTCACCGGGAGGTAGACTTTGATGTAGTTCATCCGCCTTATCCGGACTTCCTCAGTTTTGCGTGTACTCATTGGTGTCTGTGTGTGTGTAGTTCTGTGCAGCTCTATCACACATGTAGATTTGGGGAAGAACTACCATAGTCAAGACTCAGAATGATTTCAGTACAAGGGTCCTTCGTGTAACGTTTTTACAGTCACAGCCACCTCCCTCCCTACCCCCGACAGCCACCAAGCTGTTCTCCATCTCTATAATTTGGTCATTATCAAGAATCAATAAATCTTCTCCCAGTGACTAAAAGATCATATATACATACCTTTGTTTTCTTGTCCAAGAATTTCAACCTCAGTTTTATGTTTTATGTTATGTTGATATAGGCATATATAAATGCTTTATTGCAAAAACATAAATATTATCACATTTATTCTACACAAGTACTCAAGTGGTTTGGGGACAAATTAGATATATTTCCACTTGAGGTCCATGGAGGAGATTCATACCTATGAATCCTTATATCACTTTATGTTAATATTTTATTCTATCATTTTTTTGTGACTTAGTTAAAGAAATGGCATCATTCTCATTTCACAAACATGGATGTTGATAAAAAGGCATTCTTATTCTAGGCAAAATTCATCTGCTGTATTGACTTCCTATTGTTTGTTATTCTTTTTAAAAATTTTATTTATTTTTAGAGAGCGAAAGGGAGGGAGAAACAGAGGAAGAGAAACATCGGATATTTTTTGAAATAATCAAATGGTTGCTGCTTCTGGTACACGCCCCACCCAGGGACCGAACCCGCAACCCAAGCATGTCCTATGACCAGATATCCAACTGGAGGCCTTTTGCTTTATGGGTTGACACCCAACCCACTAAGCCACACTGGTCAGGGACATTACTCTTCTTTAACAGTCCCCCAAGTTCTAGCCCCAGCATGCATACTCACACATGTATACACACATACACACACATACACACCTATTTAGAATTTAGTGTCACTTCACCTAAATGCTAATCACTCCTAAAGAGTAACATCTTGTATGATGGAGTAGTGTCTCATGCTTAAAGAATTTAGAGCATTTCCCAATATCAGAGAGTTAGATCGGAAAGAGATTTTAGTAATATTGTGAAACGGATGGTGTTTCCTCCTTGCACAGGCTTAAGGATGCTCCGAGTCGCATGCTCAGCTCTCTTTAGCAAGTGTGAGAGCTATTGTGGCATATGTAAGGAAAGATAATATTTTTAGCCACACAGTCTCTTTCTTATTCTTACGTGTTCTAATTTCCTTATTTATTTTTATAAGTTATATGCATTTTTGTGAGCCTTATGAATAATATCTTTGAGACCAATTCATCACATAAATAAACATAAGTTTTAAGCAATTGTTTGGGTTTTTTTTTACTTTCTGAGAAACTTTCTCACTGGCTTAGAGTTTTCTAGGTTAAGTTAAGTTCCTTCAAGGATACAGCTAATATTTTTTGCTCCTGTTTATTCATCCCTATATATCTGCTCATTTTTCAGAAACTTAAGATTCAGGAAAAAGAAATGATCCCCGCTTGCAATGGATTTTTGAAGTGGTCAGTGTTAAGGTTTGATGCCATGATGGAGAAACAAGGCTGCTCTTCAATTCTTCAGTATTCAAGATTTTCAGTCGCTTAAATCTACAAATAAATGAGCCTGTCAGGATTAAGATTCCATGGATGACAGATCTGGTCCTCTGATTACTAAATTCACTTCACTGAGTTCCTGTGCACACTTACATTGTCTGTGATGTTTTCTGAAGTGAGGATGGAAACACGGTCATTGCTTCCATTGCTGACTTGACACATTAAAAAACGAGAACGACCCCATTAACTAAGATCGAGACATGGCTCTGGGTTGCCTATACAAAGTGAGGAGCTGAGGTGGAGTTTGAAATCTAGACTAATAACTCAGACAATTCTGCTGTGTTGGTGTTGGCCAGCGGACTGAGTTTTCTCTGCTCACGCAGTGTGGAGGAGCTGCACACTGCATGCACACGGGGACCTGGCAGTGTTGTCACTCAGAGTGTGGTGGGGGGGTGGCGACTCTTCTGAGTGCAGCGACTCCCCTTCTCAGTCCTGTAGGAGGGAGTGGGAAAGGCGTCTGTCTGATCTTTGTCGAAAGCTGTTCTCTGTCAATGGGATTTCTGAGAAAAGTAAACCTTTCTCTTTTTTTCCTGATGTCTGTTACTGCACAGTAATGGGAATACTTTGACTACCTTCCTGGGTTGGGCAGGTTGTGAAAGAGCAATATTATTGTAAATTAAGCTGCCTCTTAGGGCCTACCTTATTTTAACAACATTGTATTTGGAACTATAGTTCAGAGAAAGAGGTAGGCCTTGTTCACATTCATTATGGTTTTATTATTTTTTTAATGTATATACTTGACTTATACAAGAATGCGTACTTCTCAGAGATGGTCTTGTCTTTTTTATGATCACCTCTTCAGCGCCTTGCAGCGTGCCTAAAACATGGTAAACATACAAAAAATATTTACTAAGGGTTTTTAACTTGCTAAGTGTGAAACGAGAGTTATAGAAAGTGTTTTTCTATTCAGCTACTTAGGTTTTTCAAAATCCCTTGTCACCTACTCACCATCTTCACCATCATTGCCATTGTCATCGTTACACCGCCCGTTCATTGGTCTGTCAGTAAGCACCAGTCTCTCTGCTAGGCACGTTTTACACAGAAGCTTATTGAATTCACACAACAAACTTATGTGGTATTTGCCACATTTCTGTATTACAAATAAGGAGTTGATGTAGGGAGAAGTTAAGCAATTTATCCAAGTGCCACAGCTGAAAAAGCAAAAGAGTCAAGATTTAAACTTGGTCTGTGTTATTTCAGGTCTGAGCCACCAGGTAGTTGTGGTAAAAAGTACCATTCATCACACCCCACCCTTCCAAATCTTCTTGGTATTATAATAAAATGTTTTGCTTGTTGCTTAATTCCTTTAATTGCATCTTCTGCTATTTGCTTAGTTACTTAACTCTTTGGATGTATTGTTATATATTGAAAGGGAAAGAAAGGTGGTCTAGGGTTAACTGAAGGAGTAAAGATAACAGGGACATATTCATATATTATCAAATGCAGGAGATTTGTTCTCTTATAGGTGAGTCTCAACCCTGGCTGTCCAACAGAATTGCCTCACGAGCAATGGAAAACTGGAGATCACCAGGCTCTGTCCCAGAACTGTGGAATCAGAATCTCTTAGGAGAGACCCAGGCATCCAATTTAAAAGATACAGATGCCATGCTGTGTTACTTATGTGCAATTGATCTGTAAGATGGCTTTGATCTGTAAGATGGGGATTGGAAGCTATTTCCCCCTGAGCAATGGGCCATCAATGGGAGTGGTGGGGTCTTGACTGATAGATGACTGGACCATTGCCAGGTTTTCTCCAATTCTTTCCTTCTGTAAATATTTATTGAGTGTCTACTCTGTGCCAGACAATGTGTGAGAGCTTGCACTTCCCCAAGCGTAGAAAGCAAAAATTAGCTCAGTCACTTGAACTGTCTTATTTTTGCCTTTAACTAAAATTGTGAGATAGATATACTGTGTCTACAGCACACTCAGCTTCTCACTTTTTAGTTCTTTGCTCAATTTATAAGTGTTGCATAGAAATAAGGAATTTAGAGAAGACGGAGCAGTGGAGAAAGGCACAAAGTATACGTGATCATATATATTATCGTGGCCAAAGAACACACTGAGTCATTAACGTGAGCTATTCACAATGTATGATTTATGAGAAAATGATAGAACATGGAGACCAATATTTAAATAAATTTGCCGTAGAACAAGGGAATTATATCTATGACTACGATTCTCATTGCATGTTCTATACATTCATATTCATCCTCATTTGTCTAAAAAAGTAATATTCTTCTGCAGGACTTCTTAAACGAGCACAGATTCTTGGCAACTGTGTTTATCAGATTTGGCATCCTAAAGTTCACATAGAGGATCTTATTGACATTTGATCTGTTCTAGTAACAAGTACCTGTATGTTACACTCACATTACTTTGTTCACTCCCATCACTGCAGCTACTCCACAGTGACTCCTCCTCCTCGATCCCTCCCCCCTCCCACCACATCATCTCATTCTCTTCCTTCTTCTGTGGCTAATAATTTTAAAATAATAAAGAAAGAAAAAGCTTAGGGGCAGATACTGTGTCAGGTAAGTTTCCTCCTTCCTCTTTCCGCAGCTTCTCTCTAAGCTCCTTTTTTTACCTGAAATGAGTTTCTTCCCTTAGTTCAGTAGTGTTTTGACATGTTTACATGAAAGCAATTGTATTTTTATGGGGTTTTTTTTGTTTTTGATGTATATTTTAAAATACATTTGAGCAGAATAACTTTTTAAAAAGTAAATATGGTGGTTTCTTTAACATGGTATTAAAGATGCCTTCAAAGGATCTATGAACATTAGAATTAACAATAATTATGAAGAATAGTTAAGAAATAAGAATTGAGTTCACACAGTTCTTTGGCAAGTTCACAAATCTCTGTATTCTCTCTACCTTTAGAGAGATGGAAAAATATCTTGGATGAAGTCAAGCAAGCTAGCCAAGAGTCAAAGATTTACTTTGAAAGCCTTAATTTGGACCTCCTTCACATTTTTAAGGAACACTGACTTTTTTTAATGTCCTCATTCTTAATAACGGAATTAAAACTGAATTTTCATATTCCTATGAGCTTATTTTCTTATTGTGTTTTAACGTATGTTTTTTTTAATTCACCTGGCATCTACTACATATTTTAAAATGCAATTAGTAAAAAAATATTCACTCTCCTCCAGGAGGGGATGTCTAGCATAAGAAAAGGATATGAGCCTTGTTTCTCCCAGTAAAGTACGGAAAGTATTATAATAGAGAAATGTGGAAAATTGGAATTACCTTGTTATTTGTATAGTAAATGTTTGGACATGTTTTCTTTCAGACAAAGAATTTTTGAGTCAATTCATAATTGTTTTGTTTTTATTAGTGAAACATATTGCAAAAGATAGACAGAAGGGTGTCAGTGTTCCTCTTGGAATTAGACACCAGTCATTTTATGTTTTATTTCATAGACTATTTGACCAACTAGCCAGAACATGGCATATTGTTCTTTTTAAAACAGTGAATCTGGCCTCATCACCCTAGAAGAAGTTCCATGAGTTTTAAAAGGCATTATAAAACTGGGGTAAATACTTTCTAAATGGAAAGTTTCAATGATGGATTAACTTTGTCTAAATATAGTAATCTAGAAATACCATACTCATGTTTAGCCAAATAGATGTACTCTAAGAAGTGGTTGATTTGAACATGCACAATAACTTTATTTCATCAGTAATGCTTTTTTTCTGTACTCATTCTTCTAGTTCACGTTCATTCATAAAATGGCAATGAATGTGTTATACTTTTTGTGATTCTAAATATTTGAGATGCTCTTTTATGGTAATATTTTCTACATACTCTTTGAGAACATAAAAACTGATTCTTACACACTTTCTAGTATACTTCTTTCGGAAATACTGTAATGTTACCTTTCATCAATTCTAAAATAGTTTGTTATCTTAATTTTTATCTTGGACATATATTTATCCAATTAAATCAAAAACTGACTGTAAACTGATTCTCCTAAAACTATGACATTTCAGAGGTCACAAAAAATCTATGTGTTATTTATATTTACACTTGAATTTGAGTACAAGTTCCCATACAGTACTCAGACCTCACATTAAACATTTTCTTCCACTAATAAAATTTTTTATCAGCTGTATGGGGGCTTAGGATCAATTTAGCTACATTAGCGTGTTTAGAAATAATGCTACCTAAAAGGATACAAGTTCAAATTATGATGTACTTCCTGTGCACTGGTTTCCTATTGTTAGATTTTTTCTCAGAAACTGTGTGCTACTGAGTATATTTGTTAACCTCTTGTCCTTTAATATTTCACTGTCATGGCACTCCCAAGTAGATTTAGAAGGGCTTTTTTAGTAACGCCCTGAAAGAGACCTGAAGAATTATCTTGTTTCAGCTTCTTCTTTGAAGATAAAGACAATGAGGCTTTAGAAAGGCAGCGGGACTTGTCCACAGTCACACAGCTGGTTCGAACCCATGCTTGTCCAGTGTTATGTCCATTCTGTAGGTGAGTAAGTTAAATTGGAAACAATATTTGACCACAAGACTCTAAGATCTCTGTTCTATATAGACATTTTTAGTCCAAGGGAATTGACTTTAAGAACATTTTAGAAGCTATGAGATTTGCTTGGATAGCAGTGACTAAACTGCTAGTGTTTTAGTATGTCCTTTGAAATTATCAGTTTCGTAGACATTGTAAAGCTGAGGTTGCACAAAGGAAGAAAAATGAAAGCATAATGAGGACTCAATGAAAAAGTAAAGACCTATTAACGTTTAAAATCTGACACTGACACTTCCAAATTTTTCATAACAGACAGTGTCTTGATAGAAATTGTCCTACCAGAGCACTCTATGAATTCTTTTTAAAACATATACCAAGATCTTTGATTATTGGTTGAATGTAAAGCCTTATCCTGAATGTTATGCTTATTCCACTGGTCACCTCTGTCCTCTTAAGTTAGGATCTTGCTCTGTGTAGGAAAAGTGACTTTTAGTATTCCCTTTACCCCCGAGGGTGAACACAAGGCAATGAAAGAAAAATCACTTTTTAAATTTTAATCTTGGCAAATTAAAAGCACCTCACTGAATAAATTTTTCAGGGTTGGGTTAAGGTTCCAATATCTAAAACTAATAAAAATTGCTATTAAGTTAAATATCTGTGTTCCGATATGGCATGGATTGGAGTTATCTTTGTGGATAGTCTCATCCTCGCCGTAGAGAGACTTCTTCCTGTAGCTTATAGAAGTTCATCTAGCAGCATCCCAGCGCTTTCTCTGTGGGCAGAAATACGAATGTGGACAGAGCACTCTTCTACTCTGGAAAGATTGCTTCCCTGACCACTTCAGCACATAAGAATTTCCTCTTCTTCTGTCCACGTAGCACTTCATTCTACATCATTCTCTACTACTTTGTTCTACGTTTGATTTATCTGGCCATGACGAGACACTCTATGCTCTAAAAAAGCTTATAGTAGTAATTCAGATATCGGTTAATTTATTGTCAAGTCAGAGCAATGGTTCATTCAATAAAAGGTTATTGAGCACTTCCTATATGCCAGTCAGTATTCTAGGTACTAGGGGTATAGCTGTGAATAATTCAGAAAAAGCCCCTTCCTTCCTGAAGCCTATGTTCTGGTGGTGAGCATGGGAGGGTAACCTAAACACACAAATAAAATGAGTTTAGAGAGATATACTCAATATTAGGAAAATAGAAGAAAAAGTAAGGAGTGGAAAAGAAGTTCTTTAGATAAGATGATCTCAAAATGGCTCTTGAAAAGTGATCATTAAGCTAGTGTTTAAATAACGAGAACAAACCAGCAATGGAAATCCTTGGGGTGGAGAGGGAACATCCAAAGCAGACATGACAAGGCTGTAGGTGTGGTAGGGCGGGAAGGGGAGTGTGATACGAAGCAAGTTCTGAGTAGTAAGAAGAAGCTGGATCATGTAGGGCCACACAAACCATAATGGAAGGAGTTTGGATTGTGTTAAAATTGAAACAGGAAGCTAGATAAGGTTTTAAGAAATGGAGTGATATCATCACTTTGGATGTATTGAGAGAAAGTATTGTAGATAAACATGAATGGAAATTATCTCTTCATATATTTTATTATTCTCTATAGATCTGAATTGAAAGGAATCTAGTTGGTGGGTCCTTTTGGATCATGTATGTGAATGAGTGTAAGTGTCTAGGGCCTGGGTTATTTTTCTACATGCATGGGATCTTGATGCCTGAGAGAACACTAGGACTTGAAGAAAAAGGTAAATTGTATTTGAGGAAAGAAATCAGACATGATGAAGCAGGCACTAGTCCAGGGAAAGGATGGGGAGCTGATATGGACCTGGGAAGGCAGAAAACTCACCAAAACAGAGATTGATTGGAGGCTAATTTGAGGTAATTTTAATAAACACTAAGAATTTCTGTTTTCTTCCTTTTTCATATAAATTTATTTTTTAAAGTATTATTTTTTAGAAGATTTTATTTATTTATTTTTAGAGAGAGGAGAAGGGAGGGGGAAAGAGAGGGAGAAAAACATCAATGTGTGGTTGCCTCTCTCGCGCCCCCTACTGGGAACTTGGCCCGCAACCCAGGCATGTGCCGCGACTGGGAATCAAACCAGTGACTCTTTGGTTCGCAGGCCTGCACTCAATCCACTGAACCACACCAGCCAGGGGTACTTTCTTCCTTTTGTTGGGCCAAAGGTGATATGGGTTAGAGTGGTGTGGTCTGCTATTATATAGTCTCATGTGTACATAAAGTATACATAAGTACTTTACATACATTGTCATCTATTTTTATGGCAATTTCAAGTTGGTACTACTACTCCATAACCCCTTATTCAAAACCCTTAGGGCTATATGTGTTTTGGAATTACAAATTTCTCAGACATTAGTTAAGATAATATGTTGCATATGTTAGACACTACCTAATGCCTATGAGAGCCTCTGTCATCAAACATTAATATTTTGCAATAAAACATGTTGTTATTAACACAATATGGGAAACATTAAGAATATAAATAGGCTCACATCAGTTCAGATGAGGCTTGCAGATTCGAGAGTTTGTTCCAAGCTTTCAAAAAGCTTCTCATTTTCAGAGTTTATTAAAATTTATAATCAAGAATGTTTTACTAATGAGGAAAATTAAAGTTGTAGAAATTAAGTGACTTGATAAACAGTTAGACCAGAGTTTGAACACTGCTTTGGCTGACCACAAACTCTCTATCTTTAACCATTGCACCGATCTCCTCTACAGAAATGGTGACTTCTGCTTACAAACATCTATCCTGTGTACAAAAGAACATACATGAGTCCTGGGAGATAGTTTTAAAGGAGTTGCAGTAAATGAGGATTACTAATAACTTCAACCATAACCAATAACTAATAACCATTTTCTGGGGATGAACAATATTTTTTAATAAATTGTTTTATACTGTTTCTAGCATGGCACACTATCATGTTAATAATGACAAAATTATCTTGTGATACTTTGAAGAGTTAATTATTATAAATCTAATTAATGACTTTATTAATTAGATAATTTTGATGAATGATTTAGGTTATGATCAATGTTAAGGACTACATTTTTGCTATTATCCCATTGATTAACAGAGAAAGCTTTGTGTAATTTATTAGTGAAAGTAATCTCATTTAGTTTAACACAACTTAAGAATGTAAACTCAAGGAGTTGTGTAGGCTGGAAGCCCTTGTCTATATTGAGTACTTACCCCACTGGGAAGGTCCAGCTAAACAGCTTGAGGCTGTGCAAGCATGGGGTAAGGATATCCGCATGCAGCAGAAGTCTCTCTGGTTTAATTAAGACCATTGCTGAGACAGAAAGTGCTGGGAAGATCTGAAAATGCTGAGACTGTAGTTATTAGAGCATTGAGCATGCTTTTAATGTAGCAAACAAATGATTTGTCTTTCCTAAAATACTTTCGGGACTGTTTTCTGTCTTAAAATTTGCCAGAGAAGTTAATGAAAAATATTCTTTTTCCTGAAATTTAATATATACTTAGTTTAACCAGAACATATTGATTTTGAACAGAAAGTGTTATGTAGTTGAAGAAAGTAATTTTTTAACGTTACCTAACAGTTGATTTTTCAATTTCATAGTTTTATTTTAGACTACTCTACTCGGTTTGTGTTGAGTGTGTGTGAGTGTGTGATTGTGTGTGTGACATACCGTCGACCCTCTCTATTTGCGGTAGTCCTGTTCTGTAAAGGTGTCAAGAACACTGAATTAGCCAACACTGAGCCAGTGCTTCTAGGGGAAATACAGGGTTAGGTTCTGGTGAGCCTCGGGTCACAACATTTTTGCCAACTGATCCATGCACATATTTGTTTTTCACGTATTCCTGTTTAAAGACACCTTATTTAATATGTGTTATTGATTCATCGACGTTGAACTCGTGACCAACAGCATTACAATTTGTGCCTGAATGAAGTTTATCTAACACACGTATTTTCTCCATAAAGCACAACACAGGTATTTTTGTGCTTAGGAGCACTAGGCAGCACTACACTCGGTGACCATTGAGACAGCAAAATCACTGACTGAAAGGACAAAATGTGAACAACGTGACACTAAATAAACCTTGAAAAGCACACTTGTTTCCAGTGTGAAAGCTGAAACAAGGAGGCAGAGTGGCCTTATTCAACCTCAGGTGGGCCCATGTCGGGTGACATTTTTCAATGCTCTGGGCAGGTCTGTGAATGGTTGCAAAAAGCACCACAAGTATTGATTTAGTGGTTACATTTTAGTGAGTAGGCAAATTCACAAATAAGGAGTCTATAAATAATGAAGATTGATTGTATCAGGATACATCGATGGCATTTGGTTAGTAGAAGGTGGGAACTACCTTCTATTATGTTCTGTTATTTCATAATACTTGGTGGCTAGCCAAGCCCATTCTGTGCTCCCACTGACTTCTAGTTATAGGACAATATCCCTAAGTGCAATTATTATTACCTTTTATATACATGTGTATTAAACTTGAGTATTTAAATACATGTGTATTATTTATATATACATACAGAGACAGAGAGCAAGAGTGAAAGAGAGTGAGAGAGGACATGTTCATATATGGAAGAAAGTCATTTTTAAGAGTAACGAATTTCCTAAATATTCATACATTAGTGTAGCAGCCTGCTTAGAAATTATTTGAAGTACATAAAGTTGACTTAACCTCTTCTGTTTATAGATAATTAAATTGAAAAGTCTCCATAATTAATATAGTCTTAACATTATTTTACATTCCCATGCAGTTAACGGGAATTCATCCATCTTCTGATATAGTTAATTCACTTTTTGCCACACAGCACCTGAATTTGAACATGTTATATATTAAAGGTACTTCCTTGCTTTGCTTTTTTTCCCTTCTTAATGTGAAAATCAGTGGAACATTTGCTTATTTTATTACCAATTCAGTCTTTGCTCATTTATCAAAATTAATTTATACACTCTAGTAACACTGAATAGCTCGGGAAAGTAAATATAATAATCGAGTGGCATTTTCCAGAAATTCTGCATTTGATATTAATCAGATAGTTGAGGCCTTTTGGAAATAAGTAAATACACTGCTTTTATATTATTATTTATATTTATATATTTTTCACAAACAGAAATACTTGGTTGTTCTAATTGTTAGGTTCATTTTTTTAAAAAAAATAGTTGGGAATAGGCAATATAGGTGGGCACTCTCTGAATTTCCTAAGTTTTAGGCTCTAACTGAATGTCTCAAAGATCAGTTCAGCCACTACTTAAGCAAATCACTGTTGAGGGGGTGGCCGAAATAGAAGGACAACTCTTTCCTGTCTCAAGACACACTATAGTGAGAGAGCTTAACATTGGCATGACTAGAACACAGTGCAGAATGGAAAATTTACATAAGAACTAGCAACAGGGACTGTGAATTGATAAATGAAGAGAAGCCTGCTTCTTGAGGAGAACAGAGAAGGGAGCATTCTGACTGGGAATTAAATTCTGAATATAGTCCAATTGATGGAAAGGAAAAGTGTAATTCTTCAGCAGATTTTCCTGGGAGCAGGGCATTCTTGAAAATACATAGTAGGGTGGCAAGTTCTAGGAAGGTTGGAATGGTAATGTGGACATATTCATATCTTGGAAGTGGACTAGTATGGTTGGGTTTTAATAAATCGGTAATAGGGAGGTATTGCAAAATATTGAGCTGGTAAAATCAGAGTCTGACTCTGAGTTGCAATGGAGTTTCTATGGATTAGAAGAGATGAGATACGAGAGGCCAAGAAACCAGTTAGGAATAGTGTTAAGGGTACCAAGGAACCTGAACCAGAGAGGGCCATTAAGACAAGGATGAACATGAGGCATGTTGTTGAGGAAGAAAATGTTTTCAATGTAAGAAATATGTTCCACTTGGCTGAGAGATTCTTTGCCCCACACATTGAGTTTGTTAAAATGTGTTTTGATTTTACTTGGAAATGGGAAGTTTATTTGTTTCTCTGCAGTTTTGCCAAATATACTTATCCATTTTGTTGGATACCAAATATGAATTATCCATTTTTAAGCAAGAGGGACAAAACATTTCACTTAACCCTAAAACTGTGCTCATAATTTAATTTTTATTAGTCATTCAGAAGATACTTTAATATCATGCATGGGCCTTAGTGTCAAAATTAAGAATAATAGTTATTGATTTTCTATAGCATGAATTCAGAGGAAGAACTTAGAGTAATATACTCACTCAATCACTAATTTACAGCAATCTGCTTAAATTATCCAGTATAGAAACAACTTTTAAACTAAGCTTTGATGAAAGTTAACAGACACGATTGTAATGTTAATTTCTGGCATACATTTTACTTAAAAATAGAAACATTCTGCTCTGTCTCAAGGACTGTGGAAGATTTAATGGGTGTCTCACGAGCAAATTTCATTAGAAAGACTTAAAAGTAAATATCTGTGAATAAGTTCAGCATTTGCAGTGAATTTAGGAGAGCTAAATAATAATTGCAGCAATAATAAAACCATTCTTTTCATTAATCCTACAGAAATGCAATAATAAGATATTTTATTTAAGCAAGCCATGAAGGAAACGGGGCATTAATGCTTTTTGAAAGAGACTAAAGGTCAGGGTAGAAGGAAAGTGTTCATCCATACACATTGGACTCGATGCAGAGAAGACCGGACTCGATGCATACGATGTAAATGCCATTCCTGAAAGCTGTGTAGTAGAGTTGAGGAATCGGGAGAGGAGAGTCTTCCTGAGATAGACGTCCGGCTTAAAGTGTTTCATAAAGCACAGGAGAGATGGGCTTAATGTGAAACTGATGCTTTTAAACATGGGCAGAAAGAGAGCATGTAGGCAAAACTGCGAGGCTTTGCACTGAGCCCTTTTTGTAAATTTGTACCAACTACTTAATATTCAACCTTGAAAACATTTAAAAGTCAAAATTATCACTATGAATCCTAATAATTCTTTTCTACTAAGACCATACATTAGGAAAAACTAGAATACACCACAATAAAATTAACTATATTTACCCTCTACCTACTTTTATAAGAGAACATTGTAAAGGTGGTCTGTTTTGTGCACAAGGCTGAGAGGTTTTTCTAATCAGAACTAAAGGTGCTTTGAAGTACATGAGGTCTGTCTGGAAAAAATCCAGCCATTGTTAATATAATGAGGATGGTTTGTGAGACATCAGTGTAACCTGGCAGCCAAGGAGAGTGGACCGGAATGCAGATGTGTGAACAATGATGACTTCATTGTACTAGTCTGTGGGGACAACAGTGGATGTCATTGAGTGAGCATGTGTACTGTGTGACTATCACATTCAAAATGACTGAGCGAGTAGAGCAATGAATCTGCATCAAATTTTATGTTACACTTGAACATTCCTCTGCGGAAACTATTTGTAAGATTCAGAAGGCTGCAGCTCTGGGCAACTGGTGATTGGCAGCTTCGTCAGGACAATGCGCCCACTCACGCATCACCTCTCCTGCAGTTTTTTGTGAAACATCAAATCACCCAGGTGACTCAGCTGCCCTATAGCCCAGAGGTGGCACTCCTGCGACTTCTGGCTTTTCCCAAAACTAAAATCACCTTTGAAAGAGAAGAGATTTCAGGCCACCAATGAGATTCCAGAAAATATGGTGGGGCAGCTGATGGCATTTCCAACAAAGGATTTTGCAGAATCCTTTCTTTGAACAGTTGAAGGGATGCTGGGAGAACTGTGTGAGGTCCCAACGTTTCTACTTTGAAAGGGACTGAGTTGTCATTGTCCTATGTACAATGATTCTTGTATCTTCTTCAATAAACGTTTCCATTTGTCATATTGGATGGCTGGATACTTTCTGGACAGACCTCGTGTATTTCAAAATATTCAGAGTCATGGTTCTTTCTGAAACAATGATGAAAGCTACTATTGCACTTCCTGATATTCATCATTTGGTAAGCAGGAGGCTGTCAAAGTGGAAGATTCATTTTGGCCTTAGGAGTACTGCACATTTTGAAATTATCTATTTCCTGTGTTATAACAAGGATAAGCAATTACTTGTTTCATTAAGTTTGGCCTTTGTAAAAGAGATCATATGTCTTCTCAACTTGACATCAAACCTTCAAAATTGCTATTGGGGCTTGTTTACTATAGTACTTATAAAGAAAGTCAGTTCCAAGGTCTTTGTTTATATTTTCATTTTGTTTGGTTTGCCTTTTAAATCTCCCCAAAAGACCATTTCACAGAGTATGAGAATGTGCACTTTGTAAAATACTCTGTGAGAACTTATTTTTTAGATTGTTGCAACAAGTTTAAAATATATTCCATTTAATACTTATGCTAATAAATAATTGCCATATGTAATCTCACAAAGTCATCATAGGAAAAGGATATTGGTTAGGAGAAATGTCATAAAATAGAAATTAAATTATTTTAGTTCAATAGAGACATGAACATAATATGGTAATATGAAAGATATGTAATTTGGGGGATGGCCAGAATATTATCTTTCCAAATATAAACTAATTAAGGGAGTGTTAACATTTTTATTATTTTGTATTTTTTCAATAATGTGGTATAATTTTGTTTTTTGAAATCTATTTTTGTGAAAGTCAATTTTAGTCATACTGAGGCTGAGTTTACCCCCAATAAACACTCAGAGAACAATTTTTAAAAGACACAACATAATTACATTGCTCAAGATTAAAAATAAGGAGAGAATCTTAAAAGCAGCAAGAGGAAAGGAGAGAGTTACCTACAAAGGAGTTCCCATAAGACTATTAGCTGATTTCTCAAAAGAAACCTTACAGGCAAGAAGGGCCTGGAAAGAAATATTTGAAGTCATGAAAGGCAAGGACTTACATCCAAGGTTACTCTATCCAGCAAAGCTATCATTTAGAATGGAAGGGCAGATAAAGTGTTTCCCAGATAAGATCAAGTTAAAGGAGTTCATCATCACCAAGCCCTTATTATATGAAATATTAAAGGGACTTATCTAAGAAAAATATCAAAACTATGAAAAGTAAAATGATAGTAAACTTAAAACTATTAGCAACTGAATGTAGAAAACAAACAAAAAAACCCTAAGAAAATAATAAGAACAGGAATAGAACCACAATGGAGATCACCTGGAGGATTATCAGCAGTGGTTGAGGGGAGAAGAATGGGGGGAAAGGTACAGGGAATAAGAAGCATAATTGGTAGGTACAAAATAGACCGGATGAAGTTAAGAATAATATAGGAAATGGAGAAGCCAAAGAATTTATATGTATGACCCCTAGACATGAACTAAGGTAGGGGGATGCTGGAGGGAGGAGGGTGCAGGCCAGAGGGGAATAAAGGGGGAGAAAAAATGGGACAACTGTAATAGCATAATCAATAAAATATACTTTAAAAAAGATAAAAAAATAAAAGATAGACTTTCTCAGGGTTCTGTGCTGGTCTTTGCCTATTCACTCTCATATCTATTTCCTGCCATTCTCTTGCTTTGTTCTGTATCCTATTCAACTCCAAAAGTTATAAAAAGTAAAAGAATAAAATTAAAGAAAGAAAGAGAAAGAAAGAAAGGAACAAAGATCAGACATTTCCAATGTAAAGCCAATAAAGAGATGTTCGCCAAAACGAAGAATTCGGTTTTTTCGAAGAAATTAATGATATATAAACATCTGTCAAGATTGATCTAGAAAAAGAGAAAAGATACAAGGAAATGAACTTGGAATAAAGAGGGGCACATAGACATTTAAAAAATCTCTGTGATTTCCACGAGCATATGTAAGCCAGTGTAAAACACCCAGGATATACAAGAGGCCTAAAGTGCTGGGACATGGGGTAGCCCCCCTTCTTGTTGCTCTGAGATCTGATGCGATCATGTGAGAGTGTGGGCTAGCCTTCTGCAGAATGGAAAGACAAATGGACAAAGTGTCTGCAACAGTCCCAGCTGGGCCTTCGAGGGCCCATCTGCTGACTGTAGCCTTGTGAGTGAGCCGAAAAGGGAGCCACAGAAGTACTCAGCCAGCCCACAGAATCAGGAGAAAATAATAAATCATTGTTGTTTTAAGCTACTAAGGTTTAGAGGCATCTTGTTATTTAGCAAAAGTTAAATAATACATTAAAGCCTGATCATCTGCTGGAAAAAAATTATAGTTTTTAATGCATCTTCATGAGGAAATACCATTGCAAAAGAGCAGTGGAACTCTCTTAGCCTGATTAAAGTTATTTATCTAAAACTTCCAGTTAATGTATTTAGTGGTGGAGGGTGAGAAACATCCTCATTAAAATTTAGAGCTGGTCAAGAATCCTGCTATTACCTCTTCTATTTACTATTGTGCCAGAAGTTTTAGCCAATGTAATGTAATAAAAAGAGAAATGAACTTTCCAAATTACAAAGGAGGGTATTGTCCTAAGTGCAGATGATAAAACTATCCATGCAGGAAGCCCTGGAGAATGTAAATACAGTTAGGTGGAGACACCTGCTTTTCTGGATGGCAATATTTATTATTTATTAAATTACAGTAAGTAGATAACAGGTTAATGTGCAGACATAGAAAAATGACCAATGGGATAGAAGGTAAAACCAAGAAACAGACGTATATATTTATAAAAATCTAGTATAGGGCAGAGCTGATGTTACAAATGAGTTGTGCTATTGAATTCTAACTGGATCAAAGAGAGAAATAAATAAATAACTTAAAAAATGAAATGTAGGAGGCTATCTTTCTGATCATAGGAAATGAAACATTTAAAAATACACAAAATGGCACAAATTATTTTAAAAGATTAACAAATGCAATTAAATTAAAATTTAAAAATTATTTATCAACCATGACCAAAACTGTAATAAATGTAGTTGAATTGCATGCTGCAGGATTGGAAGTGCCACACATATAAAAAATTGCTTATAGAATTTTAAAAGATTTCCATTAGTCTAAAAAAGGGGCAAAGGCAACTCAGAGAAGAGGGAACACTATGGTAATCAACAGAAGAAAGGAAAAGGGAAAGATGCTCAACCTTACTAGTAACCAATGAATTGAAAATTAAAACATTGAACATCTATATGATATATATGTATTTTAAAATATGATCATAACATGTATTAGCAAGAGTTTGGAGAAACAGATTTTAAACATGTTTATGTCTGTATGGGTTGAAACAGCCACTCTGGCAGGACAATTTGGCATTGTAGTAAACTTTAATGTGAACACATGCTTTGATAAAACAATTCTACCTTTAGAAATATGTTCTAGAAAATAATTCGCTATAGGTATACAAATAGATATATCTAGAATGAATGTTGTGTCATTATTTGTAATAGCTAAAGTTACTGTAATTTGGATAAGCAAATACTAGATGTAATCATATCATGAAATACTAAAACGAACCCATGAAAACGAACCATCCGTAACACAGACAAATCTCAAAAACACAATTTTGAGGGGCAAAAAGCATGTCATTGTTTATATAAACTTTAGAAATATGTAGAAAATACCATATAGTATTTATAGACATATATCTATGTAATGATAATAAAACAATAGTCATGGGATGATAATAAACACCAGTTCAGGACAAGGGATACAGCAGTAGAAGCGATGGAATTTGGATACATAAGCCCTTTGACTGTATATGTAATATTTTTTGTTCAAAAAAATCTAAAGTACAAATGAAAATGTATTATTTAGTAAAACTGGTTGAGAACACAGGTCACTCTCTATGCCTTTCTCAATGGTAAAGATATCTGATTTTTAAACACTGTTCATGTCAAACTGTATCGTTGCTGATGCAGGACGTGTCAGAACTTCTGTTATGCCAGGGAGCCCTGTGACTCGCGGAGGCGAATGTAGTGGGCAGCGCTACTCAAAGGCATTTGAGGGGGGAATGGGTTCTGAAGCCGCACCTGGAATACTGACATCGGATGGCTGCTGGACAATGTTGTGGAGCTGCTGTGTAATGCAAGTCCCCGGCGCCTGGGTGAGCATCTGCCTCGTGGTTAAAATAGTTCATTGAAATGGGTGAGGCTTTGTTATTTTATGTTTTCATTCCGGTGGCTGTAATCTAAAAGTTATTAAAACTTGTGCCATAAAATATCCTTGAAATTTAGAATTTTTAAACAGATTGTTTACAGTTTTATTGAGGTCTCGTTTATACTCGGTGGTTATTTTTTGTGAGTGTACCATTCAATGACGTTTCCTTACTGTCTGGAGTTGTGCCACCATGGCCACAGTTCAGTTTTGTAGTATATCCCACATCTGTCCACAAAATTCCCACCAGCCTTTAGTCAACCCCTGTTGCCACTCCAGGAAACAACTGATTTGCTTTCTGTCTCTATAAATTTGCCTTTTCTGCATATTTCATACAAATGAAATCATATGATACGTAGTCGTTTGCATCTGGCTTCTTTCCTTGAACATATTTCAAGGTTCATTCCATGTTGTAGTATGTGTTTGTAGTGTGTTCCTTTAAACAGTTGAATAGTAGTCCATTGCATGCAATTCCATGTTGTTATCCATTCACCAGCTGATGGTCATCTGAATTGTTTCTAGTTCTTGGCTGTGAGGAATGCTGCTACGAACATCCATGTACAAGTCTTTTGTAGACATGCGTTTTTATTTCACTTGGGTAGATTAATAGGAGTGAAATTGTTGGGTCATTGAAAGTTGATGTTGAACTTCTTAAAGCACTGCCAGATTATTTCTAGAGTGACTGCACCATTTTACATTTCTGCCAGTAACATACGAGGGTTCTAATTTCTCCGCATCTTTGCCAGAACTTGTTATTGTCTTGGTTTTAATTCATTCCATTCAAGTGGTTATGCAGTGGTATTGCAGTGTGGTTTCAATTTGTATTTTCCCAGTGACTAATGATATTGAACATCTTTTTATATACTTACTAGCTCTTTGATGTCTTCTTTAGTGAAATGTCTATTCAAGTCTTTTGTCATATTTTAAATTAGATGTTTTTTGTTATTTATCGAGTTACAAGAGTTATAGTCTGAGTAAAAGTCCTTTACCAGACACAAGATTTGCAAATATTTAAAGGGGGCTTTCTTTTCGTGTTTATCATGCCTCTCACCTGATCTTAATTTGGCCGGACAATACTACCGAGAAGACAATTTAAGAGAGGATCATCATAATTTTGCCTCATATTTTATGTTGTTAACATCTTTGTGCTCCTGTGATTCTCTTGCCCTTTTTTCTCTCTAAAGGAGATTTGAATCTTATGAAAAACATGGATTCAAACTTATGAGAATTCATGCATCCCAATTATCAGTGTTTCTGTCAGAGTAATTATCTCATATTTACTCTGCATTTATTCCAAAAATATAGCTCCTGTTCAAAACATTCTTTAAAGTTTTCTCATGGTTTGCATTCCTAGCCAGCGTTCAACCCTGTACACAATATAAACATACTCATATTCACTTTCTCCACTTCAAAACATAAGTTAGTATTTTGCCAATTGCAGATGTCACCCTCTGGTCACTGAGCAAACTCTAGTTGGCAAGATTACTATCTCATGGAAAATAGGGATTTAGTGAGAAAATAATAAAAAAGTATTCTTAAGTATGCTTTAAAAAACAGCAGTCACAATTCTAGAAGTCAAATGCTTGTAAAGAACTAGATCAATCAGCATTGAAACTCACTGGGGTAGGTACTGTATTTTTCAGACTACAAGTTGCACCTCCCCCCCCCAAATTTGGGAGGAAAATGGGGGTGTGTCTTATAGTGCAAATGTAGCTTACCTGGCTCGCTGGGAGGGGGGTGCGGCGGTGGTGGAGCAGGGTCACAGGAGGCAGGAGCAGGACCACATTTTTTGCTTCAAAATTTTTTTTTCCTATTTTCCTCCTCTAAAACCTAGGTGTGTCTTATGGTCCGGTGCGTCATATAGTCCAAAAAATATGGTAACTATTCTCCCAATTCACCTTCTTGGATGCTCCAGAAGACAAGCTGTATTGACCCATTCCACCGGGGTGCATAGCCCCACAGGTTTATTTTAGGCAGAGTGTTCCTCTTAAAAAAAGAGGGAAAAAGTTACTGGCTTGAACTGAATGTCCTTTACACTTGAATATGCCTTTTGTTTCACTTTCAAAAGTCTCTCCGAAAGACAACCTTGCATAAACACCTGGCATTTCACAAATTATTGTGTTGCTTAAGGGCACTTTGCCTGGGCCTTGTCTTTTATTTATACACCGAAAGGGCAGAGCGTGAACAGATCACTTTTGTGTGCTCTGCCCTCACATGACGTAAGAGGTAGGGCAAGGAGAATAATACGTGCTCTTTGATCTGTACTTTTTGTTCTGTTGAAGGATAAATGCAAAAAAAAAAAGGAAAAAAATATAGCTTCCATACAGATATAAAATAAACATGTGTTAAAGATTTTATTTCACCTATTATGAAAAAGGAAACTATGCAGACATTATAAAGTTCAAAGGAGAAGTCAATGAATCTGAAATTTATAGGGAGCAAAGACATGTTGAAGTGGATTTATGAGAGGTGAATCTGGCCTTTTCCATGGGAAATAATGAGAAGGTAGGGGACATGGTATTTTATTGGAAACATCCAGTAACCTTTACTACTTATTCCAAATTTCTGTACAGTCTTACGCAGGGGTTGCCAACTTTTTTCTGTAAGGTGCCAGATAAAAACTATTTAGGGTTTAATGAGCCTATATTGACCTCCCACTCAATTCCATGGTTGTATCATGAAAGCAACCATAGGCAACATGTGAACACTCAGGCATGTTGCATTTAAATAAAACTGTCATTATGGACACTGAAATTTGAATGTTTTCATGTGTCATAAAACATTCTTTTTGGGTTTTTTCTCAGTCAAATAGGGACTATGTGCCAAATTGTCTAAGTTCTTATCTATAGGGAGACTCATAACTAAAATGAGCACATAGTTCCCAAGGCATCTGATTTATGGTAATAAATTATCACATATAGTAGTATAGATATATATACCTATCTACAACAATAAATAAATAATAACAACAAAAGAATAACAAAAAGGCTTATGCTGAAACAGGTGAAAAAAACACGATTGGCTAAGTAAAAATTATGATACCTTGTTGTTGGCATGAGTCATATTACCTCAGTTTATCACCCACTTTGCTCATAAGATTCAATGACATGTGATCAAGTCAATATTGGCTTTGGAAGTAAAGATCCCTTGCCCTGAGGTGACTCTTTTTTTAAATTGCTCATGTAAAACAATCAAAACAATTGTTGAGAATAAACTTTTATCAGCCCTCATACATCCATTGACTGAATAAACTGATGATTCAAAAACTGGGAATAGCTATAAAATGACATCTTTTACATATATGTTCATACTATCTATTATTGTGTTTTATAACTGCTATAAACATATTAAAGGCATAAGACATATTCTTGGGGTCCATGAGCTCTGAATAGGGTTTTAAATATACATATTTTTTATTTTTAGGAATGACAATAAAATCATAAGTGTATTGTCTATCATCTGGATTCCCCCTTTATGACCAAGTATGGCTGTGCAACTTTTGTTTCTACACTTGTGTTTATTTCTCAGTCAGCTTTAGCCTGTGTTTTAAAGTGTAATGTTTACTGTAACATTGGTCTAACTATCATCTTTGACTCCTTCTTGTGGTGTATGCAAATATATTCTTAAAAGGGCTCAGCAATCTTTCTGTAAAGAGCCAAATATTAAGTATTTTAGGTTTTGTGGGCCATGAGGACTCCCTCTTAACTTTGCACCTCAGCAGTTGTAACATGAAAGCAGCTGTAGACACTATGTGAATGAATGAGTTTGGCTGTATACCAATAAAACTTTATTTACAAAAACAGTGGTGGGTTGAATTTAGCCCAAGGGCCTTAGCTTCTTTACTCCTATTCTAGAGCATCTGAGGAAATCTCAAAAGTCGAAGAAAAACCAACCTGTCATTATATACTGTTTAACAAAAGTATACATATAATAAATTAGGAATAATAAATTCAGAAATTCATTATTTGCTTGACAAACTTATCTTTTCTTTATGGAAGTGTAATTTAAAAATCAGTTATTTATTAGCACTTTATGCTAATATAAAAATACTGGGCTTTTCGAATTTGCTGTTTTTTAATAAAAAGCTCTTACTTGAAGAAAATTGGCCTGAATTCCACAAGTATTTTACACAGACTATGAGTAGCATCTTTTCTGACTCAGCCATACCATATTCCTAGGCACTGTGCAGGACTAACCTTTTCATACTCATCTTGCAAGTGCCATATCAAAGGTGTTCGATGAAGCAACTTAAATGTTAAAATGCACTGGGGGGGCGGGCCATCCTTTGACAGACCAGAAAGCTCTCAGTTTTCCCCAAATCTATTTGTTAGAGGAATGATTTGCAGAATTTATCAAAAATACCACTTCCTTTTAAATACATTCAATGAATAGTCAATTGCTAAGTTAATTTTTATAAATGCATCTACAAATGTTTAATTTACTAATTCTGATGAGTCTAATAAATGTTTCCTATGTGAATTATTTAGCAAATAGTAATCTCTTTTAAATTACTTTTGAAGACACTTCTGATTTTGTCTTCTACTGGATATTTTTAATTCTCAAGTCACATTGATTTAGCCTGTTATTTAATTATTTATAAATTAATAGATTTTATAGCAATTCATACTGTAGTGCTACATTGTTCTTTAAATATTTCTGTAAGTTTTGGCTTTTGGCTCTTTTGTCTTCATAGCAATATTTTAAATAATTACTTGGTTGAAGGGTAATTTTTTAAAAGGTGAAATGACTTAATTTTCTTAAAAATATAATACTCAGAAATTTATAATTCATATTCAGCAACCAAAATTTAGCTAAGATTATCATCAGAAATCTGATTCATGATGACCATAAACATAACTTTACCTATAAATGTTCCAAAAATACATTGATTTAAATTGTTAACTATTTTACTATTAATTACAAAATCATGGCTGATATGCCATTTAGTAAAATAATGACAAACTTACTTAAAGCCTGAAAGTATAAAAATAAAATTGCAAATAATATGAACAAAAAAAGAGCCAAAAACAATTTCATCACACATGAAGTGTTCAAATTTTATGTTTTAAATGATAAAAAGTACAAAATTAAGGCTGATATATTCATAACAGATTCATAAAAAATGCATAGTCATTGATCATAATTTTTAAATTCATTAACACATTCATTACAAGAGTTGATACATTTGGTAATTGTTGGTGATTGTTTAATTAATTGATTTTGGACAAAATTGATCTAGAGCTTGCAGACATAGCCTAGTTATGGGAAAGAAAACAACTTTGGTTGCCTTGAATGGAAAACTGAAGTTGGGACACCAAAATCAGTATTACTGTGAAGTCCTGTAGTGAAGTGAACATTTAAAAACTGGTGTTAACAGGTTTTCTGTTGATTCAAGAAACTAGTAAATGCTTTCCTCCATTTTCACCTACAGAAGTTTTCTAAGAGAAAAAATGTATTCACTGTCCTCTTTATTGTATCAGCAGCTGTTGGTAACAAATCTACTTCCCTCCGGTTCTCATAGGAAACCCTACGCCCCTTGGCCTATACTCCCATGGGAAGCCCTTCCCATTAGCTGTCTTCAGGAACTATTCATATGTCCTTATTATTCCATTCTAACTTCTTCAGGTTCTGGCACTCAGAAGCTCCATGGTCCCTTTATAGCAGTTATGAATTCCCTCTCTCTCTCTCATCTTCCCTTCATCTTGCCATGAGCAGAAGTTCAATGGATACCTCACTAAATCTAGTCTCACTCTTGGCTAGAAAAGACCACTTGTATTTACTAGATCAAGGCATTTTTTTTAACCCAGAAGTATTTTAAAAGGAAAGAAAACCCAAGTGAAATTAAGCTGACCTTTGGTGAGATAAAAGGGATAAAATGTATAAACCTGGCTGCTCTGAAGAGATTTTTTTTCTGATATAGCTTTGTGGAGCATATGATGTGCCCAATTTATTTATAGCCAAAGAAATATTAGCTGCATGGACAAGAAGCCTAATGGCTTTAATGTGGAAGAAAACAGGATGCCATTGGAGATTAGCTAATTTCTTAAAGCAACACTTTGGGAATGACAATGTGGTGATAGTTGGTCTTTCACAGTATGTAATGGGTGGACCAGTTCAGGACAGAGCACACAAGGAGAAATACTCATTGACAACCTTGTCTCTCAAGCCTCCACCTAAAGTCTCTTAAATGCGAACTCATGAAGGCAGGGTGTGCCTTCAAGGTTGTATGATCTTATTTCAAGTATATTGTATGAATTTTATTTTTAAGGAAAGAAATCTACATGATATATATATAACATAGTGCTTTTGATGTTTAGTTGAAAGTGGTTGTCAATACTTTAATTGCCCTTAATTTTCATTAACCTATAGACTAGCTTAGTTTGATGAATTGCCATGACCATATCTTAAAACTTTCCATGGAACTTTTATCTTTGTAAAAAAATAGTAACAACTGCCCATTGGAAAAGTTTTTAAGTGTATTTTATTGATTATGCTAGTATAGTTTTCCCATTTCTTTCTTGCCTTTATCCCCCTCCTCTGTGCAGCCCTGTCCCACCAGTATCTCCCCCCTGCCACTTAGTTCATGTCCATGGGTCATACATATAAGTTCATTGGCTTCTCCATTTCCGATGCCATTCTTAACCTCCCCCTGTCTATTTTGTACTTACCAATTATGCTTCTTATTCCCTGTACCTTTTCCCCCATTCTCCTCCCTCCCCCACCCTGCTGATAACCCTCCATGTGATCCATTTCTGTGATTCTGTTCCTGTTCTGGTTATTTGCTTAGTTTGTTTTGGTTTTTGGTTTTTAGGTTCAGTTGTTGATAGTTGTGACTTTGTTGTCATTTTACTGTTCATCGTTTTGATCTTTTTTTCTAAGTTCCTTTAACAAAATATTATTAAATTACCAAATTAACATGTGAGTATGCAAGTCAAATAGTACATACATAACATGTATTGACCAGAAAGTGAAGTCTTCCTCTGACCCTGTGACTTACACACACATCACACACACAGATTTGATGCCTGGTGATCCTGTTCCTCTCTCTACAAGGTTTTAGTGTGCATCCTTACACACCTTTTTCTATCTGTATTTATGTGTATAATATAGATGGGTTTACACTTTAATATTTTGTAAAACTTTTCTCATCTCATGTATTTTACAGATCTTCCTATGCTAATTATATATATTTCATTTTAACACTTGTACAATAACCCATGACAAAGATAATTTAGGTACTGAAAGTACCATAGTTTATTCCACAGTATTGCTTCATCATAATATATTCCATAGAATAGATATATATCTTTTATCTCATTTTGCTTTCTTATTGACATTCAGGTTGCTTCAATTTTATCTATTCAGAAAATGCTGTAATAAATCTAGGATTATTTGAATTTCCCTTTGGGATATAAGTTACTACCTTTTTTTTCAAGTTATTAGTTTTTTTCCTAGAATCTCAGATTGTACAGTCTTGGTCACTTTGGTGTATTTCTAGACTGATGATAATTGTTCTTTGTTTGGCAGTAAAAGGTTTTATAGACAAGGATTTGGCCCCTGGTTATTGTTCAGAGGAGAGAATTGGCAGGGCAGTGATCAGTTTTCCTTGAGTGTCTTAGGCACTATTTACCTAGGATTTTGTATTGTATTTCTGGTACCTGGGCCCACTGTTGGAGTCTCTCATGTCAGAATTCCTTCCTTGAAAGAATATACTCATGTTTGGTTTTGGTTTTTTCAGGTAGCAAAAATAGTTACCAACCTTAAGAGTCAGCTACTCACGTTGGTATGTTACACACTGTAACTTTGATCTTGACTGTCTATGATCTGTTTCTTCTTTAAAGAATGCCTTCATCTTAGGGCTGCTTGAGGTCTTCTGTGGTTGAGATAATCATAGTCCGGTTGGATTTTGACCTCAGTTGATTTCCCTCTGCTTTATATCTTTCAAGAAATTAATGGTTCCAATTTTCCAGTGCACTTCTATTCACTTTTATTTTTCTGTTTGTCCTTTTCAAGGGATTCTAAGGAGTGAAAAGATTTGTTCAGTAACTTCTTTTACACCTTTATTTAAGACCCCATTTTTTTATTATTGATGTAAAATGTCACTAGGTAAACAAAGGATGGACTCATTTTGAATCATTTATTATATTTTTTCAAATTATTCCTTTTCAGCTTTTAATGGAATTGCTTGGGTTTGTGGTTTAATTTAATCCATTATATTTATTTTTATTCAGTCTGATTCTAATAAAAGAGATGATTATTTATCTTGTTTTCCATTTGAAATACTTGTAGCAGGTATATTTAGAAATAGTCTGTGGACATGCTGGAAATTTAAGCCAATCATATTTTATTAGAAGCATTATTCTTCACTTTACTGTTTTAGTGCAGAATGACCACTGATTTGTCATAAAAGATTTAAGATTTCTACACCCCATTTTAGAAAGATCGGTGTGGAAATCTAAACTGAAACATCCTCACTTTAAAGCATCAGGAATGAGAGAAAGAACTTCACCTTGAAAGGAGAGGCTTATTCCACGCAAGGGTTCTTTTCATTACCTATTTGACTGAAAGCTTTACATTCTTAAATATAGGCCATTTTTAAAAATAGTAAAGAGAACATCTTCTAATTCCAATATTTAATAAGTCCTCTCTTTGCAAAACCTGTAATTTAGTGCTCAACACAAAGCACATGTGTGAGAATTGAATATTAACGCAAGTCAGTGACATCTCTTCACAGAGAATAATATGAACAATCTCCTGCATCTCCATGGACACTAAGCTTCCCTCGCCTTCGAGTCACATCATTCTCTCTCTTTCCTCCATGTTTTTCTTCATCCTCTTCCTTCACATTTCATTTCACAGACATTTATTTAATATCTCATAGGTACCAGGCACTGTGCTAGTACCAAAGATAACTAAATAAGATACACACATATATAGATATACAAAGATAAATAAATAAGCCATAGTTTTGACCTCACGTTTTGACCTTTCTGTGACTGCACGTGCAAATGGTAATGGCAGGGATGAGAATGTTCTGAAACATGTTGTACAAATATGAGTTGTCGTAAAAGGTACAGGCAAGTGTAGAACTTAATGTAAATTTTGGGAAGAGGTTAAAAAAAAGTTGTAAAATTAGCCCTAAAAGCTTTCAAAGTGTTGTTTCAAATACTAAGTATTAAAATGAAGATAATTACGCTACTGCAAAAAGAGAAGAATCCTTAGAGAAAGAGCTGTTTCACTAAAGAATGTTTAACTTTAATGCTACAAGCATTTGGGGATGCTTATTAAGTACTAACACCTCTCATAGGTATAGTTTGTGTTGTGCAAAGATCAAATAAGACAGTAGGTGTGAAAGTGTTCTGTAAACTGTAAAGTCCTGTATAAATAAAAGGGGCTGTTACTGTGAAGGGAGGTGGTGTGAAGTGACTATGGAGCAACTTGGAGAAGGGGCAGAATCAAGCTCGCATGCGGCACATTGAGACAGGAAAAGACAGTAAACGTTTAAGAAAAATTCTAACCACTGATATGTTATATTTTGAAGCATGTCAGAATGGATTCCATTTCCAAAAATATCTTCTGTCTACAGCCTGTTACGGCATTTGAAATTCAGCTAAAAATATCGCTTTTGTTTGATGCTATAGTAGGTATGCATTCAAAAGTAGCACTAAATGCAGAGTTTCAATGTTTGAAAGTGTGTTGCTATATTTCTATTAACTCATTATAATAATTTGGGTTAGGTCTTGGTGATGCTGTTTTTATCTTCATCATCTTTATTGTTTGGTTTGTATTGATGAGGAAGTAAGGATTAACAGTTAAATAAACTATTTATCTCCTAACCAATGTGTGACAGTCTTAACCCAGAATACCTCGCTTCTGTTTTCTTCCCATCCCATCAAGATTAAACCCTGAGGAAAGAAGTGTTTATTAAGCACCTATTATAGAGTTAGGGAATTTCAAAGTCTGACAGGACAGTTTCTTCATAGAGCTGCCAAATTGGCTGCAGAGACAAATACTCTGGGTCAGAAACAATTAGAGAAGATCACAGACAATGTTTGATTTTAAGTGAAAAGTGTGTGCTAAGAGCTTCGAGAGTTTAGATGATGGAGGAAATAATATGGCTGATTTAGGTCAGGAAATGCTTTGTTAAAATGGGGGAGTGTCCAATTATTTTAAAAAGCTAGATGAAAAGGGGTAGAGGACCACTTAGGGTAGGTTAAAAGCATTATGAAGAAGACTGTCATAAGTGAAAGTGGCAGTAAATATGATTAATATGACATGGTAGGCTTTAGGAGAAAATACCAATAACTCTTATAATCGAATGTTTCCCTGAGCCTCACCAGCTATGAACGTAGGAACATTTTAAATCCTCTCACCACGTTGAGGCTCCTGGGAGCACCCCCATGCCTTTTCCCACCGTTACCACCTGTCCTTGTACCCACTCAGCCCTTGCTACCTGGCCTCCTGCGGTTCCAAGACTCCATGCCTCTTCCGGTGTATCCATGCCTCTTTCTGCTTGTAAAACGCTTCTTTTCCCCACCACATTCCACCTTTTTGGATGGCATCCCAGAGCAGAACTGCTTGGTTCTGGCATCATAGGGGTATCCCCCTTGATTCCTAAAGGCTTCTTGTTTCTCATGCTCACAGGGTAGATGAACCAGAGATGGCTTCACATCCCATTTCTTTCCCATAGCCAGCAGAGATTCTCTATGTTCTCAGCCCCCATTTGACATGGAGCATTTATTACCCTCTTTGAATTTTGGCAGAATTTACCACTATATATAGGATTAGTGTGCTGCAGTATTTTGCATCTCCCTACAAAAGGGAAAGGGGAAGATATTCTGCCTACCTGATTATTCCCCAGGAGCCAGGGCACAGCCTGTGGCTCAAGCCTACCCAATCAGATGTTGCAGCCTGAGACCTTGGCTCTGGAGCAAGTGACTCAGGAAAGCAGGGTCAGTTAGGAGCCATGGTGACTACAGCAAGGTTATCATTGATGGCAGTGGCTTCTTGCAGTGGCTCACACCTTGCAGCAGCATCAGAGTCTTGTCATTGGACATGCCTGCTTCTTAGTTGTCCAGCTCAAACACTGAAAACATAGACTTTCCCAAACAGCAATAAGCACCAGTGCCAAATCCCACTTCCCATTGATGTTTTTAATGCTTTCTTAACGCAGGGAAATACACTGTACTTGGTTTTTACGGTATCTCTTAGAATGTAGAATTCCATTAAGCATGCCATAGCTTTTGTGATGAATTAGCTGTCTCAGTGAGAATAGGGATCTGCAGAAATGAGACACTCATTTTTTCTCATTTTGGAAAAAAATGAGAGAGATAGAGATGGGAAGAGAGAGGTGCCAAGCAAGGACATTACCTGAAAGAACCACAAATATCTTTGAACCTTGAAGAACCAGAACCCCAAAGCGGTGGCTGCTGGCAGATGAACAGATGATACAGATTTCTGGCTGACCACATCTGCCTATCATCAGCCTCATGTTTATGGAAGAAAATTACAAAATAGAAAATACGCAGTAGGACGGGGTAGCTTGACATTTGGAAAGCTGTTTTCACTCTGCCCTCAAATATTTAACTTCTACCACACTGCATGTTCTTGCATTCATTGTATTGTGTCATCCTGCTAATATATGAAGTCTGATAGTTAATGTCGCCAATCACGTTGAAATAAATCATGTCGTGTGTTCAACTGAGCTGAATTCTACCCTCTCTTTTCATCTGACAGGGTACTCTGAGAACAGTAAGTTCCAGAAACGTCAGAGCACAAACAAATCTTCATTATAGAAGCAATTTACTAATGTCACATAAATCGTGATGAGAAACAAAGGACATCGGGTCCTAAGAGGCAAACTTTTCAATCATCTAACAAAAGCAACGCTCCCTCACATTTATAAATATGTATTGTTAGCTTGTGGTATTAAAAGTTCTTATAGCTGCTGGATAAAAATTATGATTTATGTCATTCGTGAAGCAGAAATGTGCTCGGCATTAGTTACTGAAAACAATTTGTGTAGAGGTACTATATATTTATGTACTTACACAAAATTACAAAAAGTACAGTAAGAAATATACTTAAAAATCTTTTAGCAAAGGATACCTGCAGTTTCTAAGGATAAGGGACTACCTCTCATCCTCATAAACAAGAACTGTATTCAGTAAAATATGTAAATCTTTGGGAGTCTCACTGAAGTATGACAGATGTGGTAATAAAGCGAAACAGTGTGTAATACAATAATACTCTTTCAACCCAAAGAGTGGGTAGCCCTGTCTGTCCTGATGAACTTTTATTCAGCTGATGACATAATCTAGTGTCACTCTTAATAATGAAGAAGTTCAGAGTAGAATCTTCCTTTAACCTGTTTTAAATTGTGTGTAAACTCTCATGTAATAAAAATACTATGCTGCAAATTTTAATGGTAAAACTGAAGAATATATGCCTTGTTCAATGAATTGTTAGGTCTAGTTAAAATAAAACTAATTAAGCAGTTTATTCCCTACATCATTCCAGAAAAGGATATAAGGTAACTTTCAGAGATACAAATAACTGCTTACAAATAAAATGGTTTTCCAGATAAAAATTAAAACCAAAGAATGGGTAAAAAAGTAAAGAGTGAAGAAAAAAAATAAAAGTAGAAAATAAGATACAGCCCCAAGGATCATCTTGACATAAAAGATGATCTTGAGAAGATGCTAAATGTGTTTCAAAAATGTATTCAGATCTAAGAGTAAGCACAAAGGTCTTGTAGATTTTTATTTTTAGGTGTTTATTTTTACAGATGATTAAGGAAAATTAATAATAATCTACTAGATAAATAAGTTTGCTAAAATTTTGTATTCTAAAAATATTTGCATGTCTTTAGAATTTACTGAAAATCTAAACAATATGGCGCCCAAGACAAGCTGCAGTGATCTCGCTACATAAATAGTTGGGATTCCCACTTTTTTCTGGAAAATGCTTTTAGCGTTAGTGTGATGTTTAGCCAATTAGGATATTTCAATGTTTCCTATGTCCTGTACAATTTTAAATTACGGTTAGTGCAGCTTCAACTTTATCAACTAATTTTCGTTATACATTTGGTTTCACCCTACATTTCTCAAAATTGTTTTAAAAAATAACAGCTTTAAGACATGAAGTTCCCCAAACTATTACTTTTACAGTGAGACTACATTGGTGAAAATCTCTCCTTAAAGCTGTACTGTTTAATTAACTTTGTACCCATAGGTTAGGCATAATAAATGACTTGATATTTTCAGGTACGTAAGTGAACATATAATTAACAATTACTCTGTCAAAATTATATTTGATACTTATATATGCAACTAAAAACATTTTGTCATGTGTCTATTTTGTTCCTCTCCAATTCTTTCTTTCTATCTAACTAGGTTTCCATATTCAAAATTCATCAAATATTTTAAAGGGGTAATAACGTGCCATTGTGTTATTTAATCTCACAAGATTCTCTTCCTCAAGGACATTAGCATGTCTGTTTTATAAATAAGAAAATTGTTGCTTAGCCATGTTAAAAGATTGTAGGAAATGACAGAGGGAAGGTAATTGAATATAAACTTCTAAGTATTTTTAGATATAACACCCCAATAATTGCGACATAGTATAATCCCCTTTGTCCTTAGTAGATTCCTTATTCAAATATGAATCTTTTATGTCAATAACACCTTAATTCAGCGACCTCCTGAGGCCTTGAAGAACTAATCACACTGATATCACCCCGTGAGTCCTCAGTCTAAGACAATAAGTGCTTGATACCTCAGCTCTCCCACATCAAAACATTAGTTTTCTCTTCACTAAGCTCCATTCTATTTTTTCACCATTATGTACACTTTACTAATCAAGAAATTAATCCTTTAGATGCTTCACTTATACAAGGTGGGGTAAAAGAAAGTTTACAGTTGTGAGTATGAAAAACAGAGTTTATTCTTGTATTATTATTTATTAATTATTGTATTATTTTCCATATGAACAACCGCGAACCTACTTTTGCTTCACCCTGTATTGTTACCTGGGGGATAACAAGTCGATTGCTTTCATATATTAGACTCAAACCATTGGATGCTAATTTGTATTAGTCACCAAATTCCTTTACATTTTATAAACAAAATAACACTAATAAAATAAAACAAAATGAAGGGTTGATTCATTGGGTTTGGCAGATTCATCACTAGTTTTAAATATAAAAATGGACAATTATTAACTTCATTGACCTATCTCCTGTGACACGTTAGTTAGTTAGATGAATTGGGTAAAAAAATATCTATATTGAATTAGGGCTGAAAGTGCAAACAGGCCTCATGGGGCAGATGACCGTATGTCCTGGTTTGCCTGGGCTAGTCCTGGGTCATGCCTGTTGTCCTGTCATTCATTCTGGCTTATCTATCCACATTTTTCATTTTTTAAAGGTATGTTTTTATTACTCATTTTTATTAAGATAAGCTATGTTGGGTTTAATGGATTTCTGCTCTGCATGCAGCTCTGCCATAGTCGGGTCTAGTAGTTTGCGAGACCCACATGCAATGAAGCGATCCCTCACTTTAACTCTTGGTTAAATCTGAAAGACAGTGATCAGCCTGTCTTTCTACTCCCAGCCTTTTCTAGCTCCAACTTCCCTTCAAAGACTGCATGCATTGTGCTCGCCAATAAAACAAAGCTCATAGATCTCAGAGACTAGGAACAGCTGTCTCCTCTGTACCAGATGCTGGTGTCCAAGCACTGCCAGGACATCAGAGCTTGGGGTTAGTAGGAAATGTAGGAAGTCCTGCTTGGAGTGTGGGAAATGCACGTGGAAAGTAGATGATGAGCAGTCCTGTACTATGGAGAGTAGTCTATAGTGTTTTTGTCCTTTTTTGTATGCTTCAAGTCTAAAACTCTCCTGCATGGATTGGAAATCCTTTCAGTAGAAATAACAGAGAAAAAAAGAAATGAACCTGAAATGAAATGTTAGGTACTAAATTTACAGTTCTTTGAAGAAATCAATGAGAAGCACGTACCTTGGATGAAAAAAATTTGTCGATCTTCACCCCCAACTATGGGGACTGTAGACACATCACTAATGACATGACCATCAGAAGGTGTGAAGTTGCTGTTGAAGCACCATTGTTCACTTCAAATTCTGTTTGTATGTTGCTTGAAATTAGCTGGAAATTTAGAATCAAAGTACTCAAAGAAAGGAGTGGCAAAAATAGTCATACTTTGAATACGTGACACACTGTAATTATTTCAAATAGTGCTTGCAAACAAACACTGAAATAAATCCTTACAAAAGGAGAAACTAAACAAATTAAACGAGAGCTCAATGAGAATAAATGACTTAATTTTTAAACTTATAATTAGTTACACTTTGCAGTACCTTGAGTTATGGGGAAAAGGGTTTGTTGGCACTTCGCTCTCTGATTGAATATATTTACATATTTTGAAGCATTTAAATTTGGCTAACCATTCAGAAGAATCATAATAGAGATGATCTATTAATGTATCATATCTTATAGAAATATTTGGCAAATAAATTTATAAATAAAATGTAAAATCTGTAAGAATATATATGTTTCAATATAAAACATTAAAATTGAGGTTATGTTCCATGTAAGATAATATGCTTTTGCTTACCTGGTACCTTAACACTTATAGAAAGGATATTTTTTAGTTAAATTTTTAAGGCATACAAAAAGTTGGCAATTAAAATGTTCAAAATTTTCTGTGTATTATCCATCTTTGAAGCAGTTTGCCAATAATTTTACCAAAAATATTTTTAAAATAATAGGACTACATCTGAAAAATATATCTTCAAATAATACTAGTGACTAGTACTAAAGAGATAGATATATTAGATAAGAAACTGTTTAAAGCACCTGAATATGTGCAAATATACTTTTTTCATTTATATTATTTCTAAACTTATTTTCCTTGATAAATTTTTATAGGGCTTTACCATTCTTTTTTTTTAAAAAAAAAACCCTATTTCAGTATATATTTTCTGAAATTAAGGACATTTGAAAAATTCAGTACAACTATCAATCTGGAAGTGAACATTGCTTATGTTTAATGTTCAGATTAAAGAAGTAGCATTTTAAGGTTGTTTTTCTACACAAGATACGTGCTACTTCTTTTAGAAAGAATTTTATCTGGATAATAGTTATTGAGTAGAACTTTTTTTATTGGTTCACCAATACATAAAACCAAATGGTCAGTTGTTAGTTAAATATTTTCAAAATTACATAATTTAATTATTTTATTGCTTCCATTTACTGATAAATATACCCTAATTAGCATGATGAATTACATGGCCTCCTCACTCGTGTTTAAAGGATACATGAAAATTAATCAGATAAAAGTGGGAAGGGAAGGGCATTTCAGGGCTTGATTTTACTATGACTGAGGCTTGTACTCTCTGCCTCTGTCTCTCCTGTCATCATCATTTGTGATCTTAGGAACGAAATCACAATGGCTAACTAAACATGGCTCCCTAATGGATCAGTTTTAGAGGTGGCAGGAAAGAAGCCTCAAAAGTGTCCACTAATCATTGACTTGAAATTGCAAATGATAGTTTTAAACTATAACACCCTCTTCTACAAATAAAGAGAGATAAAGCTTTGAAGGGGATTTAAAAAAAAAATACTATCACAGAAATGGTTGTCAGGTTTTCTCTCCTTTTAAAATTCAGGTATTAGCCAAAATAATTTTTAAAACAGTCAACCAAAACATTTAAAACTAGTTGAGAGAAAAAAAAAATTTATCAGGAGGAGAACATACCCCATTGTAAGAGATCTTAGCTTCATTCATTATAAATGGAATCAAAATGTTTGTTAATGAACTTCAAAAATATTGAATTATTCATTCAAATGATCCCAGAAGTCTTTGTGCTTGGTCTTCCTGAGTGTTCTCCAAATAGAGAACAATTATATTATATATAATATATTAGAAATAAAAAAATATATATATACATATGTATGCACATATATACATATATATGATATGTACATATCAACTAATATACCATATGTGTATATGGTATATATGGTGTGTATGTATATGTATGTGTGTATGTGTGTATATGTACACCAACTAATGAGGTACAAGGAATGTTTCATAGGCCTATTAGTGAGTAGACAGTCTTAAAAAGAGACCAAAAGAGAGATTAAGAGAATACAGTGCTTAACATATTCACTCATCCACTCACCCATCTATCAAGCCATCCTTCCCCCCATTTATCTACTTCACCCACCCATCCGCCCATTTATCCGCTCAACCATTCATATATCCAGCTAATGGTTAATGAGTGCGTATTTTTGACATACTTCATTGGCAAGGAATATGAAGACCTGGCTCTGCTCCTAAATTGCGTATAGTCTAATGGCAGGGATTCAATGCTAATAATTATATTTCAGTGTAGCTCGGGGAATTTTTGCTTCTATGGTACAACGTTTGAGTATATGAGGGTTTTTTCTGAGAACTTAGAAAAGTAATGTCTTTGCGTTATGCTTTATGGTAATAAAATTTTCATCTTTCGGTAAATACAGTCAATCTCCCCTTTACTAGTTTATTTCAACAAATGTTTATTAATTACAAGTAAGCCAGACACAGGGTTACAAAGAAACTCAGGAAAACACCACCCCTGCCCATCAACAAAGAGGGAATAGGCACACGTGGATAATTTAAAAACTACCCCACTGATAGTCTGAGCAAGGCATGCTCAGTGGACTGGGGGAGCACAGAGAAGGGGCATCTAATCCGACCTGAGAGTGGTGGAGGGGGAAATGGTGTCAGGGCACGCCTCTGGAACACGTCTTAAAGGACGGATGAGAGTTAACCACAAAGAAGAAGAGATAAAGGGCATTCCAGGAAGTGGGCAATGACTGAGCATAGACACAAAGGTGATCAATGTGTGCTGCGGGATGAAGCTGGTGCTGCAAAAGCACAAAGAGAACGGTGCCACGGGCAGGAGATGAGCTGGGGTGGAGGACTGGGATCTGCCCTGCAAGGGCTTTCAAGGGTTTTCAAGAAGCTTAGGTCCTGAAGCATCATTGAAATGATGGTAAGTGGTGGTTGTCAGTTTTTAGTCTAGATCAGGTTTCTCACCCTCAGCACTATGAACATTTGGGCCAGGTAATTAATTGCATTGTGGGGTGGGAGGAAACTGTCCTGTGCAGTATAGGATCCTGAAAAGCATCTCTGCCCTATACCCTATAGATACTGCTAACATCACCCAGTTGTCACAACCAAAAATGTCTTCAAACATTGCCAATGTCCCCTGAGGGGCAAAACCACCTTCAGTTTTAGATGAATCACCCAGAGGATGAATTTCAGGGGGGAAAGACAAGTGGTAAAAATCAGAACAGATAATTTGGGAGACATTGGAGTGGAAAACATTGAAAGAAAAAGAGGAATGGGGGATGGGGTGCTGGGACAAATCATGGGTTTGTTTTTTGAAATGGAGATTCACGGTACCCGAGCGTTATTCAAGCAGATGGGTCTGGCAGAGAGTTGGATATACAAACCCGAAACTCTGTGAAGAAGTTTGCCCTTGAAGGAGCAATTTGAATGCAGTTAGCTAAACTGGGGATAGAGGTGTAGAGAGGAGAAAACAAGTGGGCCAACAATCAGACCTTTTGGGAACATAAAGAAATAGAGGGGCTGACAACAGGAGAAAGCACTCTTAAAGACAAGGAGTGGCCAGGGGTAAGGGAAGAGGTAGGAAAGTGTGATGTCATGTCTGACATAGAAAACTTTCAAGAAGGAAGCTGTCTTAGTAACAGTGCCACACTAAGCACTGTAACGCACATTCAAACAATAGATGTAGCGTGTTCTTTGGACATGGCAGTCAGTTCGAAAGGAAAATACAAGACGAAGTGGAGACAGTGTTATTCTGCTCTATAAGCTTGGTGGCTGGCACATAGTGGGTGCTCAAAAATGTGAGATGAAAGGAAAAAGAAATAAGTAAATTATATGGAATTATACTAAAAAGGACCTCTTTTGAAAATATAGAAGTAGGTCTCTGTGCCTAGATTATCATAATAGTCTTTGACTATCATATTATATCAATATCCTATCTAAGTACCTTTTGGTGATACAGAATGATCTGTTCCTGTCTCTGAAGTATTTTGAGACTCTTGGAAACAGGCATTTCAGGAATATATTTTTATTATGTCTCTTTCCATACCAATATGCACATATAGACATCTGAGTTATGCCAGTGACAAAATCACTGTAGATTTGGACTCATTTGACTTATAAAGGATCATTTGTACATCCTGAAGTATGCCAAGTCATGTCCAGAAGGCTGTGAACAGCTGTGTCATGCAGCTAATGGATTTTATCACCAGAGATGTAAAAGTGGATATAACACTTATCACCAACGTGATGTTCTGGATACCAAAGATGGAGGGAAGGTTTTCTTTTATGAAATTATAACGTACTTGGTGTGGATTTAAGAATTACTTTTTCTACATATAGGTCAGGGTGTTCAATGCACTTAACATCAATTAGCAATTCTACTAAGATAATTTTGAAATGAGAAACTAGCTTCAGATGAATTTTCTAAAACACTAACATGTATAACCTTTGCTAGTTTCTCTACTTACTCTATATGTTAAGAAAGCGTGTATGGCCTTTGCTAGTTTCTCTACCTATTCTATAGGTTGAGAAGGTCAAAATGTCAAATGCTACAGAAATTAATTTCCCAAGAGTCAATTGCAGTTTAAGGAAATTGGTCATTTACTCTTCTTGTCAATGCAACAAGGAAGGAGCTGTGCTAAAGGGTGCCAGTTTGAAAATGTGCACATCATGATTTTGCTGATAAGGGGATTTTTTCTGTGCATTTACTCTCAAAGCGTACACATCTAGTGACTAAAATGTCATTATTTTTATTTCCATTGTGCATCTTCAGTATATAATAAAATACTGTGAATAATATAATATTGTGAATGATCTGTTCAGAAGCTGTCTGAGTGCTACCGAAGAATAAATTCCCTCTCTTTTTGTAGTTTAACTAACGCCTTGACTGTATTTGGACATACGTTTTCAAGGACTTGAATGATTGAAGAGAGTAACGTGTGATTCTCAGTTGTCAGGATGACCTGCATGCTTGTTTGCACTGATATATTGCTGACTAATCACAAGGCATCAATAATAAGCATAAATTATAATCCTTATTCTCAGAAGTTTGCAAGCCTGTCAAAGAGAAGGAACCGTATATAAATCAATAAGAACACAATTAGGTGCTGAGCTCTTCAGAGCTCTACACAAGGACAGAGGTATTTGGAATAGGAACAACCATGGGCTCTGAGGGCGAGGCTTTGGGGCCAGAGACGGTCTTCTTCCCGTTTTTGTTGATGTTAATGATAGCCCCAATGAGAAACTTGTTTTTCCCAATTTGTACTAGAATCCTCTTTATGAGTGAGAGACGGGAAAAGAAGAACTGAATTTGCTATTTGGAGGAGCTCAGGATTAAACCAAGGGATCAAGAGACAATAAATCATCATTTTTGAACCCAAAAGGTGTTTTTACTATTCTTTCCACAGGTCTGCTTTGGGCATAGGTAATTTTACTTAGTCCTGTGAGACTTGCAGTACTAGGGAAATGGCTCCTTAAAAAAAGGCCTTAGATATATACATGTTTATATGTATTTATATATTTATATATATGTTTATATATATAAAGTATATATATATTTCTACATAATTATATATATATTAAAGTCCTTCCTTTAGCTTTTTTTGGCAATAGCTTTATTTTTGGTATTTAAAGTAATATGCTTTTTACTTAAAAATATTCATTGTCATTGCCACCACAAGCAAACCAATAATCTGTTTTGTACTGAGAAGTTCATTCACTAATGAAAATAAATCACTAATATATGCTTTTTTGCACGTAAGAGAATAATTTATATTCCTTGAGCACAATGTCATTGCACTTCCTGAGGCCAAGAAAGTGTATTCATCTAGAAAATAATGCTGATAAATTTAAGAAAAGAGTTGAACTATTTTAAAATAGAGTAGGTTCTTGCAAGCAAAGCCAATTTAATTTTGGGGAGTTTGGAGGGTTATTTAACACTTACCCAGACATTCGCTATTACGTTGTAAAGCACTCGAACCAGTCATGTGAGCTGTCTCAAATTATCGAAGAGATTTAAATATGCTTAGAGAAGTAAGCAAATGATTGTGTCTTTACATCTGCTCTCATTGCAAAGCACAGCTTCATCTACGGGATTCCAAATGAAAAGCAGCCTGGCTTATAGGAAGACATATTATCAATGGTAACATGAAACCAAGAGAAATACTGTCTGTTACTCCAATTGCCAAGGAAAGAAGTCACAGACATAACCCATATGCTTGCTAAAGACCTGGCAGAACCATCTGGGGAAGAATTGCTGGTGTCTGATTAGTTATATCTGTCACTAGAGTAACATACACTCGGGTTTTCTCAGTATTAGTACAGCCTAAGCTAAAGTGAAGGAAAAGTTTCAGGCTCTGAACTCCAAGAAGTAAATTGTTTGAAGAGGTACTGGATAAGCTGAGGCTAAAGATTTGTCTCAAGAAATTTGCGTTCCAGACCTTCCTTTGCCAAAGGTAACTGAGTGATCTTAAATAATTCACACCCTCTTCTGGTCTTCTCTCTCTTTCTTTGTACGATATGGAGTTTGATCTAGGCAATTGTTAAGTTCTCTGTCAGTTCTAATAAAAGGCCCTTTTAGAATTTCCTATTTATTTCTAAGAAAGTCTTTAACATTCTGTGAGTGAACAAACCTGCCATCACGTCTGAAAGTGGAGAGAGAAAGGTAAAGAATGGGCAGCAGTGTAGGCTCTCCACTGTGATTCCTTTTCTCCTACTTGCTTTCTCTTCCCATTATCTGATTTTCTCTAAAGTAACATTACCCAAATGCATAAAATGAAATTATATCCATTCAGACTGTGTGCCTAGTGCTGCTGATGAATGTCCCGGTTATCACACAGGGCTTAGTGGAAACCGATGCAGGAGCCCCACCGCCAGGTTGAATCGAGTCTTCTATTTGATGTTCCAAACTCATTTGAAGTGTAAGATGTGAGAGAATTCATTTTAATATATTACCTTCTTTTATATAATACTATTTTTTTTCAACAATGCTTTCTTGAAGACCTGAATTTCCACTGTGCTCGGTTCTGACATATTGTGAAACGGCTGCTTTAGTGTTGGCACAGGTTAAATTTCATGTACTCATCAGTAAAAGAAAAAAGTGATAAAAACTGAGCATTGACACGTGCCCAAATAGGAGCTATTCATGTTTCCTAGTGAGTCAAAGAAGAGATCAAAATAAAGACCTTGGTAAGAACATGACAGGAGATTCCTTTGATAGCAGCACGTGGACAGAGAGCTCTTACTCCCGGACCCTGGAGAGTGGTGAGTTCCTGCCCACAGTGCTGATGGGTCCCTTTTTCACAGCAATACAGGACAAAAGGTATCGCAGGAAAACTTTTCTCTATGACTCAATACTCAAATATTTTTATTCCAGTGATGCCTAGTTAATGTCTCTCCTCTCAGCCCTCATCTAGATGATCTCAGTTCTCCAATGTGGCCAAAATACTTGATGTTCTCATCGACCACGTGTTTTAGTCACTTATTCTGCATACATTTGCTACATGCTTACCATTTTCAAGGTATGCGTGAGCAAGATAATGTGTGCAGAAAAGGCAGAGTCCCCACGCACAGGGACTTATATGGGGAAGGGGTGCGGAAAACATACAGTAAGAAAAATGCAAGAGCAAAATGCCAGCATGGCAGCCATAGAGCAGATGTCATGAGGAAGTGGATTTATTTCCAAATGTTTTTTTTTCTTTAAACACCAAGCACTTTTATTTATAGTCAAGAAGCTTAATACTGATGGGAATAATCAGGGGGCGCTCCACATAGGAAGTGTGGCTTGAGGGAGCATTGAAAGGTATGAAGGCCTGAGGGAAGCAGAGAAGGCAGCGTGGTGTGAACCAAGGCAATGTTTCTCAAAGGCTCTGTACTGCTGGTGATGTGCACAACGCACAGAAACACTATTAAAGAACATTGAACCTCACAGCGAGAAAGTTTTCTTCAATTGTCTTTCAGTACTTTTATTCTGAGGAACAAAAGGGCCTCCCTTTCATGCTAATGCATCATTAACCCCGTTCCATACTTGCTAGTTAACTGGTCCTGCTTCCTTCCCCCAATTCTTTAACCCACAGCCAGCAGGGTCCTAGGCTCAAAGACGGTGGCAGAATGGCAGTAACTATAATTCAATAAAAACTCCCTCAGATAGCATTTATTTAATTTTTTTAGTTCTCTTTACCTTGTGGAAAGTAATGCTGGATTTCCATTTTAAGTTGTGGTGTAAAATGTTTTAATCAAATATGTGTATTCATAGGAAAACTTAGGAAAAAATGGAGGCAAATAATGGTACAAGTGTTATGTAGATAGGGCAAAGTTTGGGTGCTATTCGAATGAATTTGGGAAAACACTGAGTTATAATATAAATTATACTTGGGATGGTAAGTAGCTAAATGTGATAATAAGGAGAGTCATGATCGACAGTAGCTAGAATAAGATTTGAAAGACAGGTTGTGAGCAGGTCAAGGAGATCAGGGACACTAGGTTTATGAACTTTATTCATGTTGTGTCTTAGGGTTCCATACCACCCCTTTTACCCAGATATTAATAACCATGGTTTATTGTTTTTATTCAGATGCCATGTACTACAGTAAGTATTTTACATGTACTTATCACTTTTTTTGTTTGTGTTTTCACAACCACCCTAAGAGGAAGGTATTAGCCTGATTTTAGTAGTGAAGGACCTTACTAAAAGGCACACAGCGAATTGGTAATACAGATGAGTTTGGAACACAGGCCTCCTATTTGATTCTAAAACTTCTGTTCCTCATCATGCCTTATAAACCCTACTTATCCTCAAGCACCAACACAAATACTAGCTTTTTCTAAGCCTAACTTTCCAACAGACATCAAGTTTCTTCTTTGGCCATTCTGCATTAGCACTATGCAATTCTAGGTAGTAATTTTCTTTTCCCCTTGACTAGAATTGTTTATCTGGCCATTGGATGACTAGGTCATGAGGACCTATGAAGCCTGTTCATAGGTACCCAGGCATCAGCACTTCTCATGGCCCAGGCTCCTATTGTTTGAATTGAGCTAAATTTCCCTCCTCTGCCAGGGCTTATCACAGAAGTACAGCTGCACCTCCTCAGTGGAAGTCAGAACAGGCGCTCTGGAGATTACTCAAGAACTACTTGAAAAGGCTTTGCCTTTGTCAAATTCCAAGAATCTAGTTAATTAATTTTGAGCAAATCAGCAATTCTTTGGATTTTAAAAGTCATTTTGGACTCCTTTAATTATTGTGTTTCATAATGCCTGGGTTAAATAGTACAAAAACGGATACCTGGTAATTGTAGACTTTTAGATCTCAGAATTTCAAAGAATATCTCCTTCAACTCTTTTATTTTATGAATAAACTGAAGATTGTTCAGTTTGTTCATAGAAACTGAATAATCAGAAACTGAAGATTAAGGAGGTTTCATTAATTGCTTAAGGCCAATAGCAAAGGCCTCAGTTAAAGATCTCTTGATTTCTGGTAGTAAATTATTCTCCATACTGGCTTTGAACTTGGGGGTCACATGCTCTTCTGCCCACCCAGTGGAGGAATCCCTGCCTACAGTATCCCCCTTGGCTAATGTCAGTAGGTGCTGCTTGTGAGCCTAGACCAGGAACTCATTACTTCTGAGGCAATCTATTCCATTTTAAATTAAAGAGTGTCTTTTTCTGTCTTACACCCAATAGAACCTCATAATCGTATCTGTTGTTCTAAATACTGGAGTTTTCTAGCACTCCCCTTCAGTGATCCACTTGTTCCCAAGGCTTTAAATACATCTGTAAATTGAGGGCTTTCACATCTGTATCTCTAGACCAACCTTCTTCTCTGCCCTCTGGATGCACATATGACTGACTGTCTGCTGGATATCTCCCTTTGGATGTCTAATAAGTCTTCCAGACTTAACGCCAGAAAACAAAGTCTTGATTATACCTCCCCACCAAAAATGCTCTCTTCTACCCCGCCAACCCAGTCTTTTCCTCCTCGTGAAACCAGTTATTTTTCCAGTTATTTATGCCAGAAACATAAATGTGTATTATTCTCTTTCATTGTATACCTAACCCATGGCTGCCTTGTTGGCTCTACTCTAACATTACTCCCAGAATCTAACAAATTCTTATCAATTCCACTGCTCCCATTGTAGTCCAGGCTATCATTCTCTCCTGTACAGGCAACTTCAATTTGTATAATCTACAAATGTGATTATGCCATCTTAATAGAAAGCAGTGATTAAAAGTGTTGAAGGATACAGAGGTAAGACAAACATGTACACAGCTAGGATTCCCTCTAGAAACTACCCAAGCTTCATTCAGCTGTAACAAGATGCTGGTTAGGATGGCACCTTCAAGAAGGATGGCTTAGTTTTTACCAGTCTGTTCTGCTCATCTGCTGAAAGGCTAGCCCAGATTTTCTGTTCTCATCTAGAGATTTTTACTGTCTTCACCTACTGGGATTAAATGACCTGTTAGGAAACTGAAGAAGAAATTCTGAAGTCTACAGCTTTGGGCAGACTGGTCTCCAGTTAGCCCTGTTTTCGACTTTGCTGGAGGTAACCTAGGTGCATTGTACCTCAAAAAAGAAGTGGAGATGAGCAACCTGTCATTTCTGTGAATGTTTTCCATAGCTTGGTATCACAGGGCAATAATGAAAATCCTGATAGCAATTGTTACTATTTGTAAAGTACTTACTTAGGCACTGTGCTTGGCGCTGTACAAAATCTCATCTAATCTGCACACCTTTACGTAGTAGGCGTTACCCCTATTTTCTGGAAGAAACTGTGTAGAGTGGGTATTAGTAGGTACAGTTGGTGCCTGATCAAGATCCCCTTTAGTGGGTGGGGGTACTATGTCAGTTGGCAATTTGTTCCTTCTCAGTTCCTAAAGCATTCTTCATTATGTGCTGTGTGTTAAATGGAATTCCAGTAGAGGGCGCTAGAGGGAACACTGCGGGAAGAACAGAGGCCCTTCTGCTCGTTTCACTGTGGTGTTGGAGGTAGGTTGTGCGACTGTGAGGACTTCGGTGAAGCACTGAGCCCCAAACACAGCCCCTCTGCAAACCTGCAGTCTTAGCTTAGTTATAATCTTCACACAGCCATCTTGACACAAACCCTGAGCCCCAGCAAGGCTTGCACCCTCCGCCCCTCCCCACCCCCACACCAGCACTCAGACCTCCACCACAGAGACCCACCGCAACAGTGGCTGATCGCCTGCTCCCTCTCCTACTCAGCATCCAGAGGGTGGTGGCCCTTTGCTTTCGCAGCAACCCAGACCCTCTCCAGCCTGGCCAAACCAGAATTCTTCTCTTCTGTCAGGTGGGCTGAACGCTACTTTCTTCAAGTTATTCCTTCCGTGGATTCTGTCCCCCAGCCTTAGAGTACTATGCAGTTATTCTTTTATCATAGTAATTATTTATATTAAAATTGCCCTGCTTGACTTATTGTATCATTTCTATATCCAGTTTGGATCCAGACCACCATAGACCCATCTCATCCTGCTACAAGCATTGGCTGCTGAACTCACAGCTGCAGGTTCCTCAGATCCTTCATTCCTCTTAGCCAATGGGAGCTGCCTTGCCCAGGAAGTCAGCCCCCTCCCTGATCCTCACGCTCCACCTTTGGGCCAGAACCAACGACTAGCACAGCAGTCAGCTCCTTTGACTTCAGGCAAGGTCAAGTCTGTGGTGCAATTTACCTTCCAGAGCTCCCCTATGGATCAGGTCAAAGTGAACATTTACCAGAAACCCTGTCCGTTTTCAGCTCTCTCTCCCCTTCCCATTCCTGCTCCCCTCATTCCCTCAGCCTTTTCCTGAGAGTACGTCCTCAATGAATTGGGTGCATGTCAGTCTCATAGGGAACCTGACCTCAGACATGTACCAAGGCCACAGAGTTAGAAGATAATGATGCTGGTTATTTCACTAGGGCTATCTGATTCCAGATCCTGTGCTCTTGTCATGGAAGAGGAATCTCCTACATCCAGTATGTTCTCCCTAGTCCAGTGTGTCTTCCATGCTAAGCCATCTTGGCCTTGACGATGATCTGTTACTGGTTCAGAGTGAAGTCTGTGTACTGGCTCAGCCATATCCAAGGCCTGTGTCCACTGTTACCAGAGGTCCATTCGTCCCCTATCTATTCTACAGAGGCTTACATACTTTCATAGCCCCTGCTGTTATTACCTTGGGGCTGTATCTCTTCCTCTTCTCTCCTCCCTCAAGAGTACAGACCAACATCCTAACTGGAGCTCTACCCTGCCGGCTCCCAGAAGTGAGTCAGCTTGTTTAGCTCAATTATGCTTCTCTTGTTCGGCCCCATTTATTTGGGGTAGACTAGTTCTCCATGCCCTGGGAATTGTGCACTGGTATTCACTAACGTTCAGAAACTAAGATGACAGCTTGACACATGAATGCCTTTTAGGTAAACAATAATTTTTATTGGGGCCATAGCAGTGGGCTTATTTATAACTTCTGCCACCACACACTAGCACTTAATGGGGTGGTGAGGAGAGACAGTTGAAAGGCTGCTTAGGGACCTAGGGGAAGTACAAGGATCAAGACTTAGCAGACATGGTATGTGTCAATCTTGAAAGATAATTGGGTGAACAGTATACGAGCACAGCTTGTTCCAGCCCATTCCATTTTCAGATGCTCTAACACATAGTGAAAGATGCAGCAGATGAGGCAACAAGTCTTGGATTTAATTGTCTCTTTTCCATGAACCCAACATGTATTTTGGTTTTGTGGTTTGTTCTTTGACCACCATATGCAGATCACTTCGGGGGCTTCTCAGCCTTGTCAATGCTCCCTGGCCGATTCTGACTCCTGTTTTCCCATTTGGTGGTAATTACTTGACAGTTACACAGCTTCTCTTCCATCCTCAAACACACACACACACACACACACACACAAATTAAAGAAGGAGCACTGTTCTTATTAGTAGGCTCTTCTTTTTTCAGAGAGGCAATCTATTCCACTTTAGAGGTGGTTCCACCCTCTTCAGCACAGCCACACTTTCTTTGTGGCTGGATGAAGTACAGCTGTAGCTAATCCAGTCACAATTTTAGTTGTCCCAGAGTAAAATGAAATTATTAGCCATCCCTCCAGAGTGTCAGCAGACTGCAAATAGAAATGTGCCTTTGAAGGCAGGCGAATCCAACTGGGAATTGAGAAACTAATAGAAATTTAAAATAATGGGCAAGCTTGCAATGAACTGTTCACGGGTTCAGAAACCTGGTTTCTTTGGTAATTTGAATGAGCGGTTTTGTTAATAAAGTTTGTCTGTGTTTAGTGAACCTTCTGGTTCTACCTGTCATTCACAAACAACCTGAATTATCACTTTCCCATAAAATGTTGCCCTTTCCCTTCACTTGTCAGCTCTTAGAGCAGATTTTCTCCATTACAGGCGGGGAAGGGAGGGAGAAAAAGAGAGAAAGAACTTTCAGCACAAGCCAAGGTAGGCTGGCCTCCATCTGTAACAGGGATAAAGCACGTTTATTTCATGAAGGTCCCTTTGGATGAAATTCTAGTGGCACTACATCTACTTGAAAGGGCAGCTCCCAATAGGAATTCCCGATTATGATCAATATCTGCTGGTAGTTCTCAACCCCTCTACTTGGTAGATCTGCGAGTGCCATGACCTCCACTTCTCTGACCACAGTGGATTTTAACTGCAGGAAAATGAGCCAATGTCCCTGGCAGTTTCAAAATGTTAACAATCCTATAATAATTCCCCACACCAGTAAAGCATGTTAGAGTTTGCCTACCAACCTTTATTATTGTTCTCTTAGCCCTTTTTGTACAACTTTGCTTTCCCCGGTGGAACAGAAATGTATGTTCCTCAAGAAAATACAAAGTGTTGCCCATTCACAAATACATTAGGAATCCCTTTTGCATTCTCTGCAGCTTCCCCAGCAGTTCAAGTGATGTTCTCAAGGAAATAGTTACCAACAGGATTGATTTTTCCATTCGGCCCCTGGGAGTGCTGAGCATGGCAGCTGGCAAGGTGCAGGGCGCTAGGGCCTCTGGGAGGGCTGAGAAAGGATGCAGGGGTCAGAGGGTAGGTCGAGCAGTCGGAAGGCGTGGCTTTGATGCAAGTAAGGAGGAGCTGGGAAGAGCTCAAACCTAGGTTTTCCTCCACATTGAACTGTAGCAGTGTGATGGTACAGAAGATATGTAACATCTCTGAAACCATCTCTTTATCTGTGAATAGAGGCTGCTATGAGGTTACTAGGAGGGCTAGATGAGGGATTCATGGAAAGTCTTAGCATAGTCCCTTGTAAAAGGTAATATTTTTGCTTGGGTACAATTATCATCAACACGAATTAAGACTGAAGAGATATCATCTGCTTTTGTTCAAAAGTGTCATTTTTAGTTTGTTTAGCTATATGGCTTAAGGGATTTCACCTTACATTTCTACAGTTCATAAAAATCCGTCAAGTCTAAACTTTTAAAAATAGGTGACTGTCCTGTGAGTGGGTGGGCACTCATGCATAGGTATGAGTAGTTGGGATGAACACACCTGTTGCTTTCTGGAGGCGAATATTTTAAGAGCTTGAAAGGTTTGTCTCCTGTAGGAAGTCCTTTATAAGCCATTTTTAAAAATTTGTTCATCAAAATCTTTTTCCAGGAAAAATACATACTTGTTTGTTTATGTATTTAACAAACACCTGTATAATTTTTACCGAGTGCCAGGCATGTTAGTCTTTATTTCAACACTATGACGTCAGTCCTATTATTATTCCTAGTTTGCAGATATGTACAATGAGGCACCAGGCAATTAAGCAAGTTGCTCAAGATCCTATAGGTAGTAATCTGCCCAGCCAGGCTTCTAACCCAGGCAGGCTGGTTTCAGAGTCTGTGCTTGCAGGTGTCAGGCGAGGCCAATCTAGCCCATTTGTGTTGTGGGGTCTTTTGAATAACAGGAGTTGGAATTATTTAAATTGTGTTGTGTGGCTGTCATGATGAGATTTCTGGGTTGATATACAGTCAGCTTCTTTAGTTAGTTAAAGAGCATGCGTTAACCAGGTTTCCCCTTTGCATGAGGCCTTACAGACAGGGAGTTAGTGAAGGAGGGAGGCAGCAGGTTGGTGTTAAAGACTCCCTCTTTATTATTTTTTTAAGGTAGCACATCTATCTTTTTTTTAAGACAGAGAGGGGGGGAAGGGAGGGAGAAAGAAAAGAAGAGAAACATCAATGTGTGGTTGCCTCTCACATGTCCCCCACTGGGGACCTGGCCCACAACCCAGGCATGTGCCCTGACTGGGAATCGAACACGTGACCCTTTGGTTCTCTGCCTTCGATCAATTCATTGAGCTACACCAGCCAGGGCAGGACTCCCTCTTAAGAACCTGTGTCATGTGTATTAGGAGTCACTGGAGTCCAATAAATTAGCCTGTTTCTTGAATAACTCTAAACAACATTCTGACACCTTTTGCCTTCTGAATTGCTTAAAAATCCCTGCTTAGTGACTTCAAGTAATTCTATTTTGTGCAAACAAAGGACCTCTACATTGAGACCAAGATTTTATCATTTATCTTCTTTTTTTCTTCTCATAAATAAACTAACGATTTTAAGAAAATTAAAAAATTCCCCTAACCATAATGAATCGCATGGACTTAAGATATTTTTAAGCTTCCACTGGCTTATGTATGCTTTGGAAGAAGTTGGTGGGCTTGCCTGTCTTTTCTCTTCAGTAATTATCCCTAATTCATATACAATGTTGGTGTTGCTTTGACAATACCATCTGACCATGGTTTTCGTTTGAAAACACCACGAGCTTTCCATATGCACATTCTCCTGGTTTCCCTCCTGTGTCACTGGCCGCTCCTTCTCAGCTCCTTTGCCATGTCCTCCTCTTTTCTGTGACTTCATCACGTTAAGTGCTCCAGAGCTCGGCCTTTGGGCAGCTCATTTCACTCCTCTGCTCCAAACGCTATAATGACTCTTCATCCAAAGACCCTTATCATCCGGTCCTTTCTCTCTGGCCTAATTGCTAATTGTATTAGTTTCCTAGAGCTGCCATAACACAGTAGCACAAACTGAGCAGCTTAAACAAATAAACAAAAATTATCGTCTCACAGTTATGAAGGCTACAAGTCTGAGAGCAAGGTGTCTGCAAGGCCATGCTCCCTCTGAAGGCACCAGGGAGGGACCGTTCCAGGCCTGTCTCCTGGCTGCAGGGGGGTTTCTTGCCTTGTGGCAGCGTCGCTCCTGTCTTCACATGATGTTTTCCCTGTAAGTGCACATTTCTGTGTCCATATTTATCCTTTCATAGTAATGACACTAGTGCTACTGGACTAGGGCCCTCTGTACTCCAGCTCAATGACCTCTTAATTACATCAGCAATGGCTCTTTTTATAAGGTCACATTGTGAGAACCCTAGTACATGAATTTTGGGGGAACATAATCCAACCCATAACACTGCGATGCTTCCCTTGCTCACTGTGGGGACACCACACTCCTCTCTGTTGTTCCTTGAATACTTGTATGTGCTCCTGCCTTAAGACCTTCGCATTGTCTGTTCCCTCTGCCTGGAACATCCCTACACTGCAACTGTTCATGCGGCTCACAAACTGCTCCCCCTCAGGTCTGTCTTGAAATGTGTCCTCCCCAGTAATGCCTCCTTCCCGTGGCCCTCCTACATAAAATCATACATCCACTCTTCCCCATGCCCCTCAGTTCCCCTTGCCCACTGTTTTTCTTTACTTTCTAGTATTGACCACCTTCTAATATGCAGTACTTGGTAATTTGTATTATCTTGCTCACTTATTTACTGGTTTTGTTGTCTAATGTTTGTCTCCCCCCCACTCCAACACTGGAACGTAAACCCGGTGAGGGGCTCTGCGTCTGTGTTATTCTCTGGTGTATTTCAGAAACCTAGAACAACAGTACTGGAGCATAAAAGCACATCAAAAAATGTGAGTAGCTTCGCTACTTTCCTTTGTGGGTTTAGTTGTAGAGATGCCTACCTTTCATATACTGGGGCAGGGCAGTTATACTGTTTTCTCGAGCACCGTGACATCGCTTTCCCATCGGATCCTCCACCTGGGACCTTTCGCCAAATGTCACATTCGGGATGACTGCAGATCCTGGCGGGGCTTGCCACCCTCCCCTTCTGAGAGCGCACAGCGTTTTCCACATACGGAATAAAGCCAGAGCTCTTGTGAGGGGGTCATCAGAGGCCCCATTTGACTCACTGCCACTGTCACTTAGCACATGGAGAAGCAATCACTGGGCCTCCTGGAAGAAACTGATAATCAGGTTGAGAACTCAGGTGTCATGACTTGCTGTGATTTTCCTACTAGCATCAAAAAGCAAAAAGCTCCCAAAGTGACCGCAAAGTGCTCTGGGAGACAGCTCTCTGGCTTCACTAGAGTGCATGAGGTTTAAACCGCCCACAGATGTCACATCCAATTTCCTTAATAATTATATCAAGGCCTCTCCTAGGCTCCTAGCCAATGTCAGGAGCCATTCCCAGCAGAACCACTGAGCTAGTCAACCTACTCTGTACTTCTTGGTTTTAAAATACATCATTTTATATTAAAATTATCTATTTGTTATGATTCCATGTCCTCATAAATATTGTATATTTTTGATGAGCCCGCATCCTCATAGAAGGTGGAGTTTAATGAGGACAAGCATGTCTTAGCCATTGTCAGTTTCGTTCTGGTGCCCACATAGAGGCTGGTACAGTATCCATGCTGGTACAGGTCTCTGTGCTGGTACAAAAGCCTAAGAAATGCTTCTTAACCCCCACCTGAAGTACAGCCTCAGAGTGCAGAGTCTCACAAGGGCTACCTTAGCACCCAAGCTTACTTTGGCCGTTTTGATTTAGTTTTATTCATTTATTTTTAACTCATGAATGGCTTTCAAAAATAAATGCCTGAACACCACTTTAAGCCATTTTTCTGTCAGAGGGAAGATTGGTGGTTTGGAGGAAAGCATGGAAAGGTGTTTCTGACATCATGAGGCCCAGGAGGTGAACTTTCTGAGCAAGGCATCAAAAACAGATCAGACTTTGGAGGGGAAGGGCTGGCCACATAGATGTGGGAAATGTGTCATTGATTTTTTTCCTCCACACTCATTCATGGATGGCAACACTATCCATGACTGACCATAAAACAGCAGGGGTATCGAGAGGTAGAAGTTGACTGAGGCAACACATTTGATCCCTCGATCCACAGATAATAAACCCATCTTATTCCTTGTGTAGCCACCTGTCATGTGCTTCCTGAACAATATGTCTTTTTTTTTTCTCTAGTCCTCTGGGTGTTGCCTTCTAGATGCATCCATCTAGAAGAAAATGCCGGGTGTATTTGATTGCAGAGGTAGCTCTTCTGGGTAGGGATGGCTTCTTTCTGAAGAGAATTTATGAAGAACTAATGAAGTTTAAGTTTCAAGACCTTTCACTTGCCTTGGTAGGGGCCACAGCATGTCCCTTTAATCATTTCTGTTTATAAGATCTTTGAAAGTAATTTATTCTAACCACAATCATTGTCCTGGTGCTCGCCATTCAAATTTCCCCCCTGCCACACTTTTTTCCTTCATTGGGCTGCAGGCAATTTCGGGATCCAGCTAAAGTGGAAGTTGAATTGGCCATGCACTTATTTGTTCAGGTTGAGCAGAATATATTTATATATTTACTGAATTTGCAGTAATTTCCAAACGCAGCTATTGCTCATCATCCTGGGGAAGGAATGAATGGCTTGCAGGAATAGCTGGGTCCCCACTCTGTGATTCAGCAGGTGTCAGGGCACAGCAGTGCAGGGCCTGAGTTGGTCATTTCAGGAGGAGCAGCTCCCATGATGCCCTGCAACAGAATCATGTGAACAGGGGAGGAGAAAGGAGGATTGAAACAGACAGAGCCAACAACTGGTCTGTGAAAGGTATCACAAAGGGCTTGTGAGGCAGTCAATTAATAAAGCCATTATATTATTTTACTGCATTTTATGATGTTTGTCAGCTATTTACAATTTGCCATTTTGTGATTCTTCTCAGCCTAAATGAATCTTCGTTTTTACTCCTAACATATTTTTGCTTATAAAATTCCCCTTATTAAAAAAAATCTTTAAGATTTCTAAAACCCAGATCTTCCCTGCCTCTGCCTTATCAATTCTCTTTAATTTGTTATATTTTGACAAGCCCTCTGAGGTCTAATGCATAAAATTTCAAATAAAAATAAAGTTTCATTTCATTTTTCAGTCAATATTAATAATTTCACTGCCTTCTGCAACTTATGAAAAATATGTAGATATTAAATAATTAATCCTTATCAAGTTTTTAAGTGTGAGAAAAATAACCCTAGCATTCCATTTACGTAGGACAAGTGGAATCAGGCAACCTGAGTAGATTTTCATACCCTCGAAGCTTCAGCAAATTACTCGGGGTTCTTATCTATCTGCCTTCCAGATGGAGTTATGTCATCTACATAGAAAATTACATTTCTACATTAGAAAATGTTTTTTTTCTAATTATTTGCAGATACTATGACAGAAGTTCTAAGTGACACTTTTGCTGAGTGCCTGTATTCTATGCATCATATACAATAGATACTTTAGTTAAAATACATGGCTATATATAGCCAAATCCTCAAATTTTCTGGGAGAAAAGATGGTAGTGAAACGTTTGATCATTTCTGCTTGAACTGGAACTGACGAGTTAGAATAGGTCAGAGCATATGTATTTGTGTACTGGGGATAATTTTGTTTGCCATTTCCGATTTCAACATAACTGCAGTAAAGATTTCAGAAAACCTCAGTAATGCCTTGTAACACTGCCTGTGGGGTGACAAATAATACCAGCTTACCCTGTAAATAAATTGTACTCCAAGAAAAGTAGTGATATTCAGCTTTGATAAAATTAAGTGGTTCAGAGGAACTTTCCAGCTCAAGTGCAAGCCAGTTGTACAGCTTTGAAACCTTTGAAACATCCTTCCTGACAACAGATAAATTTGCAAGATCATTAGCATCCATTTTGTTCCAGCGTACTTTTTAGGATGTAGCCCTTATGGGAAACAAAGGAAGGCTTCCACATTAGGCCTTTCTAATAAAGAAGAATCTGCCTTTCCTGTCCCCAGAGATTTCCCAAGTGACTCCAGTGTGCTCTACCCCATGCAAGTGTTGACCTTGACCACATCCCTGACCTTCTTTGGGTCTCAGTTTCATTTCATAAAACAAAGGGTTGAAACGATATCCCCAACTCATTTCCAGATCTGGTACAAATAGTCTGTATTCTCTCTATCCATGTATTAAATGGGTCAGGTCCGTAAAGGAGAAGAAAAGTAATTAGAATAATTAGTAATTACTCTAGGTGTAACAGATGCTGTGGGAGATGAAGATACTACTGGAGCCCTTAGAAATCCACTAAATTATTGCTTGACACATGGGCAAGAATTGCTGGGGAGGATAATTCTAGCTTGAGATCAACAATCCAAAATATACATCGGAACAGTCACACATCATTCAGCAATTCCATACTAAGATCTCTACATAGTATTAAATTTGCATATGGGCAAAATTACCCACCACCGTCCCCAGTGAAGTAAGTTTATTGCAGGCTGACATTTTGTCTGTTATGAACAGTCATATTTTCCCCAGCATTGAAAAGGTCATTGACTCTTGACTCTCTGATGAAATAGTTGCCTTATGTTTTGGGGCCACATCATATTTAAACAAACAAACAAAAAACTTATCTTGAAACCATTCCAATTGAATGCTTAAGTTACCTATATGATTTAAATGCTTACTTCTTTTACTTTTCTTTTAAATTATCTGCTTATTTATTGACTTATCTATATGTTAATGCTGATCTTGTATATTTGGGTTAGTATATTTGGACTCCACTGTACTTCTCATTTGAGGTCAAAGTTTATTGCCAATGGCAAGGGTTTGGCTCGGCCCTTCATGATGAACTCACACTGCTAAAGGGAGACATGTTTATTACTCACCACCTTTGCTTCCAAGTCTTACTTAACCACTTAGGACCATGAAACCTCTGTCTTCTGGCCCGGTTCTACAAGGGCTCTATCATTTACTTGCTATTTATTCTATTTGGGAAAATTTTAAAAATACTTTCTGCTTTTTTAAAGGTTGTACTGTTATTTCACTTTCTCATTTCATCTCAAATATTTTAATCTTTAATATCTTTTCTAAGATAAAAAGATATGAAAAGTCAGGGATGGGGGAGATGTCGAGGAAATTATTTGAAATCATATAAATCTCATTTGGTAAAGAACAGAGGAAATGACAAAGGCAAATTAAGATCTATATTGCCACTTTTTTATTGATTTGTACTTCCCTACAGGAATATGTGTGCATGTCTTAAAAGACAGAGCCAAGATTTCTGTTAAGATTAATTGGTATGGAGTGGCTATTCACATAGTGATTTCAAATAAAGCTTTTTTTCACACTGGAAATAGGGTAGCCTAATTCAAACAGGAGACCAATTTTTCTTAGATAGGGAAGGAAAGTAAATTCTGACACATTTCAATGGTGAGTACATTGTATGTTTCAACTTAGAAAATATTTAACTTCATTCTAGCCAATGGGTTTTTTGAAGAAGTTGACAACATAATTCATTAAAGTGTGCTGCGGAGCCTCTGAAAAATTAGTACAATGTTTGTTTTGTTTACCTGAACCATGATTGCTTTGAAAATTATGAATTCTAGCTAGTCCACTTTTAAAGATAAATATACTGTTTATAATTATCTGAAATGCCACTTAATTCTTCCTCCTTTTCATGCCATTTATTCCCACAAGGGTGAGAGGAATTGATTTTCATTAGGGCTCACTTTGTTCTGATTTTTTCTAATGGAATATATTATTGATTAAAGTACAACCAGACCTTTTGTTGTTTTACCAAAATTAGAACCACCAGTCATTCTCGCAGATATGCAGCGTGGGGCAAAAGTAGGTTTACAGTTGTGGGTATGGGAAACAGTTTATTCTTCTATTATTATTTATTAGTTATTGTACTATTTTACATATAAACAATTGTAAACCTACTTTTGTCCCACCCTGTACCTTGGGTGAAGTATTGCTGGGTATGGTCCTAATGGATGCAGTTGTTTTTAAGGCCCAACCCCTGACATCAAGGGGCTTATAGCTTAGAGCAATCAAATATATACAGAGCTCAAATGCAAAGTAGTTTTGGAAAATGATAGAATAGAGTAAAAGAAAGTTCAGCTGATGATGAGGAAAGAAAACCAGAGGTAACTATGATGGAGAGCAAGACAAAAAGAGCATCTGAATAGTCCATTGATGTAGTTTCAGGAATAGACGAAGGTAAAGGTGGAGACAAGGATACAGTCAGAACATGTAGTCCCAGAAATCAAATGCTAATGCGAAGGAAAATTTGAAGAGACATAATAGAGGTACAGAATGTTAGAACAAGAATGGTCCCTAAAGTCTAGTCCATTGTTTTATAGATAAGGAAATTGAGGCCCAGAGGGGATAAGTAACTTACCAGAGGTCACATAGAATATCAGCAGCATAATGGGACCAAATACCCATCTGCTGAGTGTCAGCCTAAGAAAATTTTTTATCACATCATGCTAGGTTATTCAAGGTCAAAGCCTTCAGCAGTTACTGCTTCTTGAGTATGTAGTAGAATGGCCTGGTTGTCATTGTTTTTTCCTTTTATTAGATTTTATTTATTTATTTTTTTAGAGAGCGAGGAAGGGTGGGAGGCAAACAGGGAGAGAAACATCGGGAAATGTTTCTCTGCAGGAGAGATACATTGATCGATTGCCTCTCCCACATCCCCAACTGGGGACCTGGCCCACAAGCCAGACATGTGCCCTGACTGGGAATCAAACCGGCAACCTTTTAGTTCATAGGAAGGCACTCAGTCCACTGAGCCACACCAGCCAGGGCATCACTGTTTTTTAATATCTGTTTTTCTCTAAGGGTTTCTGAAAATGATAGCTTTCTTCCTGAGTCCTGAACGTGGTATGTATGTTCACTAGAATAACTTGCCCTTCATGTGTGGTAGTTCTGATCAGTAGTAGTTGAAATACCTAGAGGTGTTTTTGCTTCAAATGTTATAAGAGCATGCTTGGTATTTTCTAGAAAACATGGCCCTCAAAAGAAAGTATATGCTATATAACCCTTGTCTTGGCAAGGCCTTGGCAACAAGAGACCGAGTTGCACTGGTTTGGAGGCATCGTGCTATATTTAACATTAAGGTTTCTGCTGCAACATCTTTCTCTTTCTCACACACACACATATGCACACACACACAGGAGAGTTCATTCTGCACAAAAAGCAGCTGTCAACTTGCCGATGCTCAGGCTGTGCGGGTTGGGCTCTGCAGAGCTCTAGCAGGTGCCATTCACATGACACTACTGGGCTATAGTCTGAATGTGTCTCCTGGAGCTCTGCCTTGCTCTGCAAAGGCAGTACTCAGCTTCAAGTGGTCCCAAAAGATTTTCGGTAATGGTAAACACCACCAGCAGACATGAGCTAGCTCTAGTTCGTGTACACTTCTGGAGATCCAAAATATCCCTTTCTCTCATCCCTGACCTTTGCACTAGGCCACAAGAGATAAGGTCTATTTTTGGAGCTGTACCCCCAAGTTTTCACCTGGATTCTTCACCAGGCTCCTTTTGTCTGAATAGATCCAGTGACTCCTTCAAACCACTGCCTGGAACTTGTTACTTAATGCAGGCATTATACAGAGAGTAGCATCGTTCCCTTCTAGAGCCAACATCACTCTTTGGGTGCCTCAGTCTGGTTTTCCCCCTAATCTTGAAAACATCTTCCTCCCTCTGTACTGCCTTCTTTAGCCTCTCTTGTCTTTAATCTTTCCTTTCATTCATTTCTTGCCAACCCAGGCAAGGTTGCTATTCTCCATAGTCTTAACGATGTATCCCTAATGAGCCAATATTTTATTCCCTTCTGATACCCCGGAGAAGTGGCGGTGGGTGGGAAGTAAGATGATAATACTTGACACTTCTATCATATTGAAAACTCTCGCTTCTCTAGGTGACCCACTGTCTAGATTGGGAAACAACATATATATATGGGAACTCAAGAACTCACAACAATCGCCATGGGTTGTAATATGAATGCTTTGTTCTCAGTACAGAGTTTCACAGGAGATACACACGCACAGAGGCACACACATGTTACAAGTGGTGCAGAGATATAAGACATATCAACTACCTATATCTTATGAAGATTAAAGAAAAGAGTTTAGCAGAAAACAGTGATAATGAAAACTTGTAAACATCCTGTTGATTCTGAGAAACATTCGATATGCACTTCCACTCCGGGCTGTCACAGCGATCCCGAAGTGTGGGTAGCGTCACAGGCCCCATGTTCTAACTCAGTGATCTGTAACACAGTACGCAACTAGTGCTTTTGCACAGGTCTGGGTGCAAGTCTGCCTGGTAGAAGGATTTTGTGTTCCCACCACACATGACACCTATGGAAATCAAGATGCTTCATGGGAAGAAGGGACCATTAGGGGCAGCCCTCATTCATAATGCTGTGTGTTTTCTTGTATTCCTTGTTCAGATCAGATCACATAAAAATCACACGAGTGAGGTAGAGGCTGTTGTTCCAGCTTAAACCCCTGTGTGGTGAGAGGAGACTCATTTGCTCAGGATGACACAATCACAAAGGGACAAGCCAGGATTTGAGTCTGGACAGTCTGACTCTGCAGCAGGGTCTGGGAACTGCCACCTACAGGCCCTGTTTCGCTCTCCTCCTGGTTTTGAACAACGTGAGGTTGAAATGGTTGAAAAGAATAAAAAGAAGACTACTTCATGATAATACTTGTATATGTATGTTCTCTGGCTTCTTTCATGGTATGGCAGAGTTGAGTATCTGTTACTGGGGCTAGATTGCCTTCAAAGCCTAAAATAATTTGTTTTGGGCACTTAAAAAAAAATCACTGATCTCTACTGTAAAAGCTTCCCTCTTAGGCTATACTTTCCCCACTATAGTATGTTAAGCTTATATTAGAATTTCTAGATTATTTTGTATGATGTGAGAGTTTTAAAATGAAAATAATCAGCTGGGACCCTTTGGGGGATAGTAGCACAGATGTGAAATTTTAGGAGCAGCTCAATGAAGCCATGAAATAGATTCAATATTATATTAATGGAAAAATATAACAAATGTTCTACGCACACCATCGCTAGCTCTATGACTCATTAGAAAAATTCATCACAATTGACAAATAAAATGGAGTTTTATTCATGTACTACATCACCAATATATTTAGCTCATTTGTATTCATCAGGTTATTTTTCAAAATAGATAAAAAGCAGAACATTAACTGGAAATTATTAATAAAGCCACATACTTAGTGTTTTGGCTCATAAGGCCTATGAAGGAAGCTGAACGAATTAGCCTAGCTATGAAAAAGATTGATATTTGAGACACCTCCTGTGTGCCATGCACTTTATTGGGTGGAACCACATTACTCCTACAGCACCGTTTCGTGGATGAGGGTTCCAGGGCACAGAGGTAACAGAGGTGAAGTAACAGCTGCAAGTCAAGCAGCTGCTAAGTGCAAAGCCAAACCAGATCTTTCAACTCCAAATTTGGTATCTTTCTATAAAACAAATTGCAAGACATTTACCATTTCAACTTGTCAACTCGTGTAGAATGACTCATCCAGGGGTCCAAATGATTCCCTTTCTAAATGTTGCCCATCAGTGGCCTCTTACTTCTGTCTGTGATTTATTAGCTGTTGAAAGGGAGAAAAGTAGTTGAAGTGGCCATTGGGTCAGTGTCTGTCACACATACACACGTAGTTGGAGATGTTGACCAAAAATAAATGTTTTAATAATTTGACAGTTTTGATAAATTTTAATTCCCAGTTTTTATAGAATTAGGAAAGACAACTTTCTTGGTTTTCATGTGTATGAGAAATTTTTACTTGTGATTGGTAGTTATCTCAATTTTGCAAGTAGCATAGGACAAACATAGAAGTTTAGTGAAGACTAAAGAAGCAGTGGGCCATCGGGTGTTACCTGGAACCGATAGCACATATCCTAGAGTTGATGATGAGACAAGAGTGGTCAGCTACCAGGCCAACTTGAAGCATCCTGATTTTAGATGATTGTGATAAAAGGTCACAGCAAATATGTATAATATGTAATTGCTTACATAATATCAAAATTATGGTTTTTTTGCTTTTAAAAATGTTATAATTTTAAAATAGATATCTTTTACAATCAGACAAAACCAATTCTCATCTGAGTCTTTATGGAATACAAACATGTATTCACTTGTGCCTAAGAACAAAAAGATTGTGTGTACTTATACTTAGACAACTTTCAAACTTTGGAAAAATCAAGGACAGCGTGAATATTTATGAGATGAGTGTGTACTTGTGTATGTATCTTTTAAAAGGCTCAATTCCTGGTGGGCCTGTAATTTGGCACAATGGTTTTGTTCTTTGGACAGCAACTTTGCAATTTGTGCCAGGAGTTTTAGAAATGTTCTTACTCTTTGAAATACAACTTTAACTTCTAGGAATTGGCCTTAAAACAAATGTGAAAGATGCCCATCTTAAATAATCTGAGCGTACAAGCATAAGAAAAATGTTAACAAACTATAGCATATCCGAAGCATGAGCTCCTTTGCCATCAGTGACATGATGCTAAAAATACATACCTATTATCAAGGAGAAAACTTACGTTAATTGAAAATAAGAGATCTAAATTTTATAAAATTTGATCCTATTTCATAGGCATATGTACTTCTATGATAACACCGATCCAAATATGTTGCATTTGCTTTTTGATTTACCATGTTCCCCATTAGATGACACAGTTTGAGAGCAGGGACTGTGTCTTACTCAATGCATTCCTTTTATTATGAATAATATTTGGTAGATTGCAGATAATCTGTAACTTCTTTTGAATGAATAAGAAAGGTGAAAAAAGTGTTTATGTAACAAAATTATGATTTTACATTTCATTTAGTACTTTATTACACATGCAACCAGAATAGACAATATTTAAAGTGTTTACATATCAAAAAATGAGACATGGCATCTTTTCTCTAGAACTGTTGGTAGCTTAGATATCTGTTGTTGAAATGGTTCTTTGTAATTTGGCTCTAGTTTAAATAACCCTGCCTTAATGGGCCAACCTACAAGAGCAGATCCGTTGCTTGGTTTCCTCTCTACCCCAAGGTATTCTTTTACAGAATGAAAGTAACCAAAAATGCAATGCTGAATCTTATCAGCTCTAGTTTGGGGGATTGAGCCTTGAAGCAATGAGTGTTTGGGGGTCTGATTCTGTGAATGCTACTGAGTCTCAGCTTTCATTTCATCAGAGGATCTCATCTCACTTTGCAAACATTCCCTTTCTCTTAGAAACATCTTCCACAGTGTTCTTACCAGGTAAATACATCTCAGCCTGAAATATAAATCAATACATCAAATTAATTGCAATGAGTTGAGACCTGAAACCAAAGGAGAATACCTGACACCTAGCTCAAGTCAGAGATCACTATGCTGACTTGCTTTTAAAACTTTGAATTACCCATTAGAGATGCTTGTGGCTGTATCTTAGTTGGAATTTCTTTCTAGCACGAAAACAGTGGAGAAGAATTAGTGCTACAAGTGTTTCTTCCTTTTCTTTTTTTGAAAGAAAATACATTGTCAAACAGAAGACTTCTGCATGATAGGCAAACAAAACACACCTTACAGGTTTATAACTTCAATCAATAAGCTTGCAAATGTCCTAATGTAACTGGAATATGTCATCTCAGTTTGGTTGCCAAGAAGATAATCTGACTCTTGGTTTTATTTTCCCAACCATATCCTTTACTCAGAATCTGGAGCTGAAAATGCTTCAACAATTAGCAGAGGGATATTTTATGTAGAAAGTTTTGATCTGTAATGAAGCCAAGGGGCCCACCTAACAGAGATTCCATTTGCCTATATTAGGAAGGCCTAGCTCACCATTCCCCTCCCACACCCAGTTCATCTTAAGCTTCAGTTCTTCAGGCTCCCATAGAATTTAGAAATGATCTGCAGTAACTTATTAGGTGCTTTTGTGAAAATTAGGAAAAATGGCACACTCGTCAGGCAGGCCAATTAGTAAAAACGACTTTTTTGGATGGAGGAAGTAGCACCCTGAGGTTCAAGGTTGGTCATCAGCCCCCTACCACCCCTTTGGCTGGGATCCACAGCACTGGGATCCAATGCTGTGGATGGCAGCCCTGGACTAAAGGTGAGTCTCCCCTGTTAGTGTCAGAATTGCAGGAAGCATTTGAGAAGTATAATGTGAAAGGAATGCCTCCAAATCTTGATTGGCGTGGGTCATATGTGTTTCAGTACCTACAGGTCTTTTAAAAATAGTTCTTGACTGTATCAAACAATAGCTGATGCCAAACCCAGTATGTAAGCAACAAACTATTATAATGTACAGCCAATATTTGACCTACAAAATGGCAATTTTCTTTGGTTCGACCTAAATACTTCCCTGATCAGCAGTTCTTGGCCATTTTTCTCATGTTCTGATTTCAAATACTTCTGGTCTATTATCCTTACACCTCATGCTTTTTTATTCTGTCTCTATAAGACAGTAAGCTGAGCTGGTATCTTAAAGGGCTGCCATGTCTGTTAACTCTTGACACTGTTGAAAACAGCTTTGATTTGATATCGTTACTGTCAGCACATTGAGTGGGTGCCAATATCAAGATAATATAGTAAGGAATGGGTTTTTTTTAAATAAGTGGAAATGCTGTAGCAGAAGAGTCACCAGCATCATTTTTTAAATATACCTAGAAAAAATAAAATGGCTGGATTAATTTCTGGATAAGTATTTTACAAAAAAAATGGTACAGTGCTTTTGTATGTTATAATGCTCAGATATGGTTTAACTGTTTGTATGGAATAAATGAGTCTTACTTCCCCCAAAGAAAGGTTACTCAATTTTCTATTAAAACTTAAGATGTTTGAATGAACTTTGAGAAACTTTGACAGTCATGCTAATGAGCTTTACTGCTTTGTTTATTATAAGAAAGGAAAGAAAGATAGGAAGTTAGAATGAAATGGAGGAAGTATGGCAGGGAGAGAGGGAGAGAGAGAGGGAAGGACAGCAGGGTCCTGATTGCAGGGGGAGGGATGTAAGGAGACTAATGGGTAATGGAAAAAAGATAATAATTTTTTTTAAAAGAAATTGAAACCTAAGGAAAACCAGTTGTAAACAGCTAACTACGACTTAACCTATAGCTGGTCAAATAATTTCCCACTTTCGCTTCCCCATCTTCTCTGTGTAAGTCTTTCCCCTAGCTCTTGTTGGCTGAGCCCTGCAGGGCACTCCCAGTTTGGCAGTGCCCTGTTGAAAGTGATTTTGCTCAAATGAACTTAAAAATGTTAATATACTTCTCTTTTATCTTTTCCCAAATTGCAGGCTTAGAATGGCACATTTTCCATTAATAGGTGTTCATATGGAACATGACTAAATGGAAGTACCTAAGACAAGACAAAAAAGATAAAGAAGTAAATTTTAAATATAGAAATTATTCATACCTTTCCATTATAAAATAGGTCTCAGTATCCTAAGTGCCTTACATATGTTTGCTAAAAATATTTTAATGCAATCATTTTAAAAACCAGCTCTAAAATCCAGTTAGTTGAACTTGGCTTTATTATTTTACTTTGACTAATTGTAATTTCCCTGTAAGTCACTTTATCTATATTTCAATATTTTTATCTGTACTATGGAATGGTATGAAATTATAGGATGTAAATGTATCTTTCATGGTCAAGTTAAACAATATGTGTAAATGTAGCAAAGAGCAGTATAAGGTTTTATTATTTACCTTGTTTCTAAAATTATTGTTCTCCTGGGAACAGACATTCCATGGGAGGGCACAGAAAGCATCTGCAGGTATTTCTATTGTTGTTGAGTAAAGCAAGAGTCTTCAGATATTACTCAGTCGGGCCATTGTTCTCAGAACTGCCCATAGACTTTGGGAATCAGACAAAGACATCTGTCCTCCAGTGGACATGGCCCAGTACCAGGGCTATGGCTGGATGAGCTGAGTACAGTATGGATTTCAGTCCACACACAGCCCTCAGTTGGGCACACTCACTCAGGACATGACCTCCTTAATTGTGTGAGGCAACCCTAGTGGTTCTCTCCAAAAGCAATGATAGATTGTAGAACCCTGCCCTTGACTTTAGCACAAGAACCATGCACCTGAGTGTTAGAGGGCAACCATAGTAGGCACATGCACTGGAAAGAAGCACATTCCTTGAGTGCAGTGATTCACGTGAATCTGTAGAGAAGCAAATATCGGTAAATATTTTAACTAGGGTCATATAAATGCAGGTGATGAAGATCCTGTACTTTACAGACTGAGCCTGGAACGAATGCAAATAGCAAGACTGAGAAGTCTGTTCCATTAGTGTACCAGCTCTGACGGGTCAGAGTGCATGGACCATTGTGGGACCCAGAACAGGACCACGGGATAGTGTAGATCCAGGGAGCGTGTGTATGTGTGTGTGTGTGTGTTCTAGGAACCTTTATTTTTTTCAAAACAGTTTAAATCCAATATCTCTATTGCTTAGGTAAAATGTGATTTTTCCATTTTGAGACTACTGACCAAAGGGTGCATATATAGTAATTCCCTGAACCAAAAAATCTTTGTAGAGTTTTTAAGTGATCTGAATGTAGAATCACAGAGAGCAAATTTTAAAACAATAATTATGGAAATAATATAGTTATGATTTACTGAACAATGTCTTTCAATTCTGGGCATTAGGTTAGATATTTTATGTAAAGGAATAATCACCTCCTGTTTTACAAGAGGAAGACACTAAAGTTTATAGAAGTTAGACAGCTTGTCCTCTTCTCAAAGGTAAAAATGGCAGAAGCTGGCAATTACCCCAAATGTATACTGTAATATCTCATGCAAACTCTTTCTTAAAACTGCAGAAGAATATTAGAGTTTGAGATAATTCCATATTGTTTTAAGATACTCCTTATACTGGATTATAATACTCAAGCTTTTTTCCTTTTGTCTATCTTTTATTCTTTCTCCTCTTCTCCCTCCTTTCTTTCATCCTTTCTCTTCCTGTCTTCATTTTTTCCTTCCTTCTTTCCTGCTTTTCTTCCCTTCTCTCTTTTATTCATAAGGTTATGTGCAATATTTTTATATCATTCATTACAGACATTAAGTTCTAGTCACTATTTACACATACCTTTGTATCCATAATTGACTGAATTACCATATGTCTGAGCTCAAAAGGATCTAGGAGATTATATATTCACCTTCCTTACTTATACACAGGACAAGTAAGGCCCAGAGAAGGAAGGTGATTTGGGCATGATCACACAGCTTGTTATTAAAAGAACCAGAACCCAATTCTAAGATACCTGGTATGTAGACCAGTGTTCACCCAAAGTATAAAATGTCTACTAGATATGTTATATTTCACATTTATACCTCTCATGATTTAGGTCAAAAGGTGCTCAACCTAAAATCTAATCATCACTAGAAATGAGTTTTTTTCCTTAAAAGACAGCTTTCTATGTTGAAGGTTAAGTGGCTGCCATGTTGGTGTCCGGCCAGCATAACTCAAATGTACCAATATCATTTACTTAAGGAAAAAATGTATGTGTGTGTTATAATATTTAATTAGGAAAAAATACATAATCACATAATGTGCTTGATGATGGGATATGCAACAATGGACCATTTCCTTAAGGAGTTTACAGTTTGTGTTTATAGTTTACAATTTACATATAGTTTATAGTTTATATGTTTACAATGTGTTTATAGTTTTGTGTATAATGGGCTTGGGTAGGAGTGACTAACAAATCATACATAAACTAACATATTGAATATCATTAAAAATTGTAATACTCATTCTTAAGGGCAAAAAGGCTATAATGACAGAGAATAATGGGGTCACCTATTTAGTTAAAAGGATGAGGGGAAGATTCTCAGAAAAGTAGACATTTAATCGGAGACCTGAAAGATGTCTCAGGAAGAAGGAACCACATGGGCAAAAACTTTGAGGCTTGAATGAGCTGAGGACATTCTTAAACGCCCGATACTAGGCAGGGAGTAAGTGAAATCTTAGGCAGGGTATTACAGGCCATGGTAGAGGGCATTTGAGGTTTATTCCAGTTGCAATGGAAAGCCTTTAAAGAATTTAAGATAAGAGAGTGAGAGACTTGATTTTTTTTTTTTTTTTGGCAAAGATTATTTATGGTGATGAGACCAAGAACAGGTGTTAAATCCATATGTGGGGTAGGGTGCCCTTCATGGTATTAATTTCACTGATTCATGGAAGAGTAAGGTCTCCGCTGCTAGGATATTCATACAACCACAAATACAACATCATAGAGGGGGATTAAAGGGTTATAGATTAGGCATTAAGTCATATATTGACCTTTATAGTTCTCCCTAAATTTTGAGCTTCTATTGTTCCATGAATGGAGCTAATTTTTGAAGGTCTTTTTAAGAATTATAGAAAACCATAAAATAAAGAAGTTATTGTTTAGAATGGAATTCTCCCAAATTTTAGAAATTGAATATATACTTACCTACAAAGGAGATATCTCTTCCCAAGTTGGGCCTGAAGTATATACTCTAACCCCCTTCCATGAGAGCAAATGTCCCATTTTCTTTTTTTGGCTTAGCATGTATCACCTACTGATTTTGTTTAAAACGGAGACCCTAGGCTCCCATACCTTGGGGATTCAAATTTAACAGACCTGAGGTGACACTTGGGAAACTGGAAGCTTAATAAGCACCAAGGAGATTCCAATGAGCATGGCAGATCAGGGCTACACTTGAGAAACATTGGACTTGGCAGCTAGGAGCTCCTATTCAGATCCTATCTCCCCTTCCCCTCTAGCTGTCATCCAGTGACATCAGGAATATTATAGCTCTTAGGATATTTTACTTGCTGTGTAGCATTGGCCCTTTTTGAGCCCAAGCCCCTTCATCCATAATGATGCCATAAGATGCTGTTGTGACGAACAAAAAATTCAAAATGCAAAATGCTGACCTCAGTGTCTGAAACATCACAGCTGCCCAGTAAACAGTGACTATTATCTGCTTTATTTCTGCCTGTCTAATTCCTTTGGCTGCCTCCTCCCTACTCATTTTGGTTTCCTAATGCAGAGTCAGCATTCGCCTGTACTGGTTTATTTCCCAATTATTGTTGTCTTCCTGTTGCTTCTGCCTCTCTCACAAATTTCCAGAGACCTGCCTTTTGCAGCTATCACCTTAATTAAAGTTTTGTACTCTCTCTGCATTATTATAAAGACACCAGAATAAATACACTAACATTACATCCATGGAATATCTATAACTATCAAATTAGTTTACTCTTGTGTTTCCTGCGACTCACAATTATCTCTTGTAAAACCACTCATCTTTCCTGTTTAATCTAACATGAATACTGTGAAGCAGAGAAGACTATGCAGTGGACAGATGAGGTTCTGGAAAATGCTACCAAATTATGAAAAACATTTGAATTGCATTAGCTTCCACTGAATATAAACAAAGCCTGAACAGAGAAAGGTCAGTCCACTCTGGGGCAGTGGACATACTAATTTGTATATGTTGTCTTCAAAAATCCCAATTTAAAAGGGGTCTACATGTAAATATATATATATACACACACACATATGTAAAATGGCTAAAATATGGCTGAATAAATCACTTATTTCCATTTTTTATGTATGTTTAAAGTCAAGAGCCTGTTCCAGTCTGTTTGAAATTAAAAGGAAATACTCATTGAATTAAACATAATTGCAAGCAAACTCTAGGTTGTGCTGGAAGAGAACCAGGGGACAAGTGAAATTAAATATTGGGGGAATCTGGGTATTCACAAAGTGTGGCTGGTTTCATTTGCTTGGTTCCATTCAATCTACCTTTCAACAGGGCCAAAGATGCCAAAACAAATAACCACATTTTTCAGAACAAAAATATCATTATGTAATCTTCTTTTGTCTTTTAATGAACTCCTAAGAAAATTTTTGCAAAGGTATAAAATTTAAACCACTACTAGCCACATATTTGTAGTTTATGTTCATTTAAGAGAATAAAATTTCACTAAATGAGAATTGTGCCAGAAAACCCTGGCCTGTCACTTGCCACCTAACTCTCTCTCTATTTTACCCTTCCTCTGGGTTAGGTGGAGTTGGAATTTTTATATCACCCAGTTCTGAGTATTGAAAAGGGGGAAGTATAGCAAACACAGCTTTCTTCTCCCTGCTCTTGGCCCAAGCAGAGAAAGAGCTTGACCTTCCCAGGAAGCTTAAACTATGGTTCATATTTGATTTGGGGGAGGAGGGGTAGCAAGAAACAGGAATCATAATTATAAAGATGCATCAATAATAAATAACAAATGCAGAGATATTTACATCATACTTAGTACTTTTTTTCTAAACACTTTTAGGAACAAGCTGGCCTACGTTCACTAGGGTAGTGGTTAAAATGCAACACAAAATAGCCCCTTAATGACACCAAAGACTCTAAATGGATCCAAAATGCTTCATTTATATGCACAAAGTAGTTTTCTTTACAGAGTACTAGTGCTTCATAATTTTTTCATTTTCTATTTTGGAAAAAGGGCTTTGTTTACCATTATTTAGCTCTCTCTGTTTTTGCTTAATCAGTTTTCTAATAGAAAACACAATTTTCTATTTTGGCTTACCAAGAATTTTACTAAAAGTAGCTCGTCGGGCCCTGGCTGGTGTGGCTCAGCGGGTGGGAGCATCGTCCCCTAAACTGGAAGGTTGTGGTTTAGATTCCCCGTCAGAGCACAGACCTAGATTGTGGTTCCGTCCCACCAGGGCACGTATGAAAGGCAACCAATTGATGTTTCTCTCTCACTTCAATGTTTCTCTCCCTCTCTCTCTCCTTCCCTTCTGCTCTCTCTAAAATCAATAAACACGTCCTTAAGGGAGAATCTTTTAAAAAGTAGCATGTCAGGCTGAAAACGTAGAAATTAGATGGGCTATTGAGGAAAGTTCTGATTTTATTTTTAAAGCAAAAGTGTTAGTTATAAGTGATTCCTGCTAAATAATAGATTCAGCTAAAAAAAAGATGCCCTCATTTGGTGTGCTTTAGTACTTCAACAAAAACGAATAGGTTACAAGTTTATTCCACTCACTTTTGTAACAAATTTATTGAGCACCTACTATGTGCCAGGCACTGTTCTAGAGGTTGTGACTACATTAATGAGCAAAAGAAAACAAACCGCTGTCGTTTGCATGCACGTCTCAGGAGCAGAGGATAACAACAATACTAATTTTTTAAAAAGTACACAAGTGATATGAAAGACCAGTTTGTCTAAAAGATTAATTCTCTAACACAAGAACCAGAGAAAATTGGAGCACATTTTAATATTATCTCAAATGTGTTCATAAAGAATTAATTGTGGATGAAAAACCAAACACATTTTATCACCTTCAGATTTTCTGAATTTCATTCATTCATTTTACTTTTTATGAGCACTGTAACCCTGTCGTAGTTAAAAATCATCCTTGATCAAAATTAAAACTCATTTATTGAACTCTAAATGACAATACATGTGAAAAGAATTAGTACAACTCAACATTGAAGCTCATATAGTTGAAAAAGTGGAATTTGCAAAACTTACTGATGATTTTGCTAATACCAAGTTATGATAAACTGTGTACTAAATTTGTTTAAAACATATCTGTATTAATGAATTTTTATTATTGGAAATTTTAAATGTTGTTTACCGAGTTATTTTTATTTTTCATGATTATTCTTTATTTTTAATCTTTATTTTTATTTGATTAAATGGATGGGTAAATAAACTTTACAAAGATATAGACATGCAAGTCAGAAGCACAGAGAGTCCCAAACAAGATGGATTCAAAGAGGCCCACTCCAAAACACATAATTAAAATGGCAAAAGCTAGAGATATAGGGAGAATCTTAAAAGCAGCAAAAGAAAAGCAGTTAGTTTCCTAGAGGGAAGTTCTCATAAGACTGTCAGCTAATTTCTCAAAAGAAACTTTGCAGGCTAGGAGGGATTGGCAAGAACTATTCAAAGTCATGAAAAGCAGGGACCTACAAACTAGATTGCTTTACCCAGTAAAGACATCATTTAGAATGGAAGACAGATACAGAGCTTCCCAGACAAGAAAAACCTAAAAGAGTTCATCATCACCAAACCATTATTATATGAAACCTTAAAGGAACTTATTTAAGAAAAAGAAGATAAAAACTATGAACAATAAAACGGCAATAAATACAATATTATCAACAATTGAATCTATAAAACAAACTAAGCAAACAAGAAGAACAGAGACAGAATCATGGATAGGGAGAGCATTTTTGATGGTTGCCAGAAGGGAGGTGGCTGTGGGGATATGAGTGAGGAGGTGAGGGGATTAAGAAGTACAAATAGGTAGTTCCAGCATAGCCATGGGGATGCACAGTACAGGATAGGAAGTGGAGTGGCCAGAGAACTTATACGCATGAGCCATGGGCATGAACCATGGTGTGGGGATTTCCTGAGGGAGAGGGGGCTGTAGAGTGGAGGGAGGTAAAGGGGGAAAATTGGGGCAACTGTAATAGCATAATCAATAAAGTATATTTTAAAAGAAGGTATTTTTGAATTAGTGTTACATACATATGTTACAAAATTTAAAAGTTAAAAGGAATATATAATGAAAATAGGTCTGTTTTTCTTTTATTGGCCTCACCCTCCCTGAGTCATGTACTGTCACTAGATTCCTGTAGCTTTTTTCAATGATATTCCAAAGGAGTTTCTCAAACTTTAACGTGCATATGAATCTTGTTAAAATGCAGATTCTGATTCAGAGGGTTTGAGGTGAGGCTTCAGAGTTCACATTTCTAACAAGCTCCCCTCTGAGGCTGATGTTGCTGACCCAGGGCCACACTCCCAGCTACAAGGTGATGAAGCACATTTGTTTATATTTGTTTCTGTGTTTGTTTGTTTATTGGACTGAAGAGAGCAAGATATTCTTGTATACATATACAACTTACTGCTCTTTTACTGCAACTTCAGCACAGAGTTCCAGCCTTGAGTTTTTCTTTATTACACTATTTTCTTCTAATCTTTGTCTGAAGTGAGAATTCATACAGTATGTAAAAATCATACCATAAATGAACAATGAAAGGCAGCAACACGATCATTTGCAGCATGCCACTAGGGGATGCTTAAATCATAAGAACTATGAGACTCCCTCTTTGCACATTTTTCATCCATTTTTTTGCAGATGTTTACACTTTATTTTTTTTAACTTTTTTAAATTGTTGTTTAAGTTCAGTTGACTTCGTTTTCTCCCCACTACCGCTCCCCACCACAGCCATCCTCTCCTCCACCCTCGATCCTAACCCCCTTTGGCTTTGTCCATAAAGTTAGCAAATCCTCAAATCCAAGCGACCTCCTACATTTGGGCAGAAGGCACAGTGAGAACTTTAGCTTGCAGCCAGTACCGTTAATCCAATAACAACATCATCATACTGGGAAATGGTACAATTAAGTTCCTTAAAATCGATATGAAGTACAAAGATCTTTAAATATTTTAGTCACAAACATATATTCTGCCTGAATAAAACAGTCTCAAGAGATGACAATGATCAGTAGCAACCAGGGTACTAATGTTGTCTTTGTTGGACTTACGTGCAAATGAATTCAGAAACCATGGGGGCAACTTATAAAACATGAAAAGTTCAAGTTTGTATCTTGCCCTCTGCAAGAAAAATAAAATAAAATAGAAAATAAAAGATGCTTAGAGCACTCGAATTTGTCCACCGACTCTGTCGGCAGAGTCTGTTTCTATGAGTACTTGCTAACACAAGATTTGGTTTTGAGAGACAACCAATATCAGAGGCACTTTTCAGAAATAAAGATTTGGATCATTCAGTCTCAAATTCTGTGTTATTAGCAGAGAGGGGAGCGGGTACAGATTTCTCTTTGATGCCAAGTTAGTGTCTATCAATGATGCCTTTGGTTTGAATGGCCGTGGAAGTCTACGATCTGGAGAGTTCTTAGACTGGGTGCTGAGATGGTTGTTTTGAAGTGCTCGAGGCTGCAAGATCCAGCTGCTGGGAGACTGCGACTTGGATCTGCCTAATCCTCTAGAGCCTGAGTCACAAAGGTTATGTAGAAGTGTGTTGAATACTATGCAGAGTGTCACAGATAAAAGGACACACTTTGCTGAAATTCCAATTGAGTTAAAAATCTGTCAGGTCCATAGTAAAACAAAATAAAAACACTCAAACAAACATGAATATAGAACAGAGTAGAATGCAAAAGTCGAATGGATTTTTAAGTTAAACATGAGATTTCAAAATGATACGGAACTTACATTTATGCCTCCAGGCCCTGGAGAACACATTTATTGGCTTCCGCCAGTAGAAGGATGTTTGAATGGGAACATTTTAGAAGTACTGTGATGCACATTAAAAGGGCAAGAGGGGAAAAGGGTGCTTGAGAAGATAAGAAACAGATTGTTTGAATGGCAACTACATTTTGTTGCCTCCTGCATGCCTCTGGAGTAGGCCTGTGCAAAATATTTTGGAACCAAAAAAGTTGCTGTTATAGTTTTGAAATAATTGACTTTCTGCAGGAAATGAGAAAGCGACTCAGAGGTTGTTGAAAGACTCCCACTGGCTTAGTAGCTGTCATCAATGAACTTTTAATGAATAGAGAAAAATTTGTGATTTGGGGCTCCTTGTAGGCTAGAAGAGGTACGAATATTTTTCTAGAATTAACCCATTTGTGCTGCAAGTAGAAAACAAGTCATTTCTTTACAGGAGAAAAAAAAAGTGTGATATAGTAAACATGGTCTTTCACATATACCAAGTTTTAATTCCTAGCTTCAGCCTTTGGTCAGGAAACTAAAATTCTTTAGGCTTCAGTGTTCTCATCTGAAAAGTGGGGGCAAGCAAAAGGATGTAAGGGGTTAACAGTGGGTGCATGTTTGCTTCTCCTCTTTTGTGTTTTTCCTTCTATGCCTTTGCATTTCTACCCCCCATTTCCTTCCTGCCCGGGAAGTCAACAATGAGTAGAACATCTCTGTTTGAATGGGAAAATGGTGCTCTGTATGAGGAAGTTGGAACACATGACCTGGGACTCAGCCAACCCCGAGATTCTATGAAACCTTTCTGCTAAGGAAGCGTTTAGAGAAATAAACTGCCTAAAATGTAATCACATTCATATCCTACTGTTTACTGGCACTTCAAAACTGAATTTACACAAAACGACGGCCTCGACGCAAGTAGAGAAAAGCTGTGTGGCAGTTAGATGTGTATCACATAGGCACAGTTGACTCCTTAAAAGGGTAAAAACCTTAGTAGATGTGTGGATGGTGATACACACGCGATGAGCCCACAATCATTATGGCAGTGGCTTTGGTTGGCACCATTCTGAAGTAAATGTCATGTTGCTTCTTTGGAGGTTGCAGGACTGGCATGCAGCAAAGCATATGTTTGCAAGTAGATAGCTGGGTAAGAGGAGCTGCTCTTTCCCCAACAAGAGGACTGTTCAGTAGCTAGTACACGAAGCTTTAAAAGGCGCCACTGCCACTAAATTCTCTGTAGAATTGAAATGCAATTACATCTCAAGGACAAGTGCTAAATATAAACAGAAGAGGCTGAATACATGACTTTTTTTAAGCTTTGTTTTTGCAGTATATTTGCAAGAAGAATTAACTACCCCCTTCCCCCCCCAAAAAAACACAGTATAATCCTTAATTGAAACACAGAGATCAGGCAATTTGGTAAATCTTTTAGAAGCTTTTTCCAGGAGCTTATTGTACCTTTAAAGAAGTGGTCTTTTCTTAATGTCCATAAGCAAGTATAAAGACACGAAGGTAATTAATAAAAGAATCAAGTTACTAAAAGTATGCAGAATGAGATACCAGAGTATGTGCCATAATAATCAGAAAAATTAGGCAATATGTTACATGAGGATATGTACATAAGTGGTAAAAACTATGTAAATGGGAATGATAATTACAAAAATTCAAGTTGTGGGTTCTTCCTTGGGGAAGCAGGCAAATACAATCTGTATGGTGTACACAGGGTTTTTCACTGAGTGAATAATCCATGGGTGTTTATCGTTGTGTTTAAATAGTTACAAAATCTTTTTTTAGATATGTTATACTTCCTTAATTTTAAAATTGGAAAAAGTGAAATAAAACAAGGTGAAGAGAAAGTACAAAGTAAGTTGTTTAAAAACCAATGTGATATGTTAGTAAAATTAAATATAGTCAACTCAAGTTGATAGATGTATCTTCATATTATACATTTTAAAGATTTAAATACAGCACATACAAGACATAACTAAAGCGTAAGTCCCTAGAAGGGCTGAAGTTTAAGTAGATAGATGAAAAAAGGTATATCAGATAATACTAACAAAAGATTAACTTTCGTAGCTATTTGAATAATGGAAAAACTGGACTTTAGGGAAAAATGCAACTTTTTAAATTCTCTCTATCTGCAATTCGCCTTATTTATCCATTTATCCTCTGAGCCTACTCCATCCAGGTGTCTGCTCAGGACTTTTTGATAAATCATCTCTATTTTAGTCCTATTCCTAGCTAACCATTTCCAAAACCTAAGATCTTTAATCTCTAACTCTGGTAGTTCTTATGTATGTATCATTTAAGTTGGTACGTAGTATATACTGTATTTTAGTGTCGATATTCATGCATTTCTTTAACTAAATTATAATGTCCTAGACCTAGAGGCTATACCTTATTCACCTTTTAACACCTTCTGTCACCTTCTGTCACCTCACTCTAGGACCTGCCACATGGTAGAACCAGGTCACCTGGCATATAGTAAAAGTCAATAAACATGTCAGCAGTCGACTGAAAAATGGCTTCTGAAGGCATATTAAAAGCTCTTGCAAGATGTTTGAGTACTTTACCAATGCCGGGCATTTACATTTTCTAAGCAACCTCTCTGCCAAAGTTTTTAGAATGGAAAAAGGAAGAAACACTATAGTTAGGGAGTGACTAACCCCCAAAGCTGTGAGGGGTAGGTGAGGCTAGATCCTATCCCCAATAGGAGGGCGCCCCCCTCTGGATCTAGTTGGGAACTCCCACACGTCCCGGACTAAGAGTAGGGACTGCATGTAATCAATAGACTTCTTACCCCTGTTCCTGGAGCGAAGACCAACATATAGTACAAGTCAATCAATACTTCTGCAAAGTGTGAGCGAATTAGATATTAGTCTGGGACTATTTAGTTCGCTCCCATGTCTTCTAAATAACCTATCATTGAAGGCTTCCCAATGTGGGTCTTTAGCTCTGGCTTCTCCCCACAGGGAGAGGATGACTGGGGCGGAGGGGGATGGGTGGAAGGGGGTGGCTGGCAGAAGAGCCAGTCGCTCTCAGGAGGGAGCATATGTCAACACCGGATTTTATTCTCTGGGTTTAGGAGCTGATTGGAGCAAAGCTGAATAGAATGGAACCAGGTCTGCCAGCTGATGGTAGACTATAGAAACACACAGCATGTTTCAAAAGAGTGGGGAAGCCCATTGAGAAGTAGCTGGAATTCCTCCTCTCTCGTACCATACAAGATAGGCTGTCTGCTGCAAACCTCTTTTAAACACACTATTTTTTGAATAGGCAACACATAAACCAAATGGTCTAAAATTCAAAGGGTACAATAGGGTACATGCTAGAAAAAAGTAAGTGTACTTACTACCTTTGCTCAAAGCTGCGCTCTCTAGAGACGTCTACAATTACCAGTTACTTCACTTAATTTGAGCTACATAAGCATTTCATCCTTGGGTGCACATATACATGTTTATATGTATTCATACATTTTTAGAGAAATATTTCATATAATAACATACTATATTGAATCTTGATTGCTTTTATTTGAGAATTTAGACTGTAATTCTTTTCATTTTCATTTTTGTTACCTTTAAAATCCCAGCCTCTGTTACTATCTGTATATTGACAGCGTGCCACATTTTTTAATGAGCTCATGAATGAATGATTCCATAATAGTCTCTAATTCATTCTGAACCTAAAAGCCACCCGCCAACATTTATAAATGCTTTCTCTTAGACCTCATCTCCCGTATGCATCTGTGTTGCCCCTAAAATCGTATTCATCCTTCAAAGTTATCTAAAAAATTGTGTCCTGCAGGAGAAACTTCCCTGAATATTGCCTCTCAGTGTCTCCTCCAGTTCTCTCAAAGCATTGAACAATTGTCTACCCTTTTCTATTGTCCTCTGATTTTCATTTGTTAATATAATAGCATGAAGATGCGAATAATATTCTTGATAGTACTTTTATTGAGTACATATCACTTTGCTAAGCACAATTATATGTATTATTTCATTAATCTCTATAACACACCTATAAAGTTGGTGACATCATATCATCGTTGTGGCATACCTGTCTGTGCCCTTCTAATGTCACCTTGACTCACCCTTGAGATCATGAGCAGACTCTTCTTATGCACCAATTGTTTCCAGCATCTTGATGCCCAAGTGACCTCTGCAAAGTGTGCTTATCCTGAGTGGGTAGGGCAGAAGTGCTAACATACTGACACCCAGAAGTGACCCTTAACCAATGAGGTATAGACGTTGATAGATAACTACACCAGCTTTCTCTTCCTTCAGTGGGAAAATTGTGAGTTGTGTTCTACCCAGTCATTTCTAGGGTCTCTGTGTGATTTGGCCTTGGTTGCCCATAGTAGTAAAACCCTTTTTATCTTACCCTTTATTACCTTTCCTCTCTTCTCTTTCTCAGTTTCCCCCTTGCTCACTTTCTGAAATCACCTGCCTAATAAACTACTTCCACTCACATCCTGTCTCAGGGTCTGCTTTGGGGGAAATCAAAGCTAAGGAAAGTGAGGTTTAGAGCACATCACTTTTCACGTTCATCTATACATCAAGTGGCAGAATCAGAACAAGAACCAGAAGTCATATTCAAAAGCCCCATACATGACTACAAACTGAATGGTAAATGCCTCAAACCAGACATAAGTCCTGTGCTCCCCGCACTGCGTATTTCAAAATGCAAGCCAGAGTCACAACTTAACACATACTTCTGCCAGGCAACAACATTTTGTGTTTTGGAGAGTCTTTTCTCCACCTCCATACATCAACACATCCATTGTAGGCACTATTAGCTAAACACAGGTGCTCATAATTTACTTCTGAAACTGATTTAAAGAAAAAGACTTCCCTGTTTGTTCACTTGCTGAGACTTCTCATTGTTGTTCTACAGACAGCAACTTCATCCTCGCGAATGCCCAGGTGGCCAAGGGTTTCCCCATAGTCTACTGTTCTGATGGCTTTTGTGAGCTTGCTGGATTTGCCCGGACTGAAGTCATGCAGAAGAGTTGCAGCTGCAAATTCTTATTTGGGGTTGAAACCAACGAGCAACTGATGCTTCAAATAGACAAGTCACTGGAGGAGAAAACAGAATTCAAAGGAGAAATTATGTTCTACAAGAAGAATGGTGAGTTGGCTTTCTTTGGTGCTCATTGGACAGTGGTAAAGGGTCACCTTCTTTCAACTCAGTAATTGCTCGATAAGTCCCATTAAGCCCATTAAGGCTTAATGATATTTCTCATAAATACATTCTGTTACAGAAGTCCCACAAATGACTTGAACAATGGCCTTGTTTTAGCCATTATTGGCATAAACTGCCTGAAAACTTAGCCTGAGAATTATAACTTTGATATCAATAGATTAACTCAATTCTTATATGTTAAAATGAAGTATATTACTATTATATATGGTAATTCTTAAAAATATATATTAGATATGAAAGTTGTTATATATTGACAGATGATCTTTTACCTAGAGATATTTTTCCAAATGTCATGTCTTTAAGAACCACATCTCCACCTGAGTCGTTACAGACAGAGATCGAAGTGTTTGCTGGCAGAGCAGGAAGTAAATTTAAAGAACATCAGCACAGGCATTTTTCTCTTTCACTTCCCCAGCCACAGAGCTTTTCTCACCACTCTTTTAAATCTGAAGACAAAATAAGAGACACATGTTGTCTCAGGGTGAGAGTAAATTTGCCCACACTCAAAACTGCCATTGGGAAAATACTAAGTATTTTCTTGTGGCTAAAGTGGATCTAGGGATGGATGTGATATCAGCAGTGCTTGGGACCTATGTGGAAATAGATATCATTATCCTGTGGGCCCTGGGAGAAGGGATAAATCCAAGAGGCGTGATGTTGGGAAAATGCCGAATCAAAAATTAGAACAAATCATTGTTTCCCCAGTTCCTATCTCCTTAAAGTAACATACACCCTTGAGTTTTAGCTGGGCACATGGCTGCCAAACTAGAGAATATGTTTCCCAGCTTTCTTTGCAGTTGGGTTGGGCATGTGTCTAAGTTTGAGGCCAATGATAATGTAAGAAGGAATGATTTATGTGATTTCTTGGTAAAATCCCTAAAAACTGAAATTGTTTACCCTCTAATTTCTCATCTCCTTTCCCATGGTGCTATGGACTGAGTTGTATCTTCTCAGAATTTGTATATTGAAGCCCATACCAGCCCCCTCTCCAATGTGACTGTATGTGGAGATGGGGCCTTTACAAAGGTAATTAAGGTTAAATGAGGTCATCAGGGTGGGCCTTAATCCCATATGACTACTCTCCTTATAAGAAAAGGAAGTGATACCAGGGGTACCCCTGCCTAAGTCATATGAGAAAACACAGAGAGAAGGCAGCTGGCTGCCAACCAAGGAAAGAGGCCTCAGAAGAAGCCATCCCTGATGGCACCTTGGTTTCAGACTTCCAAACTCCAGAACTGAGAGAAAATCTATTTCTGTTGTATAAACCACCCCGTCTGTGTACTTTGTCATGGCAGCCCTAGCAAGTGAATACAAATGGGTCAGAATGTTAAGGTTAGGCTGGAAAGCCAGCTTCAATCATTGACAAGGACGATACAATAGAGGAATGCAGAAGAGCTATATGGAAAAACTCTGTTGTTAGAGATCCACCTTATCCACCCCAGGGAAAGAGAAATACATTTCTATCTTGTTCGAATCACTATCTTTTAGATATTTTTGTTACAATATTCAAATTGTACTCTAACTCAGAATTTCTCAACCTTGGCACAGAAGAACATGTTGGGCAGGGAATTCCTACATTGTGGGCAGCTGTCTTATGCATTGCAGGTGATTAACAGCATCCCTGGCCTCTTTATCTTGCTCTCAATACCTAGTACTGGGGTCTTGGTCAGGAAGAGAAATAGGAGCCTAAACGTGGCAACCCCATCCCCATTTATAAGATGTTTGTCCTTGAAGGACTTTTCTTGAGCATGTGAATTTCGGATACAGAGGATTCATAAAGTATTGGGGAGTGCCCTTCTGGGAGGAAGGGATGTCCCAACACTTTGGCACTAGTAAGAGTTTGGACCATTGTGCTTTCCCCAGAATCAATAGGTAAGGCCTACATAGCAGATACAAAATAAAAGGACTCCAGTTCTATCTAATTATAGAATAATAATTGAAAAGAGGGACTGAGACAAAAGAAAATAAAGGATGTCATGAGAATGCAGACTGGTAGGAAGTGATAAAGCCACCACGTGGTAGAACAAAGGAAAAGGGATATCCTTTGTCTGAAATATCCAGCAACTACAGAACTGTACAAGTCACCTAGTAAAGGTCACTCCACGTCCAACTGAGTGTCTTTCTTTTTAAGCCCCCTTAAAATATCTGAATATGGTACCTGAGAAATGTTTAGGCCAAGAAGGAGAATCTAGGTGGGAAGCCCAAAGGACAGAGGTTTTGAAAGCCAGATATTAGCATATATGGAGCACAAGGTGGAGATGAACACCCAAAAGAAGTTTCTAAGCCCAGATTTTTTAAAGATTTTATTTATTTATTTTTAGAGAGAGAGGAAGGGAAGGAGAAAGAAAGGAAGAGAAACATCCTTCAGTTGCCTCCCACATGCCCCACCCCCTTTCCCACCCCCCTACCCACCCCGCCCCCAGCAACCCAGGCTCATACCCTGGCTGGAATCGAACAGGTCAGCACTCAATTCACTGAGCCACACCAGCCAGGGCTGAGCCCAGTTTTTTTTTATAAGATGCCTGCCATCTTGGACCTCTTAGGGTAGAAATATCTAAAGGCACTAAGAAAGATTTTTTTTAATTAGGTAATAATTAGGAAGACAAATAGTTTCACAGATAAACATAATATGCAAACATTACTTTGTCTTAAATGGAGATACTAATATTTCACGTTCTTATGTTCAGCAGCTAACATTTTTCGTTTATTGTTCTCCCTCTAGATAGTTCAGGGTCTACTTGTATATCACAAGTACCATTGAGATGCCTTTTCAAAAGCAGTCCCCTCCACTTCTGTTGGTGTACAAAGGGCAGTCATCGGGGATCTTCTAGTCAAACAAAAGTATGGTTAGTCTAACTAAGGACAACCATTTCATTAATTTTGTGTTTATCCTCTCATTTTTTTTAAATATAAGCAATACATATCTTTGTGGTTCTACCCTTTTCTTACACATAGCATACTTTTCACACCGTTCTGCATCTTGTACCTTTTATAGGTGTGTACACCTCGCAGAACAATATCGCATATTTCTCTCTCTTTTTTAAAGCTGCATAATATTACGTTGTGGGGATCTATTATTGTTGATTCCACTGAGCCTCCATTAATGGACATTTGTCTAATGGACAAATGAAAAAACAGACAGAATTTGTCTGTTTTTTGGTCCTAGAATTTGGTCTGTTTTCTTAGTTCTTTCTGCCTATCTCTGTTTTAAATACTCCTTTCGTTATTTAAAAGGACTTTTGTATTTTTCTAAAAGTTACCTGGCATGTGAGACCTTTCTATAATACAAAGTGTCCCACTTTTTAAAGATGTTGTCATTTCCTACTATAAGCAACAGTGTGATTAGCCAGGAGCCACACTCTCTCCTTCCCTCTCTCCCAACGAATTTGATGTTCTTTTAGTACCTGCTAAATCTACCAGCACACCTGTTCTGCTTTCCTTATAGTCTCCCTTCGTTCCCCCCTCCCCCCTTCATAGTTATATTTACATTGTTGGAGCAAACAACAACTACAACTATTACATGTATTCTGTCACTTTTATCCTCCATCATTTAATCATGTTGTTAGTTAAATATGCTTAATGATCACCATATGTTATATCCTAAACCTTCACTAGTCATTTCTTGGTTTTCTAAACCTTGTTCTTTGAACCAGCTCAGGAAGAGCTCACGGGAACCGTTTTCTGAGCTCTTGCATGTTAACCACAGTGTGAGTGTGGCCCTTATACTTGTAGATCAATTTACTGAAAATTAAAACTTGAGCTCATACCTTCTTTATTTAAATATATCAATTACATTAGTCCCTTGTGTACCTACATGGAGTATTGTTTTACCATAAAAATACTGTTAATTAAATGACTTCATGTTTTGTTTTGGGCATTCAGTAAATTTATTTTGTCTTACTGTATTGTATTCTAATCCAGTAGTTTCACTGCACTATACTGTGTCTGTTAAGGGTCAGGTAGTGAATATTATACATGGGGGCAAAAATAGGTTTACAGTTGTGAGTTTGCAAAACACAAGAGTTTATTCTTGTAGCATTATTTATTAATTATTGTATTGTTTTCCATATGAACAACTGCAAACCTATTTTGCCCCACCCTGTATACTCATTTGTATACATATATACACATATAAATTTTATATACATTTCTATGTATACATACATTTTACACTCAATTATCATATACACAGGTTATGAGTATACACAGGCTGGGCAAAAGTAGGTTTATAGCTGTTTGTATGGAAAATAATATAATAATCAATAATACAGGAAAACACTGTATTTTGCATACTCATAACTGTAAACCTACTTTTGCCCCACCCTTATGTATTGCAGGCCATACATTCTATGTCACAGGTATTCATTGCTGTCATTGTAGTGTGACAGCAGCCATAGAGAATTTGTCAGTGAGGGGATGTGGCTGTTTTCCAATAAAGCTTTGCTGGCAAAAACAGGGGGTGGGCTAGATTTGGCCTACAGGTCACAATGTACTGATACCTGATATAGAATATTTTTGGTCATATTTTCCCCCTGATAGATGGTATGTCCTGTTATATTTTATTTTGAACAATTTTCTGAATTTTAATTATCATCACTGTTCTGTTTAATCACTTTGTGGGCTTCTTTATGATCACTTATTATATATATTGGATCCTGTTTGTCTGTCTTCTATGTTGGATATATATATATATATATATATATAATATATAGATTATATATATACATATATATAATCTATATATGTTGGATCCTTTTTGCTTGTCTTCTATTACCTATCATCTCCTCATTTTTCTTTTTCTTTTTTTCTGATTTTCACCTTGTGCAATCTGTTTCCTTTTCTTTATTTTTGTGTATCCACTCAAACTTTTATTTCTTCTCTTTAAGTCTTCAATTCTTTATCTTTTATTTACATTCTCTCCTGAGCTCAGTGAACTCATATTATTTCTGTCATTATTTTACCTAGTATATTAGTTGTTAGGGCGGCCATAACAAAATATCACAAACCGGGTAACTTCAACAACAGAAATTTACTTTGTCACAACGCTGGGGGGTGGAGTCTGAGATGAAGGTGCCAGCAGGGTTGGTTTCTTCCGACACCTCTCCTCTCGGCTTGTATACGTCTGTCTTCTCTTCCCTCTGCCTTACAGTGGTTTTCTCTTTGTGTGTCTTTGTCCTTATCTCCTCTTTTTATAAGGACAACAGTCATAGTAGGTTAGGGCCCACCCATATTTCTTTATCTTAAACAAATTACCTCTTTTGTTTAGGCCCCATCTCCAAATATAGTCTCATTCTGAGGTAATGGGAATTAGGACTTCAAAATATGAATTTTTGAAGAGATACAGTTTATCTCCTAACTCCTAGTCATATTATTTCCAAGCCTTCTAAATCAATGCGTGCCTTTTCTTTTCAGAGTTTATAGCCCTTGTTAGTTCTTTACTTGTTTTGAAATATTTGGGTTATATGTGCTTTATAGAATATTTTGTGTCTTAATTTCTGTAGGTTTGTTACTCCTATATTTTTTCTCTTTACCTTCTCTTTTTTCCTTTTCTGTTGTCATATTTCAATGAGATGCATTTCCCATGAGTTTTAGGAAAACATTATAAATAGAGGTGTGGTAAGAAAACTTTCCTAAATCTCTGTGTGGCTCTAAGGTTCCTCCCCCATTACCAAAGCTGTTTTCTTTTTTAAACGTAAATGGCTTCCCCATATAACTACATTTTGTTACTCTCTGAGCTACCCTTGCTCCTAGTGTGGGCCTCTCCTAACTAGTGTTTGAAACTTTTTCTTTCTTTACTCTGATCTCCCTGGCCAAGTAGGGATCTAGTTCCAGCAGTTTCTCTGCAATAGTTGGGTAGTTCTGTACTTCCAAGAAAGAATTTCTGCTGGTGTTTCCGAGAACATTGAAGGCTTAAGCAGCCCTAACTTCATCCTCTTTCTGTAGCCCACTGCCCTCACCTTCAAATTAGAGACTGTGAAGTTCCCTTCTATTTTGATTATGTTCAGATCTGTCTGTAGAATCCTTCATTTGCAGAAAATATCTTCTTCAGGGAGTAAATACCTTTTAATGATTTGTGAGCTCCTGAGCTCCTAGGGCTATGAGTAAAGTCTCCTTTTCCCATTCTGTTTTTTCTATGCAGCTGCCGTTCTTACAAGGGTCCAGCTTCTTAGTCGATAAATACCATCATCCTGTATTCTGAGGTCTGTGGGAACACACCGTCATACAGTTTTGTTGCTGATGTCTTTTATGGATTTCTGCTTTGTCCATCTTCATTACTTTAATTTTGTGAAAGGATTGGGGATATTTCAAAAGCCAAGGGTCCATTGCCATTGCTGTCTTTCCTGTCTCATTTTGGATGACCTCCTTAGACAATGTACATTAAGTGCTTTGGGTACATAAGCCCAATTTCTGAGAGTTGCCCCTTTTTTTTCTCCTTAAATTGTCATTTTCGTGGTTGGAGTGTGAGGGACTTATGTGATCTCATGACATAGTATAGAAAGGGTGCCCCTAACCTTTTGTGTTTTCACTGATTTCATGCATGGCTGTGCTGGTTAAGTGATTTTATTTCTCCATATCTCTTGAAACCACTGTAAATAGATATGGAGAAGTAAATACTCCTTAATTTTTGTAAAGAAGTAAATGCTCCTTAATGTAGATACTTCTTCATTTTTGCCTCCTCTTTCATCATGCAAGGGGGAAAAGGAGAATTGTTGCTCAATTAGTATAAGGTTTTAGTTTTGCCAGATGAGTAAGCTGGAGAGATCTGCTGTATAATATAATACCTATAGTTAGGGTATAGTTATGGTATTGTGAACTACATGATTTTCCAATACCCTATGAGGCTTTCCAGGAAGTAAAATACTGGTTTCCAATTTCCTGGACTTGGAACCTAACACACAGTGTTTTTTGGAAGGCTTTGATTTGCCACTGAACTTCCTACACTAAAACCAGAGTGTGGTGAGGGAAGATCGAATTTATCTTGTGCAGAATCTCACCATTTCAGAAAATCTTGTCACTGACTCACAGTTCTCCTCACAGAGACAGCACATCTGTATGGGTTCTGCACGTATCGCTGTTGTGTTTACAGTGACTCTGCAGAGCGGCCCAGTTATCCAACTGCTACGTTTTATCTCCCATTGTAGTCTACCAACCTGGGGCATTGTGTGTTGAGATGCATATTTTTAATATGAAATGACTTCACTTCATGTTTTTGCTATATTACTATTAATAATACATAGTACTGCCTTTCTAAAGACGTGTGTTAAGTAGCCAAGTTTTATTATCCTAATTTTTCAGTTCTAAATAGAAAAGAAGAAAACACACGTATTTGTTACAAAAGGGAATGTGGGGTCTGACAGAATTGTGGGTCTCTTGACTCACAGACTCACTCGTTCCTATGTCAGCTCCAAGATTTGCCATTTGTTTCTTGTACCTCCTGAATTTATTGCTTTCTTAATGTTTTTCTTTAAGTTGACTCACTTTTTAAACTCAAACTGGAAGCAAAAAAAAGCAAAATCACTCGTCTCAAATAAAAGGTAGCCATAAGTAAATATGCAGTGAAGACATTTTGTTTAACTTTTTTAAATTAAAAAATAGAACCCAATAGAATCTATTGGCTATATTATGCCAAGCAGCACATAGATTATTTTATTTAATTTTCCCAATAACATGTTAAAATAAATATAAACTATCTCTCATTTGAAGACAAGGAAACTGTGAGGCAGAATGATGAGTTGAACACATGTCCACGTGACAGAAAGTCCTCAGCTTCTCATTGCCCTCGCCATTCCTCTCCTTGTTCACATCTTCACCTGCTAACACCCTTCACGTTCTTTATTTTCCCATTTCTTTATTTAATTCTCTTATGACATAGAAAAATCAGTGCTGAATCTGTTGGTTTTATTTCTTTTCAAATGTAGTTAGATTGTCAACTTTTTATCATGTGGACTTTATTTTTTTTATAATGTGGATTTTAAATATATATTTGTGACAACAAAAACAATTTATTTATTATTTATTATTTGTTTGTTTAGGGAGAGTGCCTTCTAAAGGAGAACTTTGTTTACTCAGCTGCTAGATGTATATTCAGATGCAAATCACAAGCTGAAAACCTGGATTGTTCTGTAAATGAAAAGTGATACTGAGGAGTGGGGATCAAGCTGGAGCCAGGAGACTGAGGGGCTTCCCTTGGGGTGGGGTGGGTGGAAAAAGAGGAGAGATTGGGAAAGATATAAAGAGATGAGAGAAGGGGAGAGGGTGATAGAGAAATGGGGAGACACCTTATCCATGTCCCTTAAAAATTCTAGCTCATTTGATGTGCTAACTGCATATTTTTGTTTCAATACACATTAAAACTAATACACAGATGCTAAAATAGAAGATATTTAAATGCACTACCTAAAATAATCTGTGTGTGACTAGGAGTCATACCGCTACTAACTGAGCAACACACTGTTTCATTCTAGTATACAAATAAACTTTGAATTACGCATGTTCACACTCAGTGTTGCAAATGACCTTCCTCTGATTTTACAATGAGCTGACCATTGTAAATAGTTATAATAAGACACATTATTTTCCTCCTAACGTTAACTTTATATTTAAGATATTCTTAGTGAATTCTATTATATTCAATTATTCAATATGACTGTACAGAAGATTTTTAGAATATTTGATTATGCCCTCTAGGTATTTTAGAATTGTAGTTTAATATAGAAAAAAGACAACGCTTTGGTGTTGTAGAATGTCAAATTATTCTCCAAATTAACATTTCACATGTGCGGCATAGTAACTTCCTTATTTGATTTAAGAAATGAGATCGTAGCATTGAATATAGAATGGTTTTATGTAAGATCCAAATTTCAGAGCAAGGAGTGTCATGCCCATTCATGTAATAAATGAGCAATAAGCAAATTCATTTTAATGTGAAGGCAATGCAAAAACAAGTGCAATACTTTTTCATAAAAAATCTCCCCGGGCTACTGAGCCTGTCCAAGCTGCATGACCACGGGCATTAGCCTTGCATGCCATGGTCCCGTGGGCAGCATCAAAGTAAGCCTGGAAGACAACGAATAACTGTGAGTCCTGCATTCTTGGGAGCCAAGGGAACTGGACCTTGTGGACATTCCTTCTAGAGATTAGAAGTGTTTGTGAAGAGCCAAAGGCGGACTTATGTTCCTGAAAAGCCAGTGAAGGTGGGATCTAGTGTTCCGGTTATCTATCGCTGTGTGACAATTACTTTAGAACTTAGTGGCTTAACATAGAAACCATTATATCTTGCAAGTGTTGGTCAGGAATCAAGCCTGGACTTTGCCACATGATTCTTCTGCTTTGTGGAGCCAACAGAGGTTGGTGTTGGGTGAGGTTCAGGTGAGAGATGCATTGCTTTGGAGGATCTTGGATGGTGTCCCTCACACATCTTGATAGAAGGTTAGTATTTCATATTTCTGTCCTGTGGCTTTTGCATTCAAGAGATGAAGCTCACAAATGCAAATATAGTAAGCAAATTCAAAGTGATTGTAGCAGGAAGGCAAAGGGGTCAGAAAGAACATGAGCTAAAATCGGCACATGCAGCCTGAGTGAGGAGCCTGCCTTGCAGTTTATCTTATCACTTGTATGCATTCAAGCTTTGTACTTGTAACCATAGGCAGCTTTCCTGGTCTACTTCTCATATACCTGAGCAAGCTACTCTAACAGAAAGCTCATTCTTTTTTCTATGCCCATGGTTAAGGTTGTATTGTTTAATCAATGAACAGAAGCTTTGCATCAGCCCATTTATTGAAGTGCTCACCCAGGCTCTCCAGCCAGAATGATGGAGCAAAGAGAGACAGATGTGTAGATGGGTCGTCTGTGCATTCGTCAGGAACTGCTTAGCTTTGCCTGTCCTGCTGAGACTGAGCAGTCACTGCCCCTGCCTAACCAGATTCCTGCATACCTTTACTTCTTCAACGTCAGCCTTCCTGACTTAGCACAGACAACTTCATAAAACAGTGCAGCTAGCATTTACTGAGCATTCACTGTGGGCCAGGCTCTATGCTCTGCTCTTTGCCTGGGTTGTTACTTCGTTTAATCCTCACATCAACCCTTTGAGGCAGATCTTATTAATTCCCCATTTCACAGTTAAACTGATTCACAGAGGAGTTAAGTGGAAGGCTGGGATCCGAGTCCTGACTGTCTGATTCCCACTCATGTACCTTAAACACCAAGCCATGCTCATGGGCATGGTCAACCTAAGCTTTCTACATAGGAAGCTCATGGTTCTTCCTCACCTCCCCTCCAGTCTGTGAGAATAGATAGATGGACTTCCCAGGTGCTCTCCATACCCCTCCCTCCAGAAACAACTGGCAAACTAGCAAGGAAAGAACCCATTAAGGGCCCTCGTTTTTGTACCTGTGGCTATTCATTATTCCACATTTATTAGCCAGAAACGAAATACAACCACAATGTTTGAGAATCTTTGGTGCTAAACAAGTTCTCTTTGAAACAAGGGAAGCTTATTACATTAAACGTTCTCTCTGTGTGGTAAGAAGTGATATTGAACTTGGAAGATCAAGGCCTGGCCAAGGTCTTTCCACTGTAGTTACTGTGCCCAGACTAAAGTAGCTCTGAATAGCTATTATAAAGAGAGCAATAGTTAAGAAGGCTTGGGGTAGAATCTTAGCTCTCTCCTGCTCCCTAGGTATGTACCCTAGTTAGGTGATTTTGCTTCTCTGAGTCTCATCTTGATCTTTTTTATACCAATACTACCCTCATAGATGTCTGATGAAGGACCAAATGAAATAACCATTGTACAACATACATTATCAGCATAAGCTACGTAATTTTTAGGGCCTATGACAATGTGAAAATGTAGACCCCTTTAAAAAATACTAAAAATTTCAAGACACTAACAGCAGATCATTAAACCAAAGCCCAGGGCCCTTCATGAGGCTGGTCCTAATCATTATAGCAATTTAATAAATATCCCTTCCTCCCCTGACATTTTCTCCCAACTAGAAGGACCTGTCTACTTCCATTTCCCAGTGACCCTCAGAATCTCCCAGTTAGGTCCCTGAAACTAATGCCTGGTCCTGGGTGACTCTGAGCCTGGGCCTGTGGGCCAGTTACTAGTTCCCCGTTACCCTACTAGAAAGCCGTGGGCATCTAATCATCTTCCAAAAGATCCCGTAAAGATTTTGTTATGTCTTAGTCGAGAGCTCTATGTTATAATATTGACTGGTTGTGATTATTTAAAAGTAGAATTGTGCTTTATTTCCCAGGAATGAGGTTTTACTCCATGACACCTACCAAATATACACAATCACAGGCACCAGAAATTCACGTCTCTAGGGCACCCACCTGGACCCTTTTGCCCTGATATGAAAAGCCATTCATCCTGTCACTGCCCTAGTTCAGACTCATAGTCAAGGCCCTGTGTTGCAACAATTCCTCCGAACTCGTCACCCAGTCTCCAGTTGTGCCCCCTGAGATTCCCCTTCCTCACTGCCTCCAAAGCCTCTTCCTCCAGTACAAATATGATCACGCCACTAACCTATGACAAAGCCTCAGTGGTTCCTCATTGCTTTTCAGGGTAAATGCAAACTCTTTAGTCCGGCATATAAGGCCACTCATGAGCTTGCTTTAGTCTATAGTCTATCCCTTCAAAATCATCCTTTCCCTTTCCACCCTTTTTTCTCTCCACATTCCTCATTCATATTCTAGAATAATCCCATGTTTCAACCTGTTTTATAATTTTTGTTTTTTAATGTTTCATGTTCTAACTTGTCTTGTGCTTTTGTACTTCAGGTTCCCCCTGCCAGGAATGACACCGCCCCCACCTCACATTAAGCTAATAAAATCATCAAGATTCGGTTCAAGCTTAACTCCTCTGTGAGGCCTTCAACAACGATGACCTGTTTCATGTCCTGTTTCCCTTCTTTGTCATATGTACCATCTTGCAATAAACAGAATGTTTTCCCCCTAAAATTTCTGAGTTGAAACCCCAATCCCCATTAGATTAGGAAGTGGGGCATTTAGGAGATAATTAGGTCATAAGGACACAGCTCTTGTGCATAGGATTAGTGCCCTTATAGGAAGAGGCCAGAGAACCAGCTTGCTGTCTTTCTGTGATGTGAGGATATAGTGAAAAGTCAGCAGTCAGCATCTTGGAAGAGGATCCTCACCAGACCTGGCACTCTGATCTAAGAATTCCAGCCTTCAGAACTATGAGAAATAAGTTCCTGTTGTTTGTCAGTCATTCAATCTACAGTACATTGTTACAGTAGCCCAATCCAACTAATTCACATTCTGTGCTATAACCTTCTCTTTATACATTTATCTTCGCCTTCAGATTGTGCATGGTCGAGGGTGACTTTCTGGTGCCATATTGATCTTGGTATCTACAGTGCCTAAAACAGTCCTTGGTACATAATAAATACCTACTGATTGGGATGAACGAATAAAAATATTTGTCTTGCTCTTTCAACTGAAGCCCTGAACTACTGCCCCCAACTATATTGGAATAGACTTGAGGTTCTGTATCAGTCTACTTCCACATCCTTCTATGAACTCGTTTTGTTCTTGTTTCATCTTTAAGGGGTTGCCTCTCCTTCCAAGTTTCCCCAGACCTCTGACCCCATTCAATCCATTTCTTTCTGCTTTTTAGACACTGGTTTCATTACTAGAATATTTTTCTTCTTTTCTACTTGGAGAATTCATTTCAATTTTCTGTCCTGTGTAGGTAGAGAAAGTGGTGTTTTGGAGTTTTCTGCTAGGTTACTATGTCAACATCTTTTTGCATGAGGAGTTACCAGGTTGTCCTGAGGTACTTAATTCAAGAAAGCAGGATTGGGGTCTGGAGAATTTATTCATTGACATCCCTTTGCTCTTAGTCCTTCCTATCACAGCTGCCTCTGGGAGGTTGAGCCGATGCAGGCACAAAGGAGGTAAACAAATAAGGCAGCCAAGACAGGTGAGTGCCTCCCCAGAGCATGCTGGCAATAAAAGGCAAGGGGGAGCAGCTGTAGAGACAGCACCAGGGAATGCAGACAAAGCCAGTAACTTACACACAACTCAGCAATCCTTGTGCTTGGATTGGAGACAATAGGAACCCTCTGAATAAGAGAAAAAGAAGCATTTTTGCTCTACCTAGAAGCTCTGGCATGTGAATATATCTCAAAGCTGAAAGAATGCCTCAAGAAGTAGTGCAATTGTTGGCTTTTAACAACTTGGCAGGATGCTTAAATTTCCAGATGCATATTTTGAAACAGAAATATAATACAAAATCATTTTACCATAGACAGTGCTTTTTAATCACCTTCAGTGGAAAAATTACGAGCTTTGTGCGCGAAGACTTGATTTTGTAATTCTGGCTAAGTCACTGACGTGCTGTGCGTTACCTCAGCCTAATCATTTTACCCTTCAATATCTACTCTTGCCTATAAGAGGCAAAAAGAGATGAGATCTTTTTATTGATACTATTAAGGGGATCGGATAAAGAAAGTAAGTGATAGAAAATATGAAGAGTCACATAAATGTTGAGTGTAATGATTCTGAGTCTAGATTTGTTCCTACCAGGCAAAAAAGCTCCCGTACTTATGAACTCTGTTTTTTGGCGTAAAGTATTTCAACTTTCTGAGCCTCGATTGTCTCATCTGTAAAATGGGTATAATTAAGATGGTCATAATAGTAATAGCATCTACTTCATAAGTTTAGAGGAAATATTGCTTGCAGAGTGCTTTGCATGGTGCCTGGCACATAGGCACTCAGTAAATGTTAGCTGTCATCTTTGCCACCAAGAGCAATTTTATTATAAAGTTGGAATTCATCATATAATAAGTAACTTTGTTCTTTGAACACAAATCTTAGAGTGCATGTGGTGTTTGGGCCAGGTACTCTGCTTTGAATGTGAGAGAGTGCAAGAGAAAATAAAATATAATCCTTGTTCTATTGACCCTTATAGTCTACTGAGAAAGATACATCAAATAATCACACAAACCTGTTAATTAGTTTGCAGGCAAGTTACAGGCTGTTATGGAGGAAATAACAGGATGTGCAACCTAGCCTTGGGTACAACAAAGGCTTCATTAAGGAAGTGATGTTTGAGTTGAATTTTGAGGGATGAGTAGAAACCGAAGATGCTATGCGGAGGAAAGGATAAAAGCATTCTAGGCAGAGAGTCACATGTGCGAAGGTCCCACAAGAGGCTGCTTCATTTGAGAGAAGAAGAAAAGGCCAAGTGTCTCTCGTGAACATGCACCAAGGAATCACGTGGAGGTAGGAAGGTAGATAGGAATCAGACAGGTCACAGGTACTTCATAGATCATGCCCAGGCTATCACCAGAGAACTAAAGGCACTCAGTGTTCTAAGCAGGGAAGTCACATGATGACTATTCCATTTTACAAAGATCATCTTTGCTGGTGGTCCATGTAAGTGGTGACGGTCACTGAGACCAGTGCTGTTCAGAGTGTGATCTGAAGACTAGTTGTATTGGTATCACTTGGACCTTGTAAGGAATGTGTCATGCAGACCTACGGAATCAGATCTGGAGGTGGGGCCTCACTATCTGTGCCCTCCTGAGCCCTTCAGGGGATTCGGATGCACACGGCAGTTTGAGAATCCCTGTCTTAGTCTAGGATGTGGCCAATAAAGATGGAAGAGAGTGAATGGATTTAAAACAGATTTTAGGGGTTTAGCCACTGGAATTGACAGGATTTGATCTCTTGAGTTGGGGGATGAGAAGGAATGAGGTGCCAGAAATGACTAAAATGTTCATCTGGCTTTTTATACTTCGTTGGATATATATGTTTTGGTATGTGAAGGGAGGGAAATCTGGGGCACAGATTGTTTTCTGTGTGTTTGTTTTTTTTTTTTTAATATTTACTAATCCACAAGCACTGATGATAGGACCCAAGATGCATCATTGTTAAAAATGACATCAAGTGACAAAATATCTTACCGCTTGGTATTACCAATTCACAATGTAACCAAACTACAATTTGAGAGCTGATTTTATCTGATAAGAAGAGCTATTTTTCTCAAAGCCTTTACTTTCCCAGAATTCCTCAGTTTTGAGTCCACTAAATCATCTTTTGAAACATCCTGTTCCGCCGTTTTTTCTTTTTTTTTAAAGGCACTGTTCCAGAAATACTGGAGAAGTCAAACAAGAAAAGAAATCTTGTTAACAGTGCTCCTAAAAAGAGATATTAGAAGGGAAAACATTAACCTCAGAATGTATTTTAAGGTTTAAAAAAATTCCCTTTTGCCTAAGGTAGGTTCATTATATATGATATTTAGAAGGGTTTAGAAAACTTCACGTTCATCTACATGCATGAAGAGATTGCCAGACTAGTATGTATGGAACACTTCTTCGCTGCTAGTTGCACAGGCCTGCCGCCCATAGACTCTGACCAGTCTCCATTTCACTGCTGTGGGCTCCCAATTTGCCTGTTTTTGCTTTGTAATGCAGCTCAGAGTTCCTACTCAGTGCCACAGTCTCCAGAGTAGCTTCTCGTTATGGAATTGGAGGAAAAGCTTTGTCAATGGGCCCTCTAAGTTGGTTTTCCAGGTGAAAGACAATTAAGTCTATTTTCCTAGCCAAAAGAGAAAAGAAATGAGGACACTTTACTTAAGAAATTAAGGTTATCTGGATAATCTTTTAGAATGCCTACCACTAAGACATTCATAGTCCAGGTTCTACCTAAAGAAAGACTTTACCTGGTTCTTGCACCAACAAATAGCACTTCTTATTAGTACCGTGGTAGTAAAGAACCTGGTCAAAACTCCCAAGGAATCAAGAATGAGCTGCTTTAACATTTCATATAATAAGGTCTTGGTGATGATGAACTTCTTTAACTTGACCTTATCTGAGAAGCACTTTATCTTCCCTTCCATTCTAAGTGATAGCTTTGCTGGATACAGTAATCTTGGATGTAGGTCCTTGCGTTTAATCTTGGGTAATGTAATTATGATGTGCCTCGGTGTGTTCCTCCTTGGGTCCAGCTCCTTTGGGACTCTCTGAGCTTCCTGGACTTCCTGGAAAGAAAAAGAAGATAAAAAATATGAACAGTAAAAATGACAGCAAACTCACAGTTATTAACGACCACACCTAAAACAAAATCAAGAGTAAACTAAGCAAACAACTAGAACAGGAACAGAACCATAGAGATGGAGATCACATGGAGGGTTGTCAATAGGGGAGTGAGAGGGGGAGAGGGGGGGAAAGGTACAGAGAATAAGTAGCATAGATGATAGGTGGAAAATAGACAGGGGGAGGGTAAGAATAGTGTAGGAAATGTAGAAGCCAAAGAACTTATAAGTATGACCCATGGACATGAACTATAGGGGGGGAATTTGGGAGGGAGGGGGTGGGCAGGATGGAGTGGAGTAAGGGGTGGGGGAATGGGACAACTGTAATAGCATAATCAATAAATATATTAAAAATTAAAATAAGCTAAGACAATAAAAAAAAAAGAATGAGCTGCTAGCATACAGTGATCTGTAGGCCTCTGCATGAAGGCAAAGTGCGGGCTGTGGACCGTATCCAGCAGGAGGCCTGTTTCTGTAACGGACGTTTTCTTGGACGACAGCTATGTTCCTTTGTTCATGTATTATCTGTTACTATTTTAGCACTCTAATAGCAGAGTGAAGTAGGTGCTACAGAGACTGTATGAACTACAAAGCTAAAAACATTTAGTATCTAGCCCTTTACAAAAAACTGTTTACGGACCTCTGAAGATGAACCTACCAAATCTGTTAGGTGGAATAACACATTAGAGCCCATGTAGTTAGAAAACCTCTGAACTGTCATGTTTTAATTACATGTATAGATTCCAAATGTCTTTGTTTGTTTGTTGTTTTGGAGGAAAATTCCTATAATTGTATAGAAGCTAGTGAGAAAATATCATGCATAAATTTATTTTTCACTGGCGATGTCTGCCTTGGGGCAGGCTTGTCGGTGCTAACACCTCCCTGGAGCATGGTGGGTACAGCAGTGCTTACCCCGGCACTAGGATTTGGCCTCAAGTTTCTGGTGAGACACCAGCTGCATTTTAGAGCAGAAGCAGTGAGTTGAGGAAGCATCTAACTGTTGTGTCTCACATGCCTGCCAACTTGTGACTCAGGGCAATCTGGCACAGCACTCGTGAGTCTTCACTGAGAGTTTGCACAATGGAAGAAATATTCAGTATGTTTGTTGTCTGCATGTTCTTGGAAAGTGCTAACTTGACGCCTAAAACTGCAATCTTCTATTTATACACTGGAGAATTGTCATGAGATCCTTAACCATATCTTCTTAATTCCTTTTGCCTTGTTTTCAAATGCTCATCTCAAAATTTCGGCTCTCTCATAGGACATATTTTTCATCCTCTTTTATCTTCTTTGCCCAATTTTTTAAACACAGGTTCTAATGTGAACCTAATTGGTTACAAAGGATTTGATCAATGCTGGATTTGTGACATGTCCTGGCTTAATTAATCAATAATATATACAAACACTACAATTTTTCCTTTAAAGATATCAAAACTGGTCTATTCACTTCTGTGATATTTTTCCTTTGGTAATTTTTATTTAACGTTTGCAGAAATGCACTGTGACTTAGCACAAACCCCATAAAATTGGAGTCATATGATTTGAGGTCTAGTTTCAACTCTTCCAACAATTAACATTTTGACCTTGGACAGTTGACAAAACCACTCTAAACTGAGGATTTTCAACTTTACAATAAAGAGTTCCAGCCCAGAATCTTTAAGATCTTTTCTAACTCCAGAAATTTAAGATAACTTTGTATATTACTACTTGGTATTAGAATAGATGAGCAAGGAAATACTAAATAATTCATCATTTTCCAAAGTGATATTTTCTTAATTAAACAAATATGAAATGTTTTATACATAGACAGAAGAAAAAGATTTTCATAATACATATTTTCCCCCCATACTATATCATCTGGCTTTACCAAATATTAATACTGAGCCATAGTTGTACCTGATTGGTTTTTACGGTTAAAAAAGTTAAAGCACATACAAGCAAAACCCTTACTTTATGTAACTAGTCAAAGGTATAAATACTTTTATATATATTGGCCTCTTCAAAGCTCTTAATCACAAGAAGTGACCATATATCCAGTACACCAATGTGATGCAGAGAGATGTAAAACTTATATCTGAGGACACTCGGCAAGTAAATGAAGAATCCAAGACTCTCCCACATGCAATGTCATCTAAGCTCTGTGTTCTTTACATCTTGACTATCTTTTCTAAATATATCATTTTGTAATTAGGGTTCTTTTATAAGCAACATACATTGATTCTAGTTAACTTAGACAAGAATAATCATTTATCGAAAACATGTTGTTACTTATGGAATCAAAGAAAGTAATGAGCTTTCGTAAAGGCCCTTGCAAAGGCAGGGAGCAGTAGTGTTCTGTAAAGTCTAAGTAGCAGGAATAACTGGAAAGATTTTTCTGGCCCTCATTGTTTGCTTCCTTCCTCTTTGTTTGATCTTGGGTTCCTCTGTTCAAGACTGAAATAACCAGAAACAAAAGACTGATTGGTCCACTGTGAACCATTTGCTCATCCCTCTCGTGAAGACTGGCCATGCACAGAAGAGTTTTGATTCCCAATGGAATATGAACGTGCAGGGATAAGAGGAAGGGGCAAGATGCCATTCTGTCAAAAATCTGAGATGTCTATTTTGCTAATACAACAACCATGAGAATATGCCTCTTATATCTCTGATTGCAGGGGATTAATTGGCTGATGGCCACAACTGCTGTAGTCTGAAACACGTCACAGCAGAGGCCAAACTTTCCGTGGGCTGCTCCCAGCCAATGACTGAGGGAGCAGGGTTGCTAAGGCAGTTCTGTTCCTGGAAAATGCAAAGCTGCTCTGAGGGTCGACTTGGCTGGATGACTCCCTGATGGCCACAGTGCAGTGAACTACACTGCAGCCTAAGACACTGCCACCCAATTTTCCTTCCTTTCTTCTCTTCTTTGCTTGACTTCAGATCTGCATCATGCTCTTTTCACTCTTGGCTTCTATAACGATGTTAGCTAAAGCACTGTTAGCAATAACACACAAATATTAAGTAGCACTTTCGTGAATAAGTCCTTAATAATGTCCTGCTACCATCCTATACCACCTTTTCCCACGTCCTGTATCCCCTTACCCTGCTCTACATTTTCTTTTCGCTGTACCATTTAAACCCTTCTAATAAACTATATAATAATTTATAATTTATTGTTTTTCTCTCCAGAGTAGAATGTAAGTTCTCTTAGGACACAGGACAGAGTTCTATTCTGTTTTGTTTACTGATGTATCTAAACACTTAGAACAGTTTCTGGCCATAACAGGCACTCAGTAAATATTTTTTGTATAAATGAATAATTATATCCAATTGCTTACAATGTAATCTCCAAATGTTTTGGGGGGGGTCCTAAACTAAATCCAGAGTCCCCAAACCCCCTAACCAATTCCGAGGTCATGTAGGCATTATGTTTATTGGCACCAAAAATCATTTCCATTGCCCTGCAAAAACCATAGATGCCTCCACCGGAAGCTTTGTACAATTGTAGAGGATTAACTTGATCCTCAAATTCTCATTTAAAGCAAGTTCTTTTTCACTAAACAACCGCAAGTTTGAAGAAATCTTAAATTGCTTCTTTAAAGTCAAGTATCAGGGGAGTAAGTCTATTTTAGTGCTTTGTTGCCAGAAAGAAGTGGCTTACAAGTAGCAATCATGAAGCTAAGCCTGTTGGATCAGGTATTTTTCTGCTAACAACTGTCCCTTGCATGAGGCCTTCTTTCCCCGAGATGATCATTGAAAAGAGAGAGCCATGGTTCAGAGCTGATTAGGGCTCAGTTCTCTTTGTTGTTTCCAGCCTCAGAAAAAACAAGTTCAGAGGATGTTGCCATGTGTTCTACCTAGAGCCGGAGTTTGCCTTTTCTGAACTTCATATGCAATAGAGAAGCCGAAACATACTGAGAGGAGGGGTCAGACAAAGGCTTTGTGAATGAGGTCAGAATATGGTAATGCATTCATTAACAGTGAGTCTTAGAGCGAAGTAAGCCTGAACCATTGCTGGAGGCAAAAATAACAAAATTGAAGCTGTCCTACTTTGGGAACATTATGAGAAGTCAGGGTTCTTAAGAAAACACCATAATGCTGGGGAAAAGCAGAAGGCAGCGGGAAAAGAGGAAAACCAAATATGAGATAGACTGGCTCTCTATAAAAGAAGATGGAGGCATGAGTCTCTGCAACCTGAGCATGACTGAGGAGGACAAGACATGGTAGGCATCACTCCTTCATGGAATCGCCAGGAGTTGGGGTCGACTCAACAGTCAGTGACATACGCAGGCATCGACAACTAGGTAACTGTACTTAGAAACTTCAGTTATGAAGCTTGTGTAAGTGTATTCTCTTTGTCTCAATTGAAAGCAGCACAAATGGTGGTGTTGTGACCTCATTGTCTCACTGGCTACTCCAGCAAATTGAGAACGAGTGCCATGTGCACCTTAATTAAGGATGTATTACAATCTGAAACCAAAGTAGCTGAATCTTGTTTCAGAAAGACGTTCTACTCTTGTTATAGGGTTGAGAGTGAAATTTGTTGATTATCCAAAGGTTTTACTTCACTTTCTTCTTTTATAATGTGACATTTTTTAAACTGTGTGTATCATTATGTCTTATAGCATGGGTAGAAAGGGAAATTAAATGGAAGTGAAACTCAATTCCTCAAACATTGTTCATAAAATAGGAATGTTCCCAGAATATATAGTAAAGCAAAATTAGAAATTCAAAGTCTTGTCTTAAATTTTGGTCTTTGACACTTATTAGCTCTGTGACCCTGAAGACAACATTATCCATCTCGATTTTCAGATTTGTAAAGTACAGTTCAGTTTGGTAAAATATTGGTGAGATTGATCAGTGAGGAGTTTAGGTATAATCCATAAAAAGTACGTGGCCCAGCGTCTAGTACATAATAGAAGGTTAACAAATGACAGCTATTGCTAAGTCCTTGCTGTGTGCATAATATTGTCAGGACTGTTTAACCTGTATTTCTCAGCAGACTGTACCCAAATGTCCTGGTTCCTCCTCAAAACCTAGCCCAGCTGAATTTGTGTTTAAACCATATAGAAAATCTTTTCCATTGTAAGTAAGAATTACCTGTGTTTATCATCAGAAGCAGTTTGCTTTTCTTAAAGCAAGTAGTAGCTCTACCGGTCAATAATACAGTAAGTGATTTGTTGAACAAGGATGTTGGAACTATTGACCAAACCCATCTTGGGGATATTCTTTGGATCTCAAGTTCCCAAGCTTTTCTTCCACATAATTACTAGAGATTTCTGGAAAGTGGCTATACATACTCTTGGGAGAGGAATAAAGTGTTTTATTTAAGGGCAAAGGGAATTTGGAGCAAAATGGAAAGAAGAAAAAAACCCCTCAAAACCTGACACCTTCAAATTAGTTAAGCATCACTTGATTCAGTCTTCCTTCTTTCTTTCCTTTTTTCCTCCCTCCCTCCCTCCCTCCCTCCCTTCCTTTTTTCCCTTCCTTTTCCCATCTCTTCTTTCAAATATCCCCACTTAACATGGAACATTTCTCAAATTTTGAAATGGAACATCTACAATATTAGAACTTAAATAATCATGGGGAATATGTAAATTGATTGCCCCAGAAACATGACCTCATCACTCATAGTGCCCCATCTTGAATTCCTTACACTTCTTATTCTAAATCTGTAGAGTTGACATAATCTCCACTATGTATTTCCTCATGCTTATTCTAGAAAAACTGAAATAAGGAAAGATCTGAAGAAGAAAAAAACATAAAAAATGATAATTCCACAATCTACCGCCATTAATAGGCTGTATGTATTTTGCCAATCTTTTTTTTCTGTACTGAAACAAATTTAAAATACATTGTTTTATGAGCTCTTTGCTATTCATTAAACATTAAAATGAAAGGTGTTCGTAGTCACTGCCCAGCACAGGGAAGTCTCCAGCTGTTTCAGTTCATCTCTCACCAACCCCACTCTGCCCTTTACTACTACACAAGGTCTCAGGGACCCAGTGCCCCTCACTTTGGTCCACTAGTATCCTGAAGTGTTTGGGGGAGAGGTGTCCACTCAAAGCAAATTGAGCGGGGACTGAGCAAAGACTTAAAACTTGTACAGGCAGCACCGTAGATGGATGGTCCTTGGAAGAGGTGTTCTCTGAAGATAAGGTGAATCCTTTACTTGCTATTTCACCAAAGAATCATTGCTTTCATCCCTTGGTATAATACACATACCAAAAATTGCTAGTGATGCTGCTGTAGGGGCTAGTGTGCTCTGGGTACTACAGGGAACTTCCCTGTCCTTTTTCATATGACACTTTAAGTTCATTCCTCACATTAACCGTCCCACTCTCATTTTCCTTTCTAGTCTCTTGAAATTAATACAAGTTTGGAATGTTATGCTAATGCTTTAAGCAAACAGTGAAAAGTCACTGGGTATTTTTCCTCAGGACTATATATTTTCACGGCTTACCAGAAGCAGCATGGGAGAAAGACTAGAGTCAGAGAACACTTGGATTGTGGGTAAGAGATGATTAAGGCCCAAACGGTGCACTAGCCAATGTGATAAAGCGCTCTGCGGTGACTCAGTGGCCCTCCTACCGCTGCTTTACTCTTGCTGCTGCAGACGGAAGTGTCCCGGAATTCAGCTGCTTCAGGAGCTGGCCTTGTTCACCTACCTGTGGTCATTTCCCCACCCCGCCCCAATACATATCCCCTGGCCTGATGTTTGAAAACTGCCGACCTTGTCACCACATCATAAGTTAGTAGCATTGCAACAATGGTTGTTGAAAACAAGACTCATCAGATTTAATGTGAAATGTGAGGAGCACCTGAAAATATGTAGGTCACAGGATACTGATGGCGGTCACATTCAAGATATTATAATATTATTGTCATAATTGCAAAAACTAAGGTCACATACATATTTATCATTAAAAACCCAGTTAAAACCCTGCTTGATACAAGAACCAGGAGGACATGCGAAGTGTCCATATCCCATTTTGTGTGACATTGAGAAATGCAACTTGTAACAACTCATGATGACAGCATAGTCATTAAAGGCAAGGGAACAACTCACAACTCAGTTTTCTTTATATTGGCCCCTCCTTGTGTTAGGTTATTAAACCATGAACTGATACTGGAAACCTTATCGTTAGTTTTTACTTATTGTGAAATATAATCTTTAGGGGGGGCATATATGGAATACATATAAATCTTTTTTCACTTGTAAACATTAGCAAGTCAAATTTTCCTGTGACCTTGTTTCTCAGTGAAGAAAAAGAAAATACTAAAATGGAGACATGGAACATTCCACCAGATTTAAGCTCTGTGTAATTATTTATGCAATCCCAAAAATACATTTTACCATATAGGGTATAAGCCCTGTTTTCTCCAGATGAATTGTATTTATCCAGGGGAATTAAAGGTGTTATTAACTTAAATTCTGGGAGAGCCTCATCTGTTTTAGCACTCACCAACCCACATGGTAATTACTGGCTGCTATATACAAAAGGAGTTAAAATTGACACAAGATCTCTGCCCTCTAACCCTGCTTTTAAGAATCCTTCACATCTCAGAATTTGAGGGTGGGGATTTGCCCCTCCCCCTAACTCCGATAGAGACTTACTGTGCCAGGCCTCAACTGCTGCCAACTAAAAGGCATTGCTGACCATCACTGTGCTCCTGGGTGAAAAGGAAGAGCTGACCCTGGGGAGTAGCCTTGAATATTACCATCATGGAAGGTTGAAGATTTTGTCAGAGAGCTAGTGCAGAGGGCCTGGTGGAGAGATTTAGGGGATCAGGGAAGGATCAGCAAGCAAACTTTGTGAAAGGTATTGCTTTGAACCTGATTGGTAGCATTCGGCATCGATCCACTTTCTGGAAAAGGAAGCAAGTGTCATATGCCTTGCTTTCTAACTTTAGTGGTATCACAGCCATATTTGTAAGGGAGTCGGTGTGGATACGGTTGAAGGAGCAGTTGAAAGAAGAAGGGAAGAAGGGAAGGTGAATGAAGGAGGGGAGGAGGGAGGGAAGGAGGAAACAGGTCTATATGTCCTGTACGCTAGTTCCCTAACACAATTTTTCTTTTGTCATATATGCAACGGGAAGGTAGACATCAGCCTCGTTTATACCAAATCATTATAAAACTTGAATATAGAGGCACCATATTAATGAAGTTTTATTGGATTTAGAAAACGTCAAAGAACCCATCTCACTGTGTCTCAAAAGACAGATGTCAAAGTGATCTTTCAGCTCTCCCAGAACATGATGTGAAATGGCCGGTGCACATCAAGGGCTGGTTAGAGAATGCTGTAGTGTTGGCAGCTATTTGCTGGCTTTCACCTCATTTTATGCTTTTGCTTCTCTCTAAAATACATTGGTACACCCGTGCAAAGGCTCTGTGGAGACAATAATGATCCTGGTTTGAGTGTATAGATAAAATGGCTTTTCAGGAAAATTAATAACCTCTATTCTGACTTGGATGATGCTCTTACAAGGTAATTGACAGAGAGATGCTTTTAAAATGTGAACCAAAATATCAGATTCATACCATTTTCCATGTCCCCACTATTACTGACTCTAGGGTCTGATTGATAGCTTGGCCCAATGGTTCTTTTTGTTCCTACCAAAGCTAGAGAATTAGTGAAGAGGGCTTTCAACTTGAAGTAGTAACCATAGAAAAAATGTGAAGTAAGAGCCATCCTAGGATGATGGAGAGAGCAGGGTTTTGCCAAAAACATGGCTCACTTATGAGGTTTCTCCATTAGTCATAGACAATAGAATACATTTATTGCCTCACATTTTTAGAATATTATGTCCAACATGGGTTGAAGGATGTAAGAATATTACAATTGAGAGAATCAGGTTCCAGAGAAGTTAATTGACTTCCTTATGGCCACATGGCTAGTTAACATGGAGCTGAGGTTGGAGCTGAGGTCTCATGGAGTCTGGTGATGAAGTACTAACATGGGGTTGCTGTGGCGTAGATATTAAGGAAGATGAATGAAAGAAAACTGTAAGTATGAGACAAAAGAGCAAAGAGGAAATCATGGCTCTAAACCTTTTAGGAGGATCCAGGGGACAGGCACGTACTCATTGCTTTATATAGTAAACACATCATCATATACATGTTTATTGCATGTGAATTCAACCCCACTTTGAAAAATACAACAGCATCATCTATAATAAAATATGATTTTTATGTCAGATGGCTCCTAAATATAAATCAAGTGGTTCATCTGGTGTTCAATTAAAGAAAAATAATGACAGATCCCAAGGCTGGATGGACATATTAGCTGTGTGGGGAGTTGTGAGACCCGATACAGTAAAACATCGAGGCTATTTCTGATGCTGCTATTTCTGTCTTACACCTAACTTTGAGATCAACTCCCAAATAAGATGGAAATTTATAGTATTGGAGTTTTTCCCATTGAAAGAAAAATAAAGGAAAATTACATGTGAATGGATTCATAGTTTACTTTTAAGCAACTATTTTTTTCATAATTTTCCAACATTTCTTCCCAGGAATGCTTTTTAATATAAAATCTAGTGTGAATTTGTGTGCATTTTTAAAGTGTATATTTTAAAATACAGGGGTGTGCAAAAGTATGTTTACAGCTATGAGTACATGAAACACAGTTTATTCTTTTTTGAGTTAATAAAGCTATTGTGATAACCGTAAACTTCGTGTCTTTTTCCATACAAACAACCATAAACCTACTTTTGCCCACCCCTGTATATAAAAGCATTTCAAAGCTTAAGTCTTAGGCTTAAACTTGAGCCTGTTAATGATATTTCTGATGCTTCTTTTGCTAAAAAAAAAAATAGAATTGAACTTTATTGCTTTTTAAAATGTGTTGTTGAAATAAAACACACATTATGAAAAATACAATTAGCCAAAGCTGAGAGTTGGTTAGTTTTCAAAATCTGAACACTCCTATGTACATGACATGAAGATCGTAGGAAAAAAGTAAGTTGGCCCGCGTCCCAGAACCCCTGACCTGTGTCCTATTCTAATCACAGTATCCCAGAGCCAACCACTTGCCTGACTTCCGACACATGGAGTAGTTTTGCCTGCCTTCGTGCTTAATGTAAATGTGTTTACATTGCATTCCACTCATTTGTGTCTGGCTACTTTTGCTCAACATATTCTTATTGATATTCATCCAGTTCATTATCAGCTATTGTACATAGCTCATTCACATTCACATTGCTGTATAATATTATATTATGAGAATGTCTTAATACTGCCAAGCAGTTTTTAAAGTTATATATTAATTTGCTACCAGCCAGCAATGTAGGAGAGTTTACGTGAGTACACATTCGACCTCAAACTTGGTATTTTCCATCTTTTTAATTTTAGCCTTTCTGGTGAGCTATCATTGATTTTTAAGTTGACTAAATAAACCCCTGTTGAACTCATACCAGACAAAGGTCTTTATTTGTGAACTAGTATGTGGTAGGGGTGGGAAGGGGCAAAGCTTCATGAAGTGAAATTCTTCACCATCACCAACCAGTTCAAAGAAGACATACAATTTGAATGACATAAGCAAAAATGTCTCAGCACAGACAAGTGTTTTTGTTTAAAATACTGCCTTATTTTCAGAGACAGCTTTTCATTTGGGAATGAGGAGATATGCATACGGGTTAAACATTTATGGAATCTGAAAACTGACATTTTTAAGATTTTTGGGGGGGAGTTGTGGGATCGAAGAAAACAGTAAGGACTTTATTAACTGTACCACTAATTTTTGAGATTTTTATAGGATAAAAAACACGAGGCAGTGGTTGATTTGCATTTTTATTGCTGTTGCAGGGTCCCCATTTTGGTGCCTGTTGGACATTGTTCCCATAAAGAACGAGAAAGGAGATGTGGTACTTTTTCTGGCATCCTTCAAAGATATAACAGACACGAAAGTGAAGATTACTCCAGAAGATAAAAAAGAAGGTTTGTACCGTTTTCAGAAAACATTGACAGATGGAGTAACATTTTGAAGTTGTTTACTCAAATGTGCTGAAAAAAATTGTTTTCTATTAAATAACAGCAACTGATAAATATTCATAACTCCAGGCAGTCAGTATTTAGTACCTATTCCAGAATCTCAGGGATTCACATGAATTTACATTCTCTTCTTTGTACTAAACACTCAACTGACAGGAACCAGAAGTTCATATCCTTATGCAAATAGGTTGATGATAGGAAAACAATTTATCAACATAAAAAGATTTATACCAACTTATGTTATTAAGGGAAAATGAACTGAGAGATAAGTGAAGTTAAAATCATGTGATTAAAAATACATCTGCCAGTTTTTTCTAAATTGCAGGAGCTCAAAACTTAGGCATGCAAAATTTCATTTTACATACAAAATAAAAACTCAAAGTTAGTGGTTGTCAGAGTGGAATGTTACAAAGAATTGTATATCTGTATTTTACAGTATATGGCTGTATAATAATTTATTTTAAGGCACAAACAAGCTTTTCAATGATATTTAAAGGATTCTTTCTAAGACTTTATGTTGCTTACCTTATACTTTCTGTTTATAGTTTATTTAGAAACAACCTACATTCTATGACAACTGACAAAAATTAAGACTGAAAATGCTCCTATTATTTTGTCTAAACAGAAGTATGATGAGAGAATTTGGTGACCAGAGAAAAGGAGTTGTCATTGTGGGACTTTCCTGTGTTGTAAGGTCTTCATTAGAACCAGCTATTTGACATTTCAACAATCATGTCTTTTCAAGAGTGTATATTTTACTTCAGCTCTTTTAAAAAGTGTGTGTGAGCATTTTAAATATATTGTGTCTTGAAAATGACAACACACATGGAGAACACTCGTGGTTTATTGCCCCCCACTTCTATTATTTGAAATGTTTGCAAATACGCAACTTTGTCCCCTGTGTTTGCATGACTAAATACTGTGGCATATTTTACATACGCAAGGGAAGAGCAGTGGTACGATTAAAGTTATTGGGATATGAGAGCAAGTGTAATAGCTGTCCAATGAGAGAAAAGTGTGGAAATCACTGTGCACAGTTTTTGTTTTTACTATTTTCTTTGGTATTTTAGAATTCACAAGGTCAGCATGAACTGTATTTATTCACAGCACTTTTGACACCAAATATGTGGGGTTTTCCCATACTCACTCTACAACTCTCTGGATACCTGCTGGACGTCCTATAATTTAATTCAGTTCTAATACCAACTACATGGAGTTAGTGTCAGATTCCACGGGTTTAAGGAATCCTCGCCACAAGACTGCCTTACTTCAGGATGCCAATCACACTATTGGGTGCCCAGGGTGCCCACAAACTTCTGTCCAACTTGACTACAAAGTCAGGGGTTCCCACTTTGATAATTTGCTGTAATGGCTCACAAAACCTAGAGAAATACTTTATTTATGTTGTTACAAAAGACACAACTCAGAGACAGCACATGGAAGAGGTGCGTAGGGCGAGCTATGGGTTGGAGGGTGGAAGAGCTGCCGTGACCTCTCAGGTGTGCCAGAGTGCATTTTTTTTCTTCTTCTACCTCATTATAAATGTCCCACCGAAGTAGGTAGTATTTTTATAGAGGCAAAGTAACTACTGCAAGCCAGCATGGTTATAAAATGATCATAAAAAATTGTGAGACAATATTTCCCTCTCTCTCTTTTTACCTGCACCTAATAGAGGAAAACACCTTGATGGCATGTCTGGCAGAAAAGGCACATGTAGTGTATGATATTTTTAGACCATCGAGCTAAGTGTTTGGAAATCATTAAAATGTCACGGTGTAACTAGAGTGGTGATGTATAATAGAACTAGGAGACTCTGGGAGAGCAGGTAGCCTCACCTGACCCGCTATCGCATTTCAAACCAATGTTGTCACTGAAATCCACCTAAGTTGTAGGAATAAGGTTTGCATCAATTAATTCTCTAAGAAATAATAAGAATTAATGCTCTAAGATATAATAATAATAGCTGTATTAAATAATTAGATGTGAATTGCACTTAGCTGCAAGAACCTTAGCACTTAACATAATTCTCTAAGGCTCATGTGATAGACTTCATTTAAGAGATATAAACTGTGTACTTGTATTTAAAAAGTACTTCAGTTATTAATATCTACATTGTTAGGGGTTTTATTTGAAATGAAGAAAAGCATCTCATAGAAAAGGGTTAAAAAGTATGTACTCAGTTGCCTGTGTCAATTTTCCAATATTTTGTCACAGCAGCTCATTTATCATGCTAATTTCATTTTTCATGTAACGGTTTAGTATAAAATAATGTGCTTTGATTTCCAGGTACAGGGCCCAGTGCAGGTTACTTTGTTTATTTCTTGTTGGGTGTCCCAGATTTGGTTTGAAATGATGGTTGACACGCTGGGTTGTTCATTATGTGACAACAACATTGTCACTTATCCCAGAACCAGGAAAATCCAATTCCAATTTCTAAAAAATGGGCACTTCAAATTTGCCTTGAGAATTTAGGGGTAGCTGTATGAGGCTTTTCATGTCGCCTTCAGTGGTCATACAAATCAGCATTTGAATGCGATGATGTCCTTTTTGCAGTCTAACTTTTGGCAGGCGGCAGCAGATTGCTGGTAAGTACACTGACAAAAGTTGTTTTTTTTAATTGAATCTGCCTCGTCCTATTACTAAATATAATGCACGCCATTATAACGTAAACTTCATCAGGAAGCAGGGTTTGCCTCTCTTGTTCAAGATCATAAACCCAACACGTGTAGAGTGACTGTCTAACAGTTAGTAGCTACTCAATAAATATTTTATTGATGGCCCCAGCCAGGTGGCTCAGTTGGTTACACTGTCATCCTACACACCAAAAAGGTTGTGGGTTCAATCCCCAGTCAGAGCACATACCTAGGTTGCGGTTTTAATCCCACTCAGGGTGTGTATGGGAGGCAACCAATTGTTTCTCTCTCACATTAATATCTCTCTTTCTCTCTTCCCATCCCTCCTTTCTGTCTAAAATAAAAAATATCCTCAGATAAGGATTTTAAAATATTTTACGGGTGGATGGATAAATAAAAGAATGAATAAATGTTGTCCAATTTAGGAATTTTAACTACTCAGAGATGGAAAACTGTAACATTCTTGCTTTTTCATAATTATCAAAGCTGAATGTCTCAGGTGCACATTTGGATGAATATGTTGTTTGGTTTTCTGCTTGATTTAAGTCAAAGACAATTTGACTTGTATTTACCAAAGTCTGTTCCCTCTCAAATGTGTTCTTACTGCTGGGATTGAATGGCTGTTTCACTTCAAGTAGAATCTCTGCTGTTGGGTTTCTTTTTGGTTTTTTTTTGTCCTTGTCGACTCTTGGGTTTGCCTTTCAGTTTCTGAGAATCTCAATTTGGTCACATTATTTGAGACAATTGAAGTTATTTGTTTAAAAAATACATTCTCCACAAGGACAGACATTAAGCCACTGATCAGATATTAATTAAGTCTAAGATGATTTTATGTACTTTGAATATTTCAATTTTCAATGTGGAACACGGTAATAATGTTCCTTTCACTTGATGAAATATTCTGCCTGATTTTTTTGTTTGCATAATGAAAGAACACAGCAAAAATTCTAATAAAGAGCAGCGGCCTGAAAAAAGAACTATTGTAAAAATTAGCACTTTTTCTGAGGAGATAGGTTTCTGCTTCAGGGAGATCTATACCAGCTCTTGTCAAATTTGTGAGGAAATTGGAAATGAAAAGCCCAGATAGATGCTTAAAGTAGCTGAAGAAATTTAATTACATCTGTATTTTATTGTATTACCTATATTTTGGAACCCAAAGGGTTTTTTTTAACATATTCACCAATATCATTGTGCCCTGGAATCTTCTTATGGTAAATAGTAGAAGCGAGGGCTCACAAACATAGTGCCCTTTAGGGACTGTGCAGTACTGTGACGAGTGAAGTGTGTGACACACCATGGTGAGGACTTGAGGGTGATACACACGGAATACTTCACCAAGTCATTCCATTTGAAATAAAAATGTTCAGTTTTCTGCAGTTAAGCAAACTAGACCTATGGACTAAATGTCCTCATTCACCAGTAGCTTATGATTACTGGACAAAACTTTATTGAACTAATTCTTTATTAGTCTAATTTTCATTAAATTTTTTTCTGGTTTTATTACTTTGAGAATGGAGACATGTTTTAACCCTTTTTTGGTGGATTTAACATGTAAAAACGTTTTACAATTGAATAACGAATTACTTGAAGCACCAGACAAATACGTATAAAGAAGTTTAGTAAGTTCAAGCTACGAGTTTAAAAAGGCATATAACTTGATTCGCTGGTTGGATATACATTCTTAGTGAAATTCTCTATATGCATCAGAACTCACCTAGATGTTGGTATTAGGGAGTGTTCCCCACTCAGGGATTGTTGCTGTCATGCTATGCTCATGAATGATGGTAGCATCTCCTGGGGCAGGCTGGAAAACCATGGGCAGAAAGGTCTGCAAGGACTACCTATGTCTGGCTTCAGCATCTTGTAGAGAGGTATGCTTGGGACAGGCAGGACACCACGGGTTTGTGCTTCAGTGAATGGTAGAGAAGAAGTGTTCTTCCTTTTCGCTTTTGTTATATACGGGTTAACATGGAATGGCTTTGCCAGTGTGAGGAAAACAGACTTTGGGTGCTAAGAGCTTAGGTCCCAGCTATTTAGAGAACTGCTAGTTTTTAAGTGGTTTCTCGAGATAAAATCCACTTCTGGTGAAGATGCTGTGAGTATTGCTGTAATGGTGACAAAGGGTTTTGGAATAGTCCATGAACTGACTTGATAAGGCAGCGGCAGGGTTGGAGAGAATTGGCTCCAGTTTTGAAAGAACTTCTACTGTGGGTAAAACACTATCAAATGACATCACATGCTACAGAAAAATTGTAAAAGAAAAAATCCATTGATGCAGCGAGCTTCATTGCTGTCTTATTTTAAGAAGTGGCCACCACCAAACCCAGCCTTCAGCTACCCCCACCCTGAAGAGCCAGCAATTATCACCACTGAAGCAACACCCTTTGCCCGCAAAAAGATTCAGAAACACTGAAGGTTCAAATGATTGTTAGCATTTTTAGCAGTATTTTTTTAATTAAAGCATATACATTTTTTCAATATATTGCTATTGCACACTTAGACTACATGTAAATATAACATTCAAATGTACTGGGGAAACCAAAATATTCAAGTGACTTGCTCTATTGCTGCATTTGTTTTATTGCAGTAGTCTCTAATTAAAGCTGCAATATCTCCAAGGTGTGCCTGTAAGCACACACAACAAATTCTAAACAAAAATATTAATTTAATCCTCTCAACAACCCTGTGGTGTAGTCAATATCATCACTGATATTTTTAAAAGTTAAGTAACATGCCGAGAGTCACAAAGCTATTAAATGAGGAGGTCAGAACTTGAAGCCAAGCCTCGTGTAGCTTCAGTTTGATCTCCTATAATCATTGCAATAAAGGAATATGTCCACAGTATCATGTTGTAATGAAAATACAAATAATGTAAGTTTTTACCCATTATAAAAATGACACTTGGTCATTTATAAAAATTATGGAAAAATAGGAAAACATAGAAAAATGAGTAAGGAAATGCATCATTACCAGGATCCTTTCACAAAGAAAACTGACTTCCACACACCCATTAATCTCATTCCATCCATTGCTTTTTAACATAAATTTCATTTTTAAAGCAACAAATTCTATAAAAAAACTCACTTTTAGGAATTCTTATATAAAAGTTCATTTCTTTTTGTTAAAATTAAAGACCATTTTATTATGCTTGGATCCTTTAAGAAAGAAGAAAACTAACCTTGAATGGCCTCCTATCAATAAAGTGCTTTTATCCACAAATTATCCCATTAAATTTTCTTAGAAAAAGCACTTGTAAATGTGAAAATGAGTAAGTCTTGCTTTATATGCTTTAGGGCCATTACAAAACCATGTAATTTGTCTCTTCTGAATAAACTGCATGTTCTTCTGCTTACTACTTAAGTTCTCCTTATCCCAGCCCTTTAATCATATTTACTACTTTCCTTTAAGCCCTCTTGAAGTTCATCTATTCTTTTGAGTTTAGAATGGTACATACTAATGCATATTATCTCTCATCACTATTGAGTGTAATGAAAGGATAGCTTTTAAATTCCTGCATTATATGTATTTTTATCCTCATTAGGACAGCTGTTTAAAAAATTATGACTGCCATTCAAGTCATAAGCTATCATGATCCTTGAGATAATGTCTATTTTTTAATCTTTATGCAGTCATTTATATCATCTTGTAATTGCAACCTTGTTACAACTCCTTCCATTTTGATAGTTTCCTATCACTTATTTTCTTAAGAATATATCAAACTTCAAGATATATAATCCCTTTCTTACTCTTCTTTCCTGGATTAGTGCAACCAGAAAGCTCTAATAATGAATATTTTTATTTACTACACAATATGGCCTGCAAATAAAAATGGCAGAAGTTTTCGAGGCAGGGTGAATTCTACAGCAAAACATTTAAAGATTAAATGCATACATTTCCCAAATATCACTAAAATGACAGGTAAGAAATTTTTTAAGACAAAAATCACAGGTCAAGGGTCATAACAACAAAATCGATGAGTGTGAACTGACGTAATGGATCTGAGACCCCTAAATTCTAACCAACAATAGGAAAAGCTAAGAAGCAATGTGACCTCCACTGTAAAACCTCCAAAAGCTAAGGAATAGATACTTCTGAAAATGATAATGATGGTAAAGCTGGAAACAGAAAGATGATTTGAAAGTATTTTTAAGAAGCAGCTAGATCTGAAACTGGAAAAGACACCAGAGCTCATGCTGCTGCCGGTCACTTGCCAAACCCAATGAGCAGGGACAGAGATTGAATCTTTACGGATGCTTTATTCAGATGGCTGGCGATCTGAGAAGATGGGGAGTTCATGCCCCAACAGACCATCTTACATTTTCTTTCCAGGCCAACGTTTTTATAACAGGGAGTAAACAAGATGCAGTGAGGGGTTTTGAAATTCGGGGAGCATTAGGGAAAAGAGACGGCAGCATTCTTGTCCTGGACAGTTAGCTGTTCTCAGGGACAGGTAGTTGTCTGTCTCCCCAGGGAACACAATGGCCCAGATGGCTCCACTTGTCCTCAGGCAGAAATCTTTAGCAGTGCCCCACGAGGTCGGCTGTTTTTCCCAGGAGCCAGAATGGGCCTTATCTGTAGTTTCTGAAACAAAAGCTTTAACATATGCATTACTTAATAGGCATATGACTATTTACCTTAAACTAAAATTTTCCACCTCTTCAGTCCCCTATCAGATCCACAGATTCCCTCTCTTATATTTGCAACCACAACCATCCTTGCCAAACTCACATTCCCTGGGAAGCAAGTATTAGTAGGATCCACATTTGCGTGGGAAAGAAAGAAAGATTGAGCACATGACTTTGGGTTCTGGCATGGTCATAAAAAGGTCTCACAGCTGGGAATGATCTTTCAGAATTGTCCTAAGTGGGATGAGGGGACTCGACACTCACAGTGACCTGTAATTGTAAGCAAGCTGTCCCCACAAACAGTGCAGGATCATGGGCAAAGTGACCCTCTTCAACTAAGGGCACTCCCAATAGCTGGGGGACTAGATCCTTTGGTTATGAAAGGGAAAATGGAGAACACAGCCCATTGTCCAATACACCTCCTGCTCTTGAAGAAAATTTGAGACTTACCCTCTTGTGAGAGTGAAAAAGAGAGGTCTCTGGACTGAAGGAAACCAGGCACAGAGATACTTACAAAGGAGGAAATAAACATCTTTACTTCCCAAGTCCTGAGACCCCAGTTCTCTCTTTCAAACTGGCTCCTAGAATGCCAACAGCCAAAGCTGTGCTCCTGATTTTGTTTCAGAAGGATCTTTTCCACAGAATCTGGACAGCACAGAAGTTCTGAATATATTAACATCGCTCATGGAAACACCCCCACCGTTTCACCCTACGACAGCGAGCAAATTAGATACATCCTACTCATGCGCTTAGACTTTCCATTCAGATTTATCATGTTCCACTCTTAAATGTGAGCAGATATCAAAGTCTTCTACTGAAAGTATCTCATATAAAAGATATAAATCAATATAAACAAAGAGAAAAGATCACTTTGAGTTAGAAGAAACTCTTTAGGAATAACAATGCTTAATATTTAATATTTCTAGACAGATAAGAATACACATTAAATCCATGAAATACATATAGAATGCTGTGGAAGGATTTTGGAATGTCTGGCTTTCTAAAAGCTTTCGAACTATTTATACCACGTGCATGTATAACTCTGATTCATTTTTTAAAAGAAGAATAATGAGGTCTAATAAACTATACTAGATGCATTCAGAGATTATTAATGAGGTTTCGGTTCAGTTAGTTCAGTCAGCACTCACCCAAACCTGCCCTAATATTTAACAAATAATAAGAAGTTTCCTAAAATCTTAGGGAAAATGTAAAAAACAAAACAAAACAAGTTTTCTGTGCTCTCCATCATGTACTAAAGTTGATAAGATGGTTCTTCATATTAGGAAAAACCAATGTATTACTCAAAAGGGAGGAATGACATTCAAATGTAGTCGTTACATGAAGAGGACTAAAGAGGGGGAAAGCTTCTGTTGCCTTAGTAGAACAAGGAGTTCTCTGCAAGGAGAGTTCATGTCCAACTCTTTACTTCGTGCCAGGGGGTTTGAGGGTGCATGATTTCACCGGTGATCTCCCAGTTAATCCTGCTGTAACATCATACAGCCAGTGAGTGGCTGAGGTTCCATCCCCAGTCTGGCTTCAAAGCCCAAAGGAAACAATTTATTCTAAAGAATGAGCAAAATCAGGGCTGACTTGGAGGACGTTTGGTTAGTGGAGAGAGCACTGGAGCCAGAGCCCGGGGCCAGAACAGTTACCTCATCTTCCTTACTGATAAAGTGAAGCAATACGCAGGAAGTGAAAATGTGGTGTAGTTGATTCATTTAGTCCATCAAGAGATGTGATCTTACACTGAAGATTAAGTAGTATAGATCATCTATGCCCTCCAATTGTCAAGAAAAGTTCTGCTTTTCATGTGTTTCCTAGATTCACCAAAAAAAAAAAAAAAAATCCTTCTATAAGGCCAATCCTATAATGCTTATATATTTCTTAAGACATAAAACAGGGAATTTTCCCTCAATTTTTTTAAGCAATAATTAGAATCTATGTGGCTTCCTACCCATAGAGCCAAGCTAACCTGTGCACACCAGACTTGAATGGACAGCTCCTCTCAGAAACGACCTAACCCTGCGCAGTCCCATTGCCTGACTGGTGTCTAATCAGTTATCTGGGGAGTAGGACATTTAAAGGCCTATCAATTCAACAAAATCAAACTTTTACTGATCTTATCACAATGTTTACATTTAAGTGAACTCTAGAACGTCACATTGAATTCAATTTCACTACAGCAGAAGCATTCTTTAAATGCTCAAAGAATCTATATATTTTTCAAACATCCCAGTGAGCCCTGTTTCAGTCTGCTTAGGCTGCTGTAACAAAATACCATAGACTAGGTGACTTAAACTATAAACATTCATTTCTCACAGTTCTGGGGTTGGAAAATCTGAGATGGAGGTGCCAGCAGGACCAGGTTCTGGTGAAGAGCCCTCTCCCTGGCTTGCACGTGGCTGCCTCTCTCAAATGGGAGGAGGCTCTGGTCTCTTTCTCTTCTTAAAAAGGTGCCCATGCCATCGAAGCAGACTCACCAACAGGACCTCATCTAAATCTAAGCACCTCTCAAAGACCCTCCCTTCTAATACCATCGCACTGGGAGTTGGGGCTTCAACAGACGAATCTGGGGGAGGAGTACAAACCTTCAGCCCATGACAAGCCCACACATAAACAGACCCCATAAGTGTTGCTTTTGTTAAGATTTCGAGCTCTTTGAATTTTCAGTCTCACTTACCATACCCTTCTTTTGCATGAAAGCGAGTTGTGAAGCTTTCTATTTACATTTCCACAAGGAGCTGTGGTCCTGCCTTTGGGTGATAAGTATCACGTCTCAATCGAATTTGCAAGGACGAGTTTCCAGCAAAGCTCTATGCTAACTGCTGAAATCACACACTTTCCTTCCTTTTCAGGACTCTTCCAATTTTGGATAGAAATTAGTCACACTATTTTCAGAGAGTCTTTCCTTCTAAGTATTGTGTTGGGAAAAGAATAAATAATTATTTTTAGTTTTAATTCTTTGGTAACTGAGACAGAAAAGTTTTTTCAGAAGAAGTGACCCTAAGCACCTAGTAAATTTGCACTACTTCTTCATATAAAAAATATGAGAGTCTTTAATTCATAAAGAAGCAATAAAACACATTGTTTTTTTTTCAAAGGACCAGTTATAGCTGATGAAAACCAAACCAAACTAAACAATAAAAAAGGAAACAAAATAACTATAAGTATCTCTATACAGTATAACAGCATTATCAAATCTGTTTTATAGATGAGAAAAAAATGCAAGATTCGAGTTATTAATTTGCTGGGTCTCAGTGATTTTTCTTACATCTCCCAAACACAGGATTTTGAGAGAAAGCATATTAAATGATACATATATTTTTCATACTATTGAATCGTTATGGACACTGTGCTATGATACCAGATTCAGTACTGAGGGAATTCCAGCTTCTGCAAGTTGTTGCTGGCTGACAGCCTTGAGCTGTGAGCTCCCCTTAGGGATTACCTGAGCTGAAAGCAGGACCTGTCTAAGGTAACATCCCTTCCCAGGAAACCTGCATCCAAAGAATACTCAATGGTGGGGAGAGAGTGGGTAGGAAGGGATGTTACCTCCCTTCTTAACGTGGGATAATATTGAAGGATATTCTCAGATTCAGAACTCCGCAGAAATTAGCAGAGGCCTTTGATGAGATTGCAGCCAACCCTACTTTCCCCTCTGTCCAAGTCCAATCCTGTTATCTTCCCTTTCCCAACAGATGTTGACCCCAAGAGCGTGCCTTAATAATCTGCCTGCACACTATTCTGTGCTTTAGTTGGCTTCCCGGGGGACCCAACACTATCTCTCCCTCTCTCTCTCTCCCTCTCTCTCTCTCTCTCTCTCTCTCTCTCTCTCTCTCACACACACACACACACAAAACAAACTTTCCTTACAATGAAAACCAACCATTTTATTAAATTAGTTTTCAAGGGATCAAGGTAAACTGCCTTGATGTAAATTCCAGTGATACTAACAAGCAAAAATTAGCAGTGTGAGCAAGTGTCAAAGTGGAAATAACACAGTCACTACTTTCTCTAGAGTGCAAGTGGAACCGGAATGTTACAAGATTAAAAATCGTTACTAGTCAAATATGTATTTTCCGAGGTCTCTGTCTGAGTTGGCATGCTTGGTTATCTCTTGATTCTTACATAACCTGAGCTGAGTGGCTTCCAAACCTTTCCAACATGCTAATGTGCTGCTTTCTTTCTCAGAGGGCACCACTTCAGGTGCTGCTGCTGTGTAAGAGTCACTGGGGTTTCCCTGTAGTACAGAGAGAAACCTCATTTGAAACGCCAAGGAACTCCCGTTTTTATGTAAATTACTGAGGGAAAAGGAAGAGCTGTCTGAAATGAATATCAAACTAGACTGTTAGTGGAAGATTATTTAGAGCTTCAACAGTTTCATGGAGTCAGAAAGCACATCTTCACAGGTGTCCTGTTTAAACGTTTAAGATCGGCCAAAATGCTCTCCTTAGACTCATTGCTGCACTCGTCTACTCAGCAGAGTTATCAGACATCTAGGGACATGGAAGAAAATGGAAAATGCTGGCCTTCGCATTAGCCACTGCTGGGGAGTGACACGAGTAACTAAAATACATTATTCTACATAGTAAAGCAGAGCCGTAGAAAAGTGTTTTGAGCAAGTGATATGATTATTTCTGAGTAGGAATGAAAGAGATTGAGGAAAGTGAGGGGAAGGAAGGCTTCTCAAAGGAGATGGTAGTTTCAGAAGAATAATATTTGGATAGGATGATAGAACATAAACCAAATATGAGATTCTTTTGGCATGCTATTGAAACCACTGGCCATAATAGTTGATCCAGAAACTATGGAAATCTGGCATTAACAGTCACTATAGATAAACATGGAATATGGTAATTTGCTTTGAAACGGGGTTCAATTTGGGGGAGGGTTTAGTGCCTCCCCTCACCTACCATTTCTGTGTTTTTTTGTCCTTGTTTATTGCTTTAAGTAGCTTTTTGGACCATCTATATGTGCAAACCTCCTGGGAGGAAAGAATGGGAACTCTATACCCAAGAGATATTAAAATATTTGTGAGACAGAGCTGTCTTTGTGTTCTAGCTCATAGCACAGTACCTGCCATGTAGTAGGCATGTCTTTAAACACACACACACACACACACACACACATTTTAGGGCCATAAATGACACAATAAATCAAATGGAATTTTTAAAGATTTTATTTACTTATTTTTAGAGATAAAGGAAGGGAGGGAGAGAGAGAGGAAAGAAACATCAATGTGTGGTTGCCTTCCACGCATCTCTAGCTGGGGACCTGGCCCACAACCCAGGCATGTGCCATGACTGGGAATCAAACCAGTGACCCTTTGATTTATAGGCTGGCACTCAACCCACTGAGTTACACCAGCCAGGGCAAGAACAAATGGATTTAATTGATCTCTTCAGAGCATTTCACTCCAAAGCAGCATAATTTTCAAGTGCATGAAACATTTTCTAGGATACCACATGTTAGGGCACAAAACAAGTCTTAATACATTTAGGAAGATTGAAAACATATCAAGCATTTTCTCTGACCATGATGCTATGAAACTAGAAACAGAACACTGAAAAATACACAAAGATGGAAGCTAAATAATATGTTATTAAATAATGGATGGGTCAACAATGAGATCAAGGAAGAAATCAAAAGATACCTAGAAACAAGTGAAAATGAGAACACAACTATCCAAAACCTGTGGGACACTGGGAAAGCAATCCTAAGAGGGAAACTCCTAGCATTACAGGCCTATCTCAAAAAGCAAGAAAAAATCTCAAATAAACAATATAACTTTACATTTAAAGGACCTTGAAAAACAAAAACAAGCCCTAAAATGAGTAGAAGGAAGGAAATAATAAAGATCAGAGCAGAAATAAATGAAATAGTCTAAGAAATGGTACAAAATATCAATGAATCTAAGAGTTGGTTCTTTGAAAAGACAAATAAGATTGAAAAACCTTTAACCATACTCATCAAGAAAAAATGAGAGAGGACTCAAATAAATAAAATCAGAGATGAAAGAGGAGAAATAACAACTGACACCAAAGAAATACAAAAGACGGTAAGAAAATATTATGAACAACTGTATGCCAACTAACTGGACAACCTGGACAAAATAGGTAAATTCCTAGAAACATACAGTTTTCCAAAACTAAATCAGGAATAATCAGATAATCTGAATAGACAGATTAAACCTAGTAAAATTGAAGCAGTAAAAAAAAAACAACAACACACACACACAAAAACAAAAACAAAAAAACTCCCAAAAAACAAAAGCCCTGGACCAGATGGCTTCATGGGTGAATTTTACCAAACATTCCGAGAAGAACTAACACCTCTTCTTCTCAAACCAGTTCATAAAATTGAAGGGGAAGGAGGGCTCCCAAACTTATTTTCCAAGGCTGGCATTATCCTAATTCCAAAACCAATAAACGGTACAAAAAAAAATTATAGGCCAATATCCCTGATGAACATAGATGCTAAAATCCTCAACAAAATATGAGCAAGCTGAAAACAACAATGCATCAAAAAGTTCATACACAATGATCAAGCGGGATTTATCCTGGGAGTGCAAGGTTGGCACAACATTTGCAAATCAATAAATGTGATTCACCACATAAAGAAAATGAAGGATAAAAACCACATGATCATGTCAATAGATGTAGAAAAAGCTTTTGATGAAATCCAGCACCCATTTATGATAAAAACTCTCAGCAAAGTGGGAATAGAGGGAACATACCTAAATATAATAAAGGCCATATATGATAAACGCACTGCCAGAATCATACTCAATGAGCAAAACTACAAGCATTCCCCTTAAGATTGGGAACTGGACAGGGATGTCCACTTCCACCTCTCTTAGTCAACACAGTACTGAAAGTCCTAGCCATAATCATCAGACAAGAAGAAGAAATAAAAGGCATCCAAATTTGAAAGGAAGAGGTAAAACTGTCTTTATTTGCAGATGACATGACCCCATACAGAGAAAACCCCAAAGATTCCACTAAGAAATTACTAGAACTGATAAATGAATTCAGCAAAGTTAGCAAGATACAAAATTAATATCCAGAAATCAGTTGTATTTTTATGTGTCAATAACAAACAGAAAAAGAAATTAAGAAAACAATCCCATTCACAATTGCTTCAAAAAGAATAAAATACCTAGGAATAAACCTAACCAAGGATATAAAAGACCTGTACTTGAAAAATTGTAAGACACTGAAGAAAGAAGTTGAACAAGATACCAACAAATGGAAGCACATAACATGTTCATGGATAGGAAGAATTAACATCATTAAAATGTCTATACTACCCAAAGCAATCTATAGATTCAACACAATACCTGTCAAGATTCCAATAACGTATTTCACAGAACTAGAACAAATATTTCAAAAATTTATATAGAACCACAAAAAGCCCCTCATACTAACAGCAATCCTGGGAAAGAAGAAGAAAGATGGAAGAATCACACTACCTAATATGAAACTATACTATAAGGTGATAGTAATCAAAACAGCATGGTACTGGCATTAAAAAAAAAAAGTCACATAGATCAATGGAACAGAATAGAGAGCCCAGAAATTAAGGCCACAATGAGATATCAAATCACACCTATCAGAATGGTTATCACTAATAAATTAACAAACAACAAGTGGCAGCAAAGATGTGGAGAAAGAGGAACCCTTTTGCACCGTTGGTGGAAATGCAGACTGGTGCAGCCATTGTGAAAAGCAGTATGGAGATACTTCAAAAAATTTAAAATGGGTCTGCCTTTTTTGATTCATTGATCCCACTTCTGGGAATATAACTGAAGGAGCCCAAAACACTAATTTGAAAGAACTTAAGCACCCTTATGTTCATTGCAGCATTACAATCACCACAATATGGGAGCAGCCCAAGTGTCCATCAGAGATGAGTGGGACATCAGAGAACAACTATGGGACATTTACACAGTGGGATACTACTCAGCTGTAAAGAAAAAGAAGAAAATCTTACCCTTTGCGACAGTGTGGACAGACCCGGAGAACATTATGTAAAGTGAAATAAGCCAGTCAGAGAAAGACAAACACCATATGATTTCACTCATATGTGGAATCTAATGAACAAACTGAACTGACCAACAAAAATAGACTCCTAGAGAGCAAGACAACAGCTAAAGGGGTGGAGATTGGGGGTGGAGGGACTGAGCAAAAAGGAACAAGGATCATGGACATGGACAACAGTGCAGTGATTGCAGGGGGAGGGGGTTTAAGTGGACTAAATGGTAATAGAAAAAAATTACAATAAAAAATGTAAAAAAACACATTTTGGAATGCATTGATAATTTATGAACAATCAGCATACTGATTACCAAGGAATAATAGGATGAGAGGATTTTCGTTGTATTTATTTTTTACCTAAGTAAAATTCTAGTGTTACTCTACATAAATGATTATTATAAAACTACTTAACTGTATCACTTTGATGTGTCAGAAGATTTTGACTGCTTGTTAAAGAATAAAGCCTTCTTTAACATAAAGCAATTTACAAGATTAATTATCCAACTTGGTGCAGATTTTTTAACTTCTAGATAATGGTGCCAAATCCTACCCAGGAATGGACATAAAAATATCATGAAATGTGAACAGAATTGTTGTGTTATTTATGGATTTCCATAACTTAGGAATCGTAACACCGTTGCTTTTATGAGGTCTCCAAGGAGGAACAATGAGAAGAGGGGTTACCAGGTCTAGAGGAAATGAGAACCATGAATGGGTTAAGAAGCTTCTGAAATGAGAATGACAACCCTTAGCTCAATGCATCCACATTGGTAAGATAGACTTGCTGTTCTCGAGTTCAAAGGGGTCAGTTGTCACGATCCGTTTCTGAACAGAGTACTTTTATGAATATGTCATAAGAATCACACGAAGATGTCTTCACATAAAATTGTTTTTAGTAAATGGCTTAAATAAAACAGGAAATTTATTATTTTCTCACAGTAAAAGAACCATAAATCCAACTGAGAAAAATAGATGTTTATTTCAATTATATTTTAGGAGGAACACAGATTTACCCATGCCCAGCATTTTTAAAAAATTCTAGCAGTTAAGGCCTTGTTACAATTTTCCTCTTTTTTCTAGTGAAACTGATTGGTCTCCTATGACTCTTGCTCTTTAGCACCATCACACTTCCACACGGGCTGTTTGCTCTCAACATGCCCTCTCCTTCCCACTCTATTCCACAGTTACCCACTTCTCGCTGTTCAGTGCAGGCCCACAGTTTGCCCCCATTCATACCTTCGTAGTGCTCTCTTTTCCCTCTGATATTTTGTAATACTTGTCACCTTTGCCTCTATTAGATATGAGAGGCAACTCTATGGCACAGATAAATCTATGGCATAAATAAAGAACCTAATTACTTTGTCTCCATCCTCTCTACTTCTCCTTCTTAATTCTTATCTCTTTTCAGAACCTAAGAAACAGGACTATGTGACTGGATTTCTATAGAAGATTTCATACTGTGAAATAGCGTACTATAATGGGCTTAGAAATGTGGACATTGGCAAGTTGTATAAACTTGGGCAGGACTGTGATACTGTCTCAGGTTAGGGCTTAAACTTTTTCATACATACTTAAATATGTTAGATGATGTCACTTCTCCTTGGCATTTACCTTATTAAAAGAAAGGGAACTGTGACTGTATGACATGTTTCTGCGTCATTAGTCACATCACAGAAATCCTCCTGATGTCATCAATAGCTGATCAGAACTTCTAGTCAAGTGATGTTAGTAAATATTATTTTAGATAAAGTCTCGATGGAATGTATGATATAAATATGGTTCTTATGAGTATATGATACTAAATATTATTTCTCTTAGGGTTTATGCAATATTAAAAGTATCTCCAGGAGTTTGTTCCTTCACTGCTTTTATGGGCCATAACATTGAAACTGTGGAATAAGTGGATGAGATGTTACACATAGGTCCCTTTCAGCCCTATCATCCTCTGCAAAGACACAGTGCCATTGTCTGGAATAATCACTGTGTAATACCTCCTGCAGTCAAGATGGGAATTCTTTCCTGGTTCCAGATACCTATTTGTTTGCAATTCAATGAGTTCTAGTGTCCAGGTTTTTCTGAAGATACTTTTTCTCCAGAATTATCCTTGGCTACTTGGGATTCATGAGGACATGTTGGCATGTGAGCTGTTCTGGAAGTCCAGGAATATGAGTGGATGCCTTCAATGGAGAACACGTAGGGAGGTAAGGCCTTTCACTGCAGATCATGCTAAGGAGTTTGGTCCTTATTCTTCATTCAGTAGTGAGTGAGTCCTCCGGTGAAGACATGCCATCAAAAGGGGAGTTGGGATTGTTTATGGCCGTCTGAGGGCAACCTTCCTCTACTTCATAATTTCATCTGGAGCAGATCAGCTTGCTAACTTTGTCATACAGTAAAAAGATCCCAGGAGTTACAGGTTCAAGTTCCATCTATGCCGCTAACTAGCAGTACGACTTTAGGCCAGGCATTTTGTCTCTCCTAATTGCAATTTCTCCAGCTGCAATATAAAATAATTTGACTAGGTAATTTCTCGGGCTTGTTTTATTGCAAGGATCTATAATTCTATAATCATACTGTGTGACAGGGAGGTTTATAGTATTCTATCTGGGTCACAGTCTATATTTATAGATCATGGACTGAAGACCCTATTTTCCAAATCTTCCATCTGAGCTCACCAGAGGAAGAGAACATTCCGTTTGTTTGCCTCATGCAATATTACCATCCAGAAAAAAAACATTCTGCTCTGGCCTAAGTTCTTGAAGTTGAAGTGCACACTTTTTTTTCTGATGCTCCCACAGATTCCTTTGGAAAAACCTAGTAAATACGTTTACCGTGGCTAAGAAGAACTTCTAAGGAGTGAACTGCTTAGAATCTAGGAGATTCTTAGAAGAACTTCTAATAAAATTGTAGAAGGTTATATGAAATTTCCAAAAGTCCCTGGTTAACTTATGGTCCTATCTGAGGAGGAGGAAGACAAAAATAAACTTTAATATCCACGCTGAAGTTAGTGGGAATTTGCATTTCAGTGACAGTTCTTTAATGGCTTGATTCTTATAACCCCTACTTTTTATGGACTGTTTGATGTTATGTAATGGTGAAATGAATAGAATTGGGAAATATTTGAACTTTACATGTACTTGCTGGTGTTCTTCCTTTGTCTTTAAACTACCTACATACATAAACCTAGGATCAATTATGTGAAGTTTAATTTTTGAAAGTTTTGATAAAGTGGAGTCATTATACTTGCCCCTTCTCCAGCAAGTTAGCTCCCAGGTGGTAATATATTTGGGAGAATGATTAGTTCAGATTTTCATTCTCATTTGCTCTTTCCCATTTTCTTTGGATCAGGGAGCAGCAAACATTTTCTGTAAAAGATCTGATAGTAAATATTTTAAGCTTTGGTGGCCATTAGTCTCTATCAAACAAATATCATATGATCTCACCTTTAACTGGAACCTAATCAACAAAAGAAAAAAGCAAACACAATATAACCAGAGACACTGAAGTTAAGAGCAATCTAACAATAGCCAGGGGGGAGTGGGGAGGGGATGGTGGAGAGGGGTTTTCAGGAACTACTATAAAGGACACATGGACAAAACCAAGGGGGAGGGTGGAGGCGGGGGAGGGAGGTGGGTTTGCTGGGGTGGGATGGAGGGGTGGGGAGAAAATGCAGACAACTGTAATTGAACAACAATTAAAAAAATGTTTAATTTTAAAAAATAACACAAATCAAATCAGAAAAACAGCAAAAAAACCCCTATTTCTTCCACTATAACAGAAAAGTAGATACAGACAATATGTAAACAAATGGTTGTAGCTATGCTCCAATTAAACTTTATTTACAAAAATACAGATACTAGTTGATGAGTCAAAGTTTGCAGACTCCTGATCTACATAATTAATCAACAAATGATTCCTCTCTTAACTTCTTCTAACACTAAATCATTTTATACTGGGAATAATGTTAGAATAAGGGATCTGTATACCTGGCTCCTAGTATGGCTCTTCTAAGTACTGGGCACCATGCCCTAGAAAGTCCCGTTGACATGGGTCTTATTTCAGTCATTATATTTAGTACTTAACATGTGTTAACAAAGAGCTAATCAGATTCTTGTTGCTGTGTTTTATGTCTTGGGCAATACTTTAACTATCAGGTCATAGGAGCTTCCATAACCTTGAGAAGTGGAGGTCAGGTTAGGATTCAGATCAATAGGACCAAGCCTCTGGTTTAGAGGAGAGGGAGGGAAGAAAAGTTTCTTCATACGGTTCTGGAAGTGGTCATATTCTAGAAGCATAACATACATGGCACAGAATGATGCACTGTTAAAACAGGGAAGTGAGGTGTCAGTACCAGAAATAGTGAAGAAAACATTAACTCAATTTCTTATTCAGGAGGTAAGGTAAGGAGAGTCAGATGTATGCAAGGGGTTCAAGGAGACCCTAGAGCCAAATGGGCAGAGGATTAGGAGCCCAGCAAGCTGGTGGATACAACCAAGATAATGAGAAATGGAAATTTCGCTTGGACTCTCTGTAATATTCTGCACACCCTAGTCAGCCTCTTTCTCACCCAAGAGTTTCCTTTAATGAACTGGGGGTAGTTTTTTAAATTGGTTTTGCAGTTCTTGTCCCATAAAACTCATAGGTACCTAGCCAATTCTTGGCACCTAACACACACATGGCAGATGGAGGCAGAACCATAAAATATTGATGTACAGAGACAATTTGGGGCTCTATTTTGATGACTAAAAAAGAATATGTGTTAATTCTCTATTGGTAGTTTGCCACTATGTGGACCCTTCTAGAATGCTTTGGTTTGCCTCAGAAACTGGGGATTTTTGGTGCATTAAAAATATGTCCCCTGACATACATGAACTCTCTTTACAATCTTCATTTAATTAAGAAATCATAGAACCAAGTTTAGAAATCCAGGACCTTTTATCTTAGATTTTACTGAGATTATTACCAAATCGCAATTTGGATTCAAGTGAGTGAGATGCTATTATTTTTCTATTAGGAAAAAAATCAGAATATCTTGTGATTTGCTATTATGTATATGAGAATTTCTTTAAAAGAAAATCTCTAAACTTGTCAGAGGTTTAGATCATTATTTGATGAGTTGATGGACATTACTGGAAAAATATGTTCCAATTGAGAGTGGACTGTCCCTGAATTAAATATTTAATGTCACCCTGGTTACTAATGCGTGACCCAAAAATTTTAAAAAAATTAAATTATTTATTGATTTCCACTCATATGACTTCTGTGCAAGTCTATTTCCTTACTTTGAAAAAATAAACCTAAAAATTTCTTTAGTAGTTCATCTTTTGTGTATGATGGGTTACATTGTTTTATGATTGAATTATATGAAAAAAGTTGAAGTTCTTGTAAAATTGGCAGATAGGTTGTTTTGTCAAACTTGGCATCATTGACACTTTGGGGTCTGACAATTCTCTGCTGTGGAAGGCTGGCCTGTGTACTGTAGGATTTTAGCAGCGACCCAGGTCTCTACCCACTAGAGGCCATAGCACCCACATCCCTGTGTTGACAACCCAAACTGCCTCTAGACATTGTCAAAATCTCCCCTAGTTGAGAGGCATTGTTATAAAGCAACTGAGCCATTACCATCTAACCTATAGAATTAAAGAATAGAAGAAGGATCATATTACTAAGTGTCTTTAATAGTTGTATTTTGGTGATGAAGCAAATAAATTTGTGTTATTCAATATGAGTGGTGTATTATTATCAAAACTTTCTAAGGAAGCCCATCATTAAAAAATAAAACAACCTTCTACAAAGGGTTCTCTGTCTGCTCCTCCGCTCTTGCGTATATATCATATTGTCAATATCATACTATGATTGTAATTGGAGAATTGTGTAGAAGACTCTGTTTTTTAGCTGGAGATTGCATGTAGAGTAGCAGTGATGGAGTGACATCTCGGGGTAGAAAGTAAATTGGACTTTATCTTGGGACCTCCGTGAACTAGCTGAATCACCTTCAACTTCCCCAGCACACCTTTTGTCTGGATAAATCAGGCTGCTTACTTTTCCTTAAGATCAAGAAGTCGTAATTATTTATCTTTGTCTCCCCAGCTCAGTGGATGGCACAGGATAAATACATGCTTTAAAATTGCATGAATAGGTTGAATCTATTTGTCGATCTTGTAGGCAAAGTGTTTGCATAGATACCAGTGAGAAAAATATTGAATCATTTTAGCACCCACTGCCATTATGATAACATTTTTACTGCTATAAATTATTAAGCCAAACTTTTAAAAATGTATTTTTACTTCTAATTAATACATTAGAATTCCTACAAACTTATTTCTCATCTTAAGTCATTTTTAATTATTCTATAACGCTAAAATATAGACCAGTTTCCTACAGGCCTTAATTATTTTTGAAAATCAATTACCAACACCTTTTGGAGGGTTCACAGTCCTTAAGAAAAAAGTGCCTGTAAATTATGAGAAAATAAATGATAAAGGCAAATGGCAAAGGCTTTGGAACTGGGTATTAATTGTCTTGCTGCCTCTTGTATGATACAAGGATTTGGGCAAGATATTTAAAATTGCTGAACTTTAGTATTGTTATCTTTAAAAATGGGCCAATGCGGACAGAATGCCATTATGAGAATAAGAGAAAAATAAATTAAATGTTATCTAGAATGATCTTTGCATAAAGAGGTGGTTGTAAGCCAGTCATTAGCACAAAAAAATTACTGTGATTGGTGGTGATTGTGGAGGCGATGATGGTGGTGGTATTAACCAGAAATGGACAGGGCCAGGACTCTGCAAAATCATGTCGTCTCTCTGGTACCTTTCTTACTCCCTTTTCTGGGTCAGGCTTACATAAAATCTTTCCCTCCATCCTCTGCCATGTGTTGGTGCTGTATTGACTGTCAACTAATCCTTGCTAAGCAGCTAAGTAACCCTTCCAGAGACTAACTGTATCTTTATAGAGGTCTTCTTTAATGAAAGGTACCGGCTCAAGGGTCTGAATGAAGATAGAGACTAAGGTTGCTGTATCTTTTGCTCTATCTTTTGCTCTATCTTTTCCTGACGGTTTGTTTTCTCCACTCCAGGACCCCAAAACCAAGTGCATCAGTAGGCCTTTGCAGCCTAACAAATTCTTTCCAAACTTGTAAACAATAATACTTTATGATTTTATATGATTTTTTGAGTAAGTTATGTGGTTCTTCTGTTCCAAATGGGTTGGCTGCAGTCACTCATGTACCTGCTATCGGCCTGGAACTCAGCTGGGGCTGGAACATCCTAAAGGACTTCACACACCCAGTGCCTTAACTTGGGAGGATGAAATGACTGAGGGTTGTATAGGTTTCTCTCTCAGCCTTTGTTTCTATTTCCACCTCTACCTCTGCCTCTACCCATACCTGTCTCTACCTCTACCTATCTCTGTCTGTCTGTCTGTCTGTCTCTCTCTCTCTCTCTCTGTATCTCTATCTCTATCTCTATCTCTATCTCTATCTCTATCTCTATCTCTATCTCTGTCATCTCTGTCCCTAGCTCCAGTTCTAGCTCTGGCTATCTCTGTCATTGTTCAGTGGTTGAGCTCATCACTTGGCATAGAGGCTGGCTCCAAAGAGGGCAAATATGGAAGATGCATAACTCCAGAAGTCATACACTGTCTCTCTTGCCATATTCTTTTGGTCAAAGAAAGCCACAGGACCAGCTCAAATTCAGGGGGAGAGGAAACAAACTCTATTAAGAGAGGCATGTATGCATAAGAATATGAGGATTAGTTGGTGCTATACTCTGGGAAGTCATTCCATTTCACCCCACATTTCATCTTATCCTCCTCCTAAGTCCCTGTCCATATTTCTACTGTCAGGGTCAGTGGAATCCAGGGTTTCTCAGTTTATAAGGAGTGAGGGGTTGTCATTATTCTCTTTAATGCTGTATACTTACTGGAAAGTACCTGAGATTTGGAGACATACAGACCTACAAAGAGATGCCAGGCCCACTAACTCCTAGTTGTGTGATGGTGAGCGTGGTACCTCAGCTCTCTTACCTCAATCTTCGTACCTACCAGGTAAAGCTGATACAACACACTTACAGGATTATTATGAGGTTTATGTTAATATAATGTATCCACAGTGATTCACTGAAACTTAATAGGGCCCAATAAATATCCATTCCTCTACTTGTTTCTACCTCTCCCAGATTTTCTGTTACCTTTTTCTGGAAGAGAAATTTAAAAAACAAAAAAACAGCTTCTAAATACTTCTTATAATAATCAAACACATTTGTCCTAAGCCTTGTGATAATTTCAAAAAAAAAAAAAGCTACAAGATTTAGAGAGCATTTTGACAATTACTATTCTCTTATACTGATTGCCTTATTCTTTCCTGAATTTGCCATGTTATTGCTCCCCCTAAGCCTTGGCCCTCATTTTTCTCATGCCTACTAATTTACCTTCATTGCCTGCTCCTAGATTTACATGAAATCTTTTCTCGGGCCATTGTCTAATGTTTCTTGCATCCAATGTTTACAACTGTGTGCATAGTTTATGTTCCTAAACTATTTTTCTATCAGTTTTATGCTTCATAATGATTTTAGGGATCTTTGTAAACTCTACCCCCCCAACTAACCACTCCCAATTTCACACACTGTAATGAGACCTGAACCACTGCAACTTTTTAATAACGGCATGTTGACTTGAATTTTTCCACAGAACACCCAAAGAAGCATTAAAAACTTGTTTTGGGGCCATATGTCCATGAAAGGTTCTTCTGGAACCTGCATTACTCAATGTCTTGATAAGTGCTACAGAAATACATATATATAAATAGAAATGAATAGCAATGATTAGGGACAACTGGGTGATTGCAATTTTTGAGAGGACAAAATTGAAGAAAACACATTATCTTTCTTGATTCACTCATTATTTTGTGTGATTTGAATTTCCATAAAAAACTTCTAACAAATATGTGACTAAGCATTAGAAACATAATAAATTGTGAATGAGAATTCTGTTTTTATTATATTATGTACTTGTTATGTTTGGAATATGTGGGGACTTATTTCTTCTGTGTGTATTGCTAGATAACTTTTAAATTTGTGTCCTTGATAAATATTGTCAGAACTATGTCCTAAAAGATTAAACAGCTAGACAGCTGTTCTTACCAATTCATTAGAGATTTTATGGTTAAACACCATTTGTTTGGTCTGCCTCTAAATTCTTCCTTCAGTATATACTTTACTCTAAATCCAAAAGCCAAAGTCAGATCCCATCCTCCCTTTTTAGACTGCCCCAATATTTTTCAGAGTTAAGATTAAATTCTTTAGCTAAATCTCCAATAAACTGAGCCAAAAGTTCTCTCCCAGTCTGTTTTCTACTTAACTGGCAACACTCAACTGGCAGAAATTTAGAAAAAGCAGAAATGCATGGTCCTATGGCAGATTGATGTGTTATTTCTGATTTCCGTACATGCAACTCTCTCAGTGAAATTATTGGCAGCCATTAAAAGCTAATTACCCTAGTGTTGGTCCAGTTATTTGAATTTATCACTGAGAAACACTTTCATGAATTCAAGGGATTCAAAGAATAACTCATCAAAGTACTTTCATTTCTATGATATTTTCTGTAAATTTGTTTTCACCAGGATTGTTAAGAAGCAGATTAAAAAAAAATAGAAATGTTTACTCTTCCATTTTCATTTCCTCTTCTGTTAACTATTTCATGGACATTTTTTTTCTGATTTTAAAATTTACATTTAATTTTTAAATATAGGGAGTGGACATTTCTGAGATTCAAATGCTAGTGGTTTGCTACCTGCATAGATGTATAACCACAAAGTTGCTTTCTGTATGTATTAAATTTTTATTGCAAAAAAATTTAATCCAAACAAAAAAGTAGAGAGGAGATCACAGTAAAACTGCATGCATCCAGTATGTAGCTGAAAAATCATCAACATTTAAAAGTGAATAAATATAAATTTGCTCTTATAAATATCAAAGTAATCATTCTTAAGAGTCATTTTATAAGTTGATATGTAGTTAAACAAAGGAATTTTATTGCTCCTTAGGCTATTTAAACTAACCTTTATCTTCGCCCTAGAATTTATTATAATTGTTAATACTGTTGAAACTCCTGAATTATTAATAGTGGTTTATCTTAATCCCTCACGTTATTTCTTGCTGTTTTGTTGCTTGGACTTCTCAGACTTTCAAAAATTACTTCAGATATTGCTGCTTCTTACTCTCAGAGAAGAGCTACTTGCTCTTGTAATGATCCTGTGGCATGACTGTGATTTCATCGAACTCAATAAGAGGTCTATTCAAAGGAAATTGAAGTCCTGCCATTAAATTCTAAAACAATTTTCCTTTTGTTTTTTTAGCCAGTTTTTGCATAAGTGCTCCTCCCAAACTTTTCTCAACCAGCGACTTAAATTCTTCACACAGAACAATGGAAATGAGTATATAAGGACAGCGATAAAGAAGCCGGTTAAATAACACTAATAACCTTTAGTAACTTGACTTGCCTCTATCTCTGTACTAAGTCATGAGTCACAAGCTTTTTAAGCCATATAATGATATATCTTACAGACCATTTTCTTTAAATGGAAGTTTTTTCACTGAATAAAATCTCATTTTGAAGCTCATTTTATAAGATAGACACAGAAATGGGTTTTCTGGAGCGAGCGCATCACCTAGTAACTTTTTCCTGTCACACATTTCCATCCCTCCAGCACTCCCTCTAGCCGCTGCAAATCAAAGAATCCCAATCAAAAGCCACACTTACTCCAGGACTGGATCTTTAATAATATTTTTAAAATATGGTTTTATATCAATATGATGGTATACAAGGCCTGTCCAGAAAGTATCCAGCCATGCACTATGATAAAGAGAGACATTTATTGAAGAAGATACAAGATACCAGAAACATTCTACGTAGACAATGATGCCTCAGTCCCCTTCCAACTAGGCACCTTGGGACCTCACACAGTTCTCCCAATTGTTATCAGTTTCCTGAATCTCGTTGATGATCTGTGATCTCTTCCCTTTCAATGGTAATTTTAGTTTGGGGAAAAGTCAGAAGTTGCAGGGTGCCAAATCAGGGCTGTAGGGCAGCTGAGTCAGCTGGGTGATTTGATGTTTTGCCAAAGAACTCTGCATGAGACGTGAGGCGTGAGCAGGCATGCCGTGGTGATAAAGCTGCCAGGCACCAGTTGCCCATAGCTGCAGCCTTCTGAATCGTCCAAATAGTTCTGTGGAGGAATGTCCAAGCTTAACACAAAATTTGATGCAGATTTGTTGCTCTACCCACTCAGTCACTTGAATGCGATGGTCACACAGTACACGTGCTCACTCAACAGTGTCTACCACCCCCACTGAGTAGTACAGTGAAGTCATCATTGTTCACGCATGCCCATTCCAGTCCACTCTCCTTGGCTGCCAGGTTACATTGATATCACGCAAACCATTCTCATTATATTAACAATGGTTGGACTTTTTCTGGACAGACCTTATATACTGTGATCCTGTTTTTAAAACTTTTAATCATGTATGTATTCATGTATATAGATAGATAATAGATAATAAATAGATATATCTCAAATTTGCCTCAAAGGAATCTAAAGAACTAAATAATACTGTGCATGTATTCATACTTGTTAAAGCTGGATAATGGGTGTACCAGAGACAGAGTTCTACAGAAAAACAGAATTGGCGAGAGATATGTATCATATTTGTGTACCTATATCTATCTATATGAACGTTTTCTTGATTTAGATATTCAAGATCAATACCAACTAGATATCAAGCTATGCACTTCATTTGTCTGCATAAATAAATAAATATATATGTATATTGCACTCAGTAAAATTCTTACTTCAAGATGGAAACAAACAAATAAATAGAAAATAATTGTATCAGAATTGGTATAAAACATAGGTGGTGTCAATTATAAAATCAAGTCTACGGCCACTATTTTGAGTATTTCCCTGGAAAGTAAACTAAACAAGGTAAGAGATGAAAATAACGATGGTAATAATAATTATTTGAAAAGCAAAGCATGTAGCCAAGTTCCCAATAATCACTAAATATGCATATACATAGTGCCTTGTATTTTTCTCACTTTGTCCATTTGTTCACTAAAAAATTTACCTATTATAGTCAAGGATCTATTCTAAATATTAGTAATAACAACAATAAGGCATCTATATCTCATAAAATGTATGAGTGACATGTAAGAATATATACGTTGGCCCTATAGATAAGTAACTTGTATATTTCTATGATAGAATGTGACAGTGTGACAGAAAAGGGTCGTAGTCTAACAAGATCAGTGCAGTGTAGCAATTTTATAAAAGATGGAAGTAACAAGCTTTGAGGAAGGACTGCTTTCACAAAATGACACAAACTCTTGGGATGGGCCAGGAAGAACCAGCTCCAGGCTTCCGTGCAGCATTTAAAAAGCCTCACTATGCTGCACTCAAGTCAGTAAAAATAGACCAATACCCGGACACAACATGAAAACTGTTTTTGACTCTATTTTGGGGTAGTTATAGATTCACAGGCATTTGCAAGGACAGGAGAGGGAGGGAGAGAGAGAGAGATCACAGTTGTTCCCAATGGTTATAACATAATTAGAGTATGATATTAAAACTAGAAAATTGATATTGGTAACATGGGTGTCTATGTGTGTATAGTTCTGTGCCATTTTATTATATGGGTACATTGTGTCACTACCACTGTAATCAAGATATACAACTAGTTTATCACTACAAATGTTTCCCTCTTATTACCCTTATATAGGCATACCTACCCCCTACCCTCCACAATCCTACAAATAATCTGTTCTTTGCCTCCACAAGCTACCAATTTCTAGAACAAGTTAAATTATTTCACTGTGATTTGGGGTTTTTTAATTTTATTTGGGTTTCTAATGATTTTCTGCTTTCAAAATTGCATAATTCAGAGCATAAGAATTCATGTTTTATATTTTCTTGTAATTTTTAAATAAGGGCTTTTTAAACACCATCTTGAACCAGAAGTTGGACTTAAGATTTAAAGGGAACACATGTTCTACTGTACAAAAATAGGTTATTAAAGTATTTTACAATGTAAAAGAGGGGACATTAGAAGTAGAAAGGAAACACAACCTAAAATAACAATTGGAGAGGGAACATTTTCCAGCGTATATCTCTTCTGATGCAAGGAGTGAAGTGGCAGAAGAAGAGACAACGTAGAAAGTCATTCTTGTCTGCAAGATAGATCCATTTTAACTCAAAAGGATAATACAGATAAAGAAAAATATCTAATAAGAGTCTACTTCTCAGCTGTCTGTAATCTACTATGGTAAGGTGGAAAGAACATGAGCTTCCAAGTAAAATCATTCAGGATTCAATATCAGCCCTCCCCCCCCCACTTTGAATTCTGACAAATTACATAATTTCCATGACCTTTAGTTTGCTTTTCAATAAGTGGAAAAACTACTGCCTAACAAAGTGAGAATTAAATGAGAACCAAGACAAAGTTCTTAACCTAATGTCTAGAATACATTGAGGGCTAAGATAATATTGCCAATGCATGATGTTCTGTTGAAAAGTCCTAACTCAGTGGAGTGTAAACATAACATTTAACTTTTTTCTGGAAATTATCTTCCTTCAGTATTGCTCAATAACTGAAATTGCTTATTTAATCATCCTGCTTAATGACATAGTACCTCCTATTGGAACCGGTTTCTTATTTACCCTTTTTAACCTGGTGGTAACCTCCAGAACATTGACATTTTCACCTTCTTCCCATTAGCTCACTGCTGTTTTCTTTTTCCTTCTACCTTAGCTTTCATAGTTTATGGCTTTAAAGTCTCTTCTGTGTGTACCCTAGACTCTTACACCTCTGCATTTTCTTTTTCTGTATCCATCCAGCAAAGCTGTAAACTTGAAAGAACCAATAATCTTTTTTTCTCTGCCCTGCATGTAGATTGATAAAAAAGTGCTTGGATAAAATCTACACTAAGGCAGATGAGAACCCCTCTAAATTTATTATTAGCAACCTCAAATAAGGTGGTCAAATTTCCCAACAAATCTATCACTTTCCCTCCAGGGCTTGACAGCCAATCCTCTACCACAGATATTTCAAGCATTCCTTATTGTCTTCAAACCGCCAGCTCCTAGCATCCTCAGCATTTGACTTCACCTCCAATGTCAATGAGAAAGAAAGGAAGGAAGGAAAGAAGGGAGGGAGTGAGGAAGGAAGGAAGGAAACAAGGAAGGGAGTGAGGAAGGAAGGAAGGAAGGAAGGAAGGAAGGAAGGAAGGAAGGAAGGAAGGAAGGAAGGTGGGTGGGAGGAAGGAAGAGAGGAGGGAAGGAAATTTTTCAGACAGAAGCTATCTCATCTCTCTGCCGTCACACCTGTATATTCACATCCATGCATAATCAATCCCCTCCTTCCCTTTTATCATGAGAGAGAAATGGGGTGTCTCTTCCACCTTAGGAGAAATCACTCAGAGTGAGGTGTAAAGACACTATGACCCCTCTCTCTTTCTTAAAACATTCTTTTCCCTTAGATTCTTTGACACCGCAATTTTGTGTTTCTTCTTTACAATCTTTTTCTGTCTCACAGTTGGCCTCTTACTTTTGGAGGTCTTAAATTTCTCCCTCTCACTTTAAACGCTATTGCTAGTCAATTTCATAACCAATTAAGTGGCAAAACCATGCAAACTTACTCTTGAAATGCATTTCACATGTCTCAGCTTTGCTCCACCTCTACTGCGACCACTCAGTTTAAGCTACCACCGAGTTTCAACAGCTGTGCTAAAAGGGCCTCCTCAGTGATTTCCTAACAACCTCTACTAGTTCTTTCTGATCAATTCCCACATGGCAAGTCAATGTGTTATTTTGAAAACTCAGATTTCCTCATGTCATTTGAATGCTTAAAACTTCATTATGGCTTCATGTTCAGGGACTGCTGATTATGCCCCAGAACTCATTCATTAATAACAGAACCCTCTCCAAGTTAAAACTAAGATTTAACAGTGCACATGGCTGCCCAACTAGAAACTGTATTTCCCAGTCTCCTTTGTAGCTAAGGGTGGTCATGGGGTGAGCAAAAGTGGTGTGTGTAACTTCTGGTTCCCTCACAGGAAGCTTCCTGCCCTCCAATTCCTCTTCGTGCTTCCAGGAAGGGGAACTGCCTTGGACTCAGAGGTGGAGACCACTTGTGGGCAACGGCAGAGCTGCCCTGCCACTTTAGATTGCTCACCTCTGTTCTGTTACAGGAAAGGAAAAGAGTGAGACAGAAAAATATGCACCCAGAGTGTGTTATTTGCTTATCAAGCCACTTATTCAAACAGCTTAGGCTATTCCCTAACTAATACTTTTACCATTTCATTAGAGGGAAAAGCAAAATTTTTAATGTAGCCTCAAAGGCCCTAGATAATCTGTCCAGCTTCTGCCTACCATCTAGTTTCCCTTTTTACTTCTCTTCCTCCCATTCTCTATGTCCCAATTTCTCGGACTTCCTTCAGTTTCCCCAAAGATGCTATAGCTCCTTCCTGCCCAAGGCCCTCACACCTTGTATTTGCTCTGTTGGGAATGTTTTCCCCTCTGCTACCCCTCATCTTATTTTATTCATAACTACTTCTCCTTCAGACTTTAACCCAGAGTCATGCGTCCTAGGCAACTGATGCTCCCCCTTCGCCACCATCACAACCCCAAGGAGTTTAGTTAGCTTCCACTGTTAAATGGTCCAACACCACTCTCATCTCTTTTTTGTTGTGAAAAACTTTTTTACCTTCAAAAATATAATACATATGTATGTAATATGAAAAATCATTACAAATCCCCATACAATAAAAATCCAGTTTAAGAAATAGAATTTTATTAATGCCATTTAGTAAGGCACACAGGGGCCCAGCTAGAGACTTTATTTTCCAGCCTCTCTGCAGGTAGCTGTAGTCATGTGAGTACGCATAATTTTACAGCATAGAAATTTTCCAAAACAATATGTTATTGAGTTTGCATGGGTGTGAATATTATAAAAATGTTGCCGTGTTGTCCGTGTCTTCTATTTCTTGCTTTCGTACTCAAATACTATGTTTTTGAGATATCTCTATGTTAATATTTCATTCTTTTTTTATTTATTCCCACATGAGTCTAGTTTAATGGAAATTGTAATATCCTATGTCATGACTGTACCACAACTTATGCATTCTTTTGTTTATGGACAATTAGCTAGTTTCTAGTTTCACATGAAGACACAAGTATATTACATATGTGTACAGACAGTATTTATATGTTTGTATATGTGCACATTACAAATATTGCTGTCATAAGTATTTTGTACCTATATATATTTTTTTTAATGAGTTTTTCTCTACTTGTAAATTTTTTTTTTTTTAGTATGGAGCTACCAAGCCAGGACCACTTTAATTTCTTTCCTCTGCTTGGAAGATTTTCGATGATTAAGTGGAATGATTTTCAACACCAGTCTTGCATGAGGGTTAAATTGTGACTAAAATTTCTCAAGGAAAACTTTTTCTTCCTTCCGTTTCAAGCCAAGACCAAGACAGATATAGTTCTTTGACATTTCCCTTTGAGGGGCTTTTTATAAGACTATAAAACTGCTGTTGTTTGGCTTAGAAAACCTCAGCTATTTATTAGATTTCTCACTGAAGAGAGAATTGGCTTATTGACTGTCATAAATCTCTAATCTGGCCCATTTTGTAGTGAGCTTTGTAATTCCACCTGGCGTTTCGATACTGACTGGTACCACATAAGCAGCTGCTGGCCATTCCGCCCACATTTCTGTAGACGCTGCCTTAAAACTCTGGCTGTTTTCACATTTGACTATGTTTACAATTACTCTCTGACGGATTAATGGTTCCATTTTTAGACACAATACAATGAAATGTGCTTTGTCCTGCTATGGGTTTCCAACAAAGCGCCCCTTTCAATGTTCTACCGTGTGTTCTCTAATCTGTTTTTCAAGGATTTGAGTCTACAGTAATTCATATTTTATTTTAAACATTCTTCTAAAGTAAATCAAAAGGTGAATAATTTTTTTAAAAAACAGGTAACATCAGATTAAACTTTGGCAGTAAGTAAAACATCTTATTTTCTCATCATTAAAAGCATCCCAGGGTGGAATGAAAAGGAGGAATGGTTAAATTCCTTGAAAGGCTTGTAGTCCCAGCTCAGATGGGCAGAAAGAATGACACGAATTAATTAGTTTATGTGACAACACGTGCTGGCTTCACACACTGGCTCCACTCCTAATGAGCCTGTGTGATCACACGACATAGTAGACCTTTCAGGTCTCTCCTCTATAAATTGAGGATGATGATATTTATCTCAGTGGTGTTTATGAGGATTAATTGAAACAATAAATACTGAGGATCTAGAATAGGGCCTAGTGCACAGTAGCCACTGATAATAATTAAAGGTTTTCCCCAAGGTAGCAACTAAACCAAAGCATTTTTTTTGAAGGAGAAGAATCCAAGAGCCTTCATAATATTATAGAGATTTGATGATGAAGCTTAGATAAAGAATAGTTTTTAATTTTTACATTTTGCAATCGTTGTAATAACAACTTATTTAGGATTAAATTATATATTGACCAATTGACCAAATAAACACTAAATGTTTCTTAATGTCATATACTTGACTTGTTTATTTATCTTGGACAATAACTCTTTGGGAAAAAATAGCAGATCCCTGCCTAATTTTACTGAAATAGAGTCCAGTTGAATTAAAGATTTAATTGTTTAAAAAAATAATAAAGGCATAAAGATGTTGGAAGAGTGCATACATATGTTTTAAAAAATAATTTTTGAGTGAACAAGTTTGGTTGTGCAGGACGTAATGTCTAGACACTACAAATGGATAGATTGACAAATCTGACAACATAAAAATTTAAAAATTTGATACCGCATAAATTAAATCTAAATTCGAGGAACAAAAAAATAAACTGTTGGCAGCATATACAAGAAAGTGGGGATTAGTGTACAGAGTGCTTATTAATCAACAGAAAAGTACCAACTTCAAAATTGGCAAAAATACGAATAGACTCCACAAAAAAATTCAAATACACAATAAATATTTAAGTGAATGCTCATCCACATTCGTAATTTTGGAAATGCAAATTCAAACAATAATATGGCAGTTTAAACTTTCAAAATGCTACGCACAAAGGACCCATAGACAAGGACAATGGGGTGGGGATTGTCTTTGGAAGCGGGGGTTGGATGGGACAGGAAAGAGCCATGCGGGGAGAAACGGGGACAACTGTATCTGAACAATAAAAAAGCTTTCAAAATGTTAGGCAGCACACATTTTGTATTTCATTGATGTGAGTGGTAAAGCAGGCACATCTATTCACTGTTGCTGGAAATGTGAATTGCTGGAATGAAATTGGGAATACGTATACCCAAATTTAAAGTGTACATACTTGCTACTAGTCATCTGTTTGCTGAATATGCTGGCACACCAATGCAAAGCTCTCTGTGTTTAAGAATTTTTACTGCAGGGCTGGCTACCCGGTTTTTCTCTTTGAATACTGGATAAATCTAAATGTGTACAAGAGGCAAGTGGTAAAATGAATGAGGCAAGTTTTATCCTTAATATGGTATGCACTTAACTATTAAAAAGCATATGGAAAGGACTACAACATGCATGTTTGGAATGATTTACAAGTTATTATAATGTGAAAAATAGTATGGAAACATATTTTATAAACTCCAAGTTATGTAAAAATATATAAGTATAAATATAGGATATATATTAGATAGTTTTCTGGAAAAAATAAAGAAAAAATTGGGAATAGAATTTGGAATATGAATGTGGAAAGAAGTAGTAAGGTTTTTTATTTACCACTTTTTTTTCTGAAATGTTTGAAAGTTTCTCTAGGCTCAGGTAGGTTTTACTTTAATTTTAAAAACTAATGCAGCTAACATGTTCATTAAACTATATGAATTTTAAAAGCCTGAAGTTAAATTAAATGTCAGTAGAAGACAGCCAGTCATTTTAAGGGTTGAAAATCATGCACTCTTGAAGGGGAACTGTCCAAACCTGACTTTCTTGAGATGAAATGATGCATGTATTGGTGCCTAATGAGTTTTATTTTCCCCTAGATAAAGCCAAAGGAAGATCAAGAGCAGGGACCCACTTTGACTCAGCCCGGAGACGGAGTCGAGCAGTCCTTTATCACATCTCTGGGCACCTGCAAAGAAGAGAAAAGAACAAATTGAAAATAAATAATGTAGGTGGATATGTGTGTGCTCTCTGAATGCAAGAGTTTCCCTGGTGGCAACGTTTGATTCGCTAAAGAAAGGCTCCATTTACTTGTTGGCTTTCCTAGATTTTTTTTCCACTCTGGCTGGTGGGTTCCTATAAAGAACAAACTGGAAAAGGTCAGCAGTCATGAGGCATTTCTGTAATAAAAGTGCTCAATCATAGTGTTATCACAGCACAGAGATTAGAATATCATTGCCGTCAGTACAATACGGTGCCAGGGAAGCTGCAGATGGGGAGATACTGCTAATATTTTATGGGCGAGATGATGCGGCAAGTCATATTGCACATTCATAATATGTTGGTTAAAATTGGTCAACTTTAATTTTAGTACCATCTACTTTGCACTTTATCTAATTTCATTGAATGCTTTTATCCAGGGGGACTATGAACACATCAAAGTCATTACTCCACTTAAAAACCTACATTTTATACAAAACACAGTTGGAAATTTCACACAGTGGAACATTGAATTTGAAATTACATGCGGTATATTATACAATTTTATAAAAAGTTGTACTTTTAGTAAATGACAGTAGAGCTGCTTTCTGAAACCCGGTGCTTATCTGTCAAAAGCCGCAGCAAAGAACTGCCTATAAAGTGTGCTAAGTTTTACATGGCACAGACCCACCAACAGTTCCCACTTCACCTCAGAACTTGTTCTTAGCACTGAGAGACTTCACTGAGAAACCCAGAACTGTGTCAGTTTAGCGGTAGATGTTCAAAGATAATTTTTCAAATGATGATAATGTCACCAATTTTCACTGTGGAATCTCCAGAACACACAATTTTGGGGTGTGTGATGGCTGTGGGTGGCCCATAGGAATACTAAGGGCCTAACTGGCCAGTGACATTAGAAAAAATCACATCAAACAACCAGAGGTATTTCAGAAACGATCTAAGATCCAGAAGTTGTGGGAGTTAGGGACACAAGGATTCTTTGGCATCTTAACATTTTACATGGGAAGCTCAACTACCTAATTTGATATACAAAAGCAGAGTCACCCATCAGACATACAAAGTATCTGCTTCTCTGAGTGTATCCAACAAAGAAAGATGCATTTGCCCAGGTGTGGAGTGAGAGCTGACACCAAAGTGCTGCCAATCTGGTTCTGTGTCGATGGATTCCCTCTGGAACCAGAACAAGCTGTTTTGACCATTTGTGCTCCGGGACCATCAGCCAGGCTGGTGCTGATGTGCCATGTGCCACAGTTGAGAGTCAAGTGCTGTTTATTTTGTCTTGACTTAATATAAAGATTTTCTAAAGATACGTGTGCCTCAGTGTCACGTGGATTTCCTGAGAGTCCACGGATAGACTTGAAACAGGGCACCGGACTTGAGCTGTGGATCCTTCCATGGGTTCCTATTTACATCTGCCTTCAGTTACCAAGTCTGCCTTAGAGACAGTAAACAAGTTCTAGGAAGAAACAAAGGTAACCACATCTGGGTTTGATTCTATGCAAGTCAACCAGCAAAGCACCTAAACAAATATTAGCTAGAGGTTCTGCCCTGCTAAAAGCTGACAGTATCTTCTAGCCTTTAGCTGACAACCATTTGAACATAGCAAGTATTATTGAGCTTTAAAATGCATTTGCTGAACATGCCGTTTTCTCCTTTAAAGTCAACAAAGTACAGAACAGTACTTTAAAATCTCATTTAAAAAATTGTAATTTCCCACTGCTTAGCTTATTTGCTATATTGCCATTCATTTAAGAAGCACAAACATCAGGGTGGATCGTTAAAATAATACGTAGTAATTAAGGACATCTAATTCACACAGTGATCTAACAATGCAGATAACTCTTACTTCTGGAAATGAAGTATGGAATCAGCAATAGCCCTGTTCACTATTCCTTTCAAGGAGAACAGGGCAGAATGGCTAAAAGACAGCAGGAAGAGAGAAGAAAGAAGAGGAAAACGTTATCTGGAGAGTTTATCAGCTAAACAATCTTTGGGAAATCTAGCTATATTAACATTCACACATACAAAAAAGGCTTCTTAATATTTTTGTGGCTCTCTACTATTTACAAATCCCTTTTACATGTAATACATCATATTATTTGATTCTTACAGCAAGCCAGTTCTAGGTAGAGTTTTTATTAATAATATTTGAATGATGGAAAAGGACAACTTACTCCAGATGGTCAAAGTAGAAGCCGTGGATGTGGGACCCAGCTGTGAATCCTGTGACTCAAAGACTCTGTGCTCTGACCCTCCCTGCTGCCTCTCTGATGCAGTTCTGTGGACCAGGAATGTATGATTCAACCACAGATAAAGGGACTCAGCAGGCTGTTAGCAAGGTTCCATCCCAATCAGGATGAGACACCTTTTAGTCATGGCTCTTGCGTTGCCTGGGACATCTTTGGAAAAGGTGTTTAATTTCTGCTTTCCCTGATTTGTTTCTCTAATAAATGACATTGGGGATGATGCAACTATCTCTAACACAAAGAACTGTAAAGATCACATGAGTGCTTTGGGAGCTCAAAAGGAGAGTGCTTTAAATGCTGGAATATTACCAGCAGAGTATGACCAGTCATCATCAAAGGCATATACTCCATTCTGTTTACCCTGTGTGATGACTGTAGAAATATTTTCTTACCCGTTTGCTCATTCAGAAGTTAGTTTCAAAGAAATAGTTTTGGAAACAGTTACATTAATTAGACGTTAGCCTTAACAATTTTGTTTCAGTAATTTATAGGGTAGAGGTTAAATAGCTAAAACACCATTGGTACTAAAGAATATGCTTCAAAATGAATAAGTAATGTATATCTAAAATCAAGAATAGTTGGTTATATTATTCTTTAGGCAATCTCCCGATGTTTCAGGGTCATAAATAAAGTGTTTTCTCCTTGTGAAGAGCACATTTTATAATTATAAGAAATGTTCCTCCATTCAAATGGGTTTTTTATTATTTTTTTATTGTTGTTCAAAAGGTTTTTGATAAAACTTTACAATTACAGTGGTTGGAGGTGAGAAGCATCTATTTTTTTCACTCAGGCGATTTTGTCAAGATGAATGCAGAATTTGGGTGTAAAACCTTTCAGAATTTAAATCTAATCTGAGTTGTGTTAGAGTCTCCAGATCTTTCAAAATAATTTTAGATAATACATTTTAAGTAGCCTGTAAAAATAAAATAGTGTGATATTTTTGTGAGTTGTGAATATAATATATTGCTGACCTTTTGCATCAGCATCATTAATACTTCATATAATCAACATAATCCAAAGAAAATACTTCTTGACTTTTCGTGACCCTCACTCCTAGAGTTGGCTTCTCCCCCGAACAAGGTAAAATTTGTATTTCTGTAACACTGTAGGAAAATAGTTATTTGGATAGAAATTGAGACTCCCACATGGGTTCTAGTGATGCCTTATTGCACAAATATTTACAAAAGGAATTACTTCCTTTTCTAAAAAGGAATTAGAATGCATCATGTCCTATTGCAAATAGAAGTGCTTATCAGCCTTGAGAAGATTGATACATATGGACCCTAACTCTATCCTGAACACCAACCTAAGCTTTGATAACAAGCCCAACAGTTGTACTTCATTCTCTTCTTAGTTCTACCCCCAAATCCATCTTTGGAACCTGTTTCTGGAAGCTAGAGAATGACACAAAGGAGAAAGATAAAGTATCAGGGAATTAAATGGAACGTAGACCTAATGGCAGATAGGCATCCAAAAGTAGTCTGAAAGTAGCGAAGCAGTTTCTCACCATGAAACCCTCACATTAGGAGGTTCCTATGTGGGTTAAGTAAGAATATTAGCAGGGAGTAACATGTGTTAGGAATGCCTACCAAGAAAAGATTCGAGGTAAGGAGCGTCTTAATCTTAACTGAGCAGAAACATCTGGTGACTGATAGCCACCACTAAAGAGCTGAGAGGTCCTGATTGCTCTGAACATTTCCTGAGTCCCCAGGTCTTTCAGGAATCCCTGAAATAAGCAAACACATTGTGACCTACAAGTAACTTGTATTCCAGAACTTTTAACTGTTCTGTTCATTCAATTTGTTGAAATGTAAGTATCCATTCCCTATCTTGTACTTCTCGTTAATTGGGGTCAAAGCAAGGTCTGCAAGTATCTGGTTGTAGGCTTGTCAAATTTCCACACCTGCTATTGTTGGGCGGCCATTTGTCTCATAGCAATGCGAGTTGTTCGTCAATTTCAACTGCTTGCAGAGCAAAGTGCTTTTGCAGTTATAAAAACTCCAGCGATTCTTCTGCATTTAATCAGCTGCCATATATACTCTGGTTTCTCTTCAGAGCAAAGAAATCTTTTGCCTTTTAATCAGCTGCCTTTTTTTTTAATACCATGACTTGAATAGTAACGCATGACTATTGCTCACTTTGCCACCTTAAACAGAGCTAACTAGTGTCAGAATGGATCCATGTCAATCTAGGTTATGAGGTGCGGATTCCCAACTTGAAACTTCATAAAGAACCACAGTGCAAAAATGCAGGTAGTTAGCATAACTGGGTTATATTTCGAAACAAATGGTAACAGATTTTTAAAATACAATGTTGATCATATATCTTTACCTAGGGAACAATGGTACCTTTGTTGTCATTTCATGTCAAATATATTCTTTAGATAATGACTCTCATCTCAGAATTAAAAGTATATGGAGTGTTCTTGTGACAATAGGAATATAAATGTATCTTTGTGTTTTGAATGTGTGTAGGATTATATTTGCTCCTGTGAAAGTTTTTAGGTAACATTTTAGGTAATGATCTTTTTTATTTTTAATGAACAAAATCTAAATTGTTCATTGAACATTCATGACTAAACTCTGCATATTTCTGTCACTTCTAACAAAGATCTCTGCTCAATTTTAGTATATACATCTCTGCTTTTTGCATCACCAACTTCTAAAAATCACTTGTAAGAGATGCTGGCATGTATATGTAAATGATTGCGTATATGTAAATGATTCTCCTTACAACAGTGTGTTTAAGGCTGTGTGATCCTTGTTTCTAACACTGAGTCTCTCTTCTCTTCTTTTTGTCTGTATCCACAGAATGTTTTTGTAGATAAACCTGCATTTCCGGAGTATAAAGTTTCAGATGCAAAGAAGTCCAAATTCATACTTTTGCATTTTAGCACTTTTAAAGCTGGCTGGGACTGGCTTATTCTGTTGGCGACGTTTTATGTTGCCGTGACCGTACCTTACAACGTTTGCTTCATTGGCAACGATGACCTGTCCACCACGCGGAGCACAACGGTCAGTGACATTGCAGTGGAGATCCTCTTTATTATAGGTAAGAGCCGGCAGCTGCTTTCCGACGAGATTTGCCTAGGGGAAGTAAGGGCGTTCCAGGCTTTGCTGACACAAATTTGAACTAAGAGCCATTTGCATGGGCGTGACTTAGCCTCTGATGCAAATTTTGGAGAAGCGCGTACGTATTTGATATATGAATATTGCCTCTTCCAACTTTCTCTTCGTTCCTTTATTTCAAACCAATCTAAACCCATGTTTTGTGTTTCCATCTTTATTTTGTCAAAAAGAGGGCTTTAAAAAAAAGACTTTATGGCTGTTGTGTTTGTACTCTCCTATCCATCATATCTTAACTGTGTGGAGTCAGAGGTGGGCTTGGCAAGAATTCCTGAACGGTGGTCCGATAATGGCCCCGTCTTGGGCTCGGTTCTCTATCTCTTTTTTGACACCTTGATGGTGGTTGCTATCAGCTACCTGGTTGCCAGAGAAAAGGATTACATAATAAGCCTTCCAGTAAATCAGGATGAGCAGTGAGTATCTGATTTTAACTAAGGAGGCCCCCAGGGATGTTTGCTAAGATTATTATCTCTGGAGTATTGGGAATCTCAGGTGAAGCTACATTTCTTCACTCTTGCAAGCCTTTTCCTATATTCCTGTCCCTTAGATCTCGGTCTTGTTTAGACCAAAGCCTAGCTCTTACTGCTCATTCTAAGGCCCAGGAAAGTTCTCCACCGAGGTGTGGCCTTCCAGTGGAGTTCCTTGTACCTCTCATTTATCCCACACCCCCTTCTCTACCTGGTGACGGTGCTATAAGGCAACATCCTTATTGTAAATATGAGAGAATGTTTTGAGAATGTTTTCAAATAGTCAGTGAACAAAGAAATGAGAAATGGATTTTTAAAGTTCAAAGTAAAGGGAATAAGTGAGGTGGGTCTAAACCTCGTTTCAACGGTGGAGGTGGTCTTTTCTTCACGGAGCTGGTAAAGCTTTGGGAGAGTGGGTTCTCTGACTGAAAGAGCACGTGTTTGTTCTGGAAGCCTGTGTATGATCTCTGCGTGGCTTTGGAATCACCATTCACAGGGCGTCTGCTGGACACACCCTCAGAGCTTTGTTAGTACCCCTGCCCCCATCCCCAAAGTGGTGGCTGTAGTATGTTTCGGCCACTAGATGGCAATGTTGTCTAGTTGGGTTGCTTGGTAAGGCTACAGATTCGAGGAAATTTGTCTTTAATTTTTTTTTGACTTAAACTATTCATTATTGGAAAGGTGTAAACGTAAAGGGACATTAAGTCACTGTTAAATGGCAAATAACAACATTCTAGTTTGTAAAAGAATTTAAAATGAAAACTGTAGCCCGACTGGGTGTGTCCACACGCCAGTGCGTTGTGGTTTTACTACATCCTTTTACTTTGCTAACATTTGCTGTCTCCCTCCAACACACACACAAGTTAGCACTCCGAAAAGACTCCTCATAACCTAGTCAAAGTTCTCAAGAACTTGAGAGGCCATTTAACATGTCTAAGTCTGAGTGCCTGCCCAATAAATATTTCATATAATAATAATTCTTACTCTTACTTAAACCTTGGTCATAGGGACCAGGTTATATTATGAACTTTCTCTTCCACTACCCCTGCTTCTTAGATTTTTGACATTCCAAGGGCTTCCAAGCCACTGCTGGTACTGCACGCTCCTTGGCAGATGATGACATGTTTACACTCAGAACTGACACCAGTGAGAAAGATTTTTTTTTTTTTTTAGGCTGTTTTCCTCTGGTAAAGCAATGGAGTCTGGCTTGCTCCCCAATAGTTGCCTCTAAATCTACTGTGTTGTTTCTGCTATTTCATCTATGTTTAAGGCAACAAGATGTTTCTCTAGGGAGACAATACAGTAGTCTCTCGTCTTTGCTGTTTCGCTACCCATGGTCTCAGTTACCTGTGGTCACCCAAGCTCCAAAAATAGTTAGTGGAAAATTCCAGAAATAAACAATGTATACGTTTTAAATTGGGTGCCATTCTGAGTAGCGTGATGAAATCTTGCACCATCCCACTTCACCCTGGATGTGAATCATATTTTGCCCAGCATGCCCAGGGCAGAGAAGCTATGTGCCCATTAGTCACGTAGTAGCCGTCTTGGTTTTCAGATAAACTGTTGTGCTACCTCAGCACTTGTGTTCAAGTTGAGAGATAATTTATCTCTTTTGGAGATTCACAATGAACTTTATAGCATTATAAATACTCTGAGAAACCCAATGATAAAGTTATTTGTACCTCAGAACTCGCTCCTTCCCAGACTACTTAGTAACACTCTTTTGGGAAGACTGACTTAAAAGCATTCTTCCCTGATAGATTCACCATAAAGGACATCAGAATGTAATTATGCTAGTCAAAATATAAATATGAAAGATGAGCTTGAATCTCTCCTAACTATTCTCTTCCTCTTAAAATAAACTGTCTGTAAGCCACATTAGTTCTTTAGGATCAATAGGACTCAAGGCTTAACTTTAAGTTCCAAAGTAGCTATAAAATTACTTTTAGTTTGAAAACCACCATGCATAACTTAACTGCTGATTCCAAGCCTTACGGAAACTTAAAATGAGAAGTGACCTACTGGTGACTTATGGAATCCAATCTTCCTTACTTTATAGGTGGGAAACTGAACCCTGGTGATTTGCTCAAAGCCCCATAACTAACGAGGGCAGACTCAGGTGTCCTAGTTGTTAGAAAATGTTTCTTAAGAGTTTATAATCAATATGATTCCATTTTCTGAAAAATTCCACCCCACTTGCTTTCCTTTATTTAAAGCAATGAAGCAGAAAATGAGAGGAAAAAAGGTGCCAACTCCTTTCTCTTTCTCCCGTGACTGCAGAAATGAATAGCTCAAATCTCTGAAATCTTGGTGGTTAAAACTGTAGTACATCTATAGGTCCAACAATCACCTCTTCCATTTGCTTGCTAAAAACCTGAAGAACCCAGTTCTGTGCAGGCAGCACTATGCCCAGACAGACCCAGGGACTGAACTAGGGATATTCTAAGTCAGTGGTAATGCCCTTCCTTTAGTCACTTTCAGGACTAAGGGTAAGTATGTGACCAGTTCTGTCCAATAAGATATAAAGAGGTCATTGCTGAGGGCTTCTTGGAAATCATTTTTCCCCTGAATAAAAAATAGAGACCGGCGAGGGGAAGATATTTGTGTCCCTATTCCTTCTTTTCCCTGCGGATGTCGGGTGGGAGGATGTGATGTGTGTAACTACTGCAGCCATCCTTAACCATTAGACAGGTCTAGGAAAGAAGGTGAGGAGGGCAGAGCAGCAAGTTGAGAGCAGCGTCTCTGGTGATGTCATCATCTTCCTCTTATTGTAGCCACTGTTAATTAGCTATCATGTTACTGATAGTTCCTGTATATCATCTAAAAATATACACACACACACACACACACACGAAACACTCTAGCATCTGTGACCTTTTGCGCTGGGTCATTTCAGAAGTTTTAAGATATATTATATCCTTTCCAAAGGAACAGAATGCCCTTTTTTCTGTCTTGTCATCCCACTCTCAGCCTATCTAGGAAGTGTCCGCACATTCTTCTTATCTGCTGTTATAACCATGGAGGCTTAGAATCGTAGGCTTGCTCCGTGAAGTTACAACTCTGCCTGACTTGATCTCTCTGAGAGCTCTTCAGAAAGCTAATGGTCAAAGGAAATTTGGTGTGCAATCCTCCTTCCCATTTGCTATGTTTACCTTAGTCACGGAAGGATGATCCAAGAGTCGTGCGAGATAAGGGTCATTGCACCTTCTGCAGACTCTCCTGTCCAGGACCGAACATCTAGTACCCTTCCCCATTTCCCACTAGCAGTGCTCCCCAATTATTGTGACAATTCCAAACAGCCCAGACGTATTTGAAAGGGATTGCCCCCCAGTGTTACATTTTTAAGGTTATTATACTTTATGTAGAGTTAGGAAGTTCTAGGTCACTGGTTCTCAGTGGAGACAGTATCACAACTAAAAAACATTTCAGAAATACGTAGGTTTGACTTTAATTCATTAATCAACCCTACCATCATTTGGTGTTTGTTTAGTGCTTTTAGAATGATTTACAATTTATAAATGATTTTATCCCAACTAGTGAACAGAATTCCTATAAATGCAATATTTCTTATAAGCATATATCTAAATTTTTGTCATTTCTGAATATTTTAATTCTTTCTCCTTTTGTGTGCAATGCTTTATTAACCAGCATTTTTATTCACTTACACATCACCACATTTTGCTACTTCAGAATGTTTATTTCTTCATATCATTTAATTTTTATTATAACCTCATGACACAATTACAGCAGGTATATCTGTTCATGCAAATAAGGAAAAGGGGAAAAACAGGAAGCAGCTTATACACGATCTAAACTAATTACTGACCAAGCTAGGACTACAGCCCCAAACCCATTTGTAAAATGGGCAAAATAGTAACAATTTGGTGAGGATTTAATGAAGTCATTTTACCAACAATAAGCTCACTCACTGTTCAATCAGTAATAATGAGTATTGTCGATAATGTTACCAAGCCCCTATCTCTTTAGTTCGTTTCAGTATCCACTATTTTCAGGAAATCAGCGCTCTTTAATTCACATGAAAATCCAGCTAATCATGGGAGTAAGGTAGACTAGAACTTCCACGTCCCTTAGCTTTCAGGAACACAAGTGTCTGGGGACTCATTTACCACTTAAAGGAGCTGAGACTTTTACAGCTACGTGTACAGGCAGGGCTCAGCATTCTTTTAGAAAAGCCGAAAGAAGGTCTCTTCAATACCATCCTCTTACATTCACCCAAGTCCTGCGTTCTTTATATGCAGCACTTCCGGATCTGGTGCGCATTTAATGATCCCGAACAATGTTATAGGCAATTATCCCAGAGTCTTCTCCCATCCAATCTTCCATCACAACTTCTGGGAACAAGGCAATACGCTGACCTGCATTCCATCTCCTCCTCTTTTCTTCCCAGCTCTGGTGAGGCCTGAAAGGCACAAGCTGGGTTTCCTGTAACACCGTCTAAAAGGAAGTCGTTAGCTAAGGTCTTAATTACTAGCTTTGGAGTAACTGAGTCTTGTGTCTGTTCAACAACTTCATAATTCTCTTGAATCTGTGTTCAATTTCTAATAGTATTTTAAAATACATGGTTGTTGTGTAAAGCTTTCTCCAAATCCCCTCTTCATTGTGCACAGTCTTTGTAAATACCATATTTTTCGGACCATAACATGCACCTAGGTTTTAGAGGAGGAAAATAGGAAAAAAAATTTGAAGCGAAAAACGTGGTAAAATATTTAATAACTAAATAACATAATATTTCACCAATGTAAATGTAAGCTACATTTGGACTATAAGACGTACCCCCATTTTCCTCCCAAATTTGGGGGGAAAGGTCCGAAAAATACGATATGTCTTTTTCCACTTAACATCGAACTGCAGAGTAATCATACATTTCAACTCCAGTTTGAAAACTCTCCAGTAGAAATGCAAGGCTCAAAACAAGTTCTTTCATTCTTTCAGCATTCTTTGGTGTCTTTTTCTGTTAGAGTAAAATGTATAAATCTCAGCGGAATCTGAAAGAGTGTAGACATTTTATTGGTATTTTATTGTCCAAGCAAACCCCAACTTATGGTCATTGTCCCGAGAAGTGCAAAGACATACCATTTCCCCCTTAGTTAAATGACTAAAATTGAAGATAAAGACATGGATGCTGTAGAGCAGGGGCATCAAACACATTTTCACCAGGGGCCACATCAGCTTCGCGGTTGCTTTCAAAGGGCTGAATGCAATTTCAGGACTGTATAAATGTAACTACTCCTTAACTAGGGGCAAGGAGCTCGGCGCTGCTGCTGGGTAGAAACAAGGTGCTGGCCGGATAAAACAAGGTGGAGGGCCGGATTAGGCCTGTGGGCTTTGTGTTTGCCACCTGTGCTGTAGAGAAAGATTTCTAACGATAAAGTTAAAATTTTATGATGAGGAGGGAATTAAAATAAATTTCACTGCTGAACGATTTGGGCATTCTGGTATTCCCAAACTAAGATTTAGAAGCTTTGATTGGTTAGCATTTAATTATCTCTTAGTTTGGGTCCCTTCCTCCCTCTCTTTTTTTTTTTTCCTCATTCTCATTCTTTTTTTTTCCTACCTCTCATATAATCAGTCTCTTCCCTAGTCTTCCTCTGCCTTTCAAACACAGGATAACAATGAAAGGCCACACATAACACCCCATGTCTGTACACCTGCACCGTCCACCAGTGATCACTGCTCTTGGATTGAGTAATAAGGAGTAATTCGTAGCCATAGCTCAGATTTGACTTCTGGTCCATGTGCCATTTTTCACCCAACTATGAGAGTGTTCCCAGTGCCTACATTCCCAGAAAATGCATTTGTCGTATCAAGTAAATGGAATGTCTTGTACTGAACATTAACCATTGACTAGAAATGAATCAATGCCTACTCGGCTACTGACCAGCTATTTTCTGCTGAGTAAATCTAAGCCCAAGGATAAGAATAACTAGCATAACTAAACAGACAAACAAAGAGCCCAGAAAATCACCCTGCCACTTCAGATGTCCAGAGAAGTGTCACATACCCAGTGTCTTATCTGGAAATGAAGAGATTTTGAATGTCACAATGCCTTGGGGATGGGGCAGGGCTGGGGGCAGAGTGTAATGAAAAGTAAGGTAGTATTTTCACTATTGTTATTAAGGGCTCCCAAATAGGTTGGCTTAAAACCACCCACCTAAGCATTAGAGCAAAGAGTGGAATGGCATTTATTTTGCAAATAAACTATCAGTTAAATTATTGCTTCTTTAGGCTTTTCAGAATTCCTCATGGGAAGAGGAAGTGCTATGATAAATGAGCTATTGAATGGATACCCCGAATATGTGACCACTGTATTTTCCTCAACCACGTGAAACTGCAAAGCATAGTTTTCATTTTATTGGTTCAAATATAGCAATTAAGAGTTTCCTTAGGCTACAATAATGAGTTTATGTTTGATTATAAAGAGTACTTTATTCATCATCATTTCCTATTAGGCAGACAAGTAGATTTTTAGAAATATTCCCACTATTCTTTGCTACGAACAAAATCACTAAATGACAATGTTCTAACAAGCCAACAAATTACATTCTCAAGGCATTTTTCCTTTGAATAGTTTAATTTCTCCTCTGTCGATATACCGTGCTAATTACATAAGGTTTAAAACAGAAGCACTGGAGAGGAACAAAGGGCCTTCAGCCACATCCATCCCAACATAACCACCGCCTCCGTGTGAAGAAGTCTTTCTGGCGGTGTTTCCTCTCTTTCTCTTCACGTGCTTGTCATCATAGCCTCTGCAAGTGCAGGTGTCTTTTATTTTATATAACATTTTTATATAAGTATTTCTACATAAAACACTTAAGGTGAAATACTTAAATCTTGTATAAGTATACTTATATTTATGGATTTTATTTTATATAAGTATTTTATATTTATATAAGTATTTTACTTTATATGTTTTATAAATATGTATAAACATTTAATATTCAGATGACTTTTTCCACTTAAGTAAAAAATAATAAAGAACATCTCTGTGAAAAATATATTTATTCAGTAACAAAGCAAATACATATTGAATGCCCATTGTTTGCCAGGCACTGTTTTGGAAATAGAACAGTGAAACAAATAAGAGACACTTGCCCTTATAGGATTTATAATCCAGTAGGAGACAAATAGGAAACCAAACAAATAGGTAAAATAAATAGTATGTTAGACAATGGTGAGTTGCTTGGAGCAAGTAAAGCAGAGAAGGGGGAAGGAATGGGCTGCAATGGAAAGCTAATGGAGAACGTGACATTTAAATAAAAAATGGAGGGAAAGCAAGGAGACAATCAACTGCATGTCTTGATGAAGAACATTCCAGAGAAAGAGGGCATCAAATGCCAGGGACCCTACTCCTGCATTGAAAATTGTTTTAAGGAGTGGGATTATTTGGCCAAAGAATGTAAATATATAGCACTTATAAAAAGTTCAGGGTGTTGTTTTTGAGTCACATTTTCCTTACAGCACTTATGGGTCCATAATATTCTGGTTGGGAAGCAAGTTGTTCATGTTAATATTTTTTACAGTAGCGACTAGTGGGAGAAGTTCTAGGTGTATGTTCCTTTCTGAATGTTTTTTAACTCTACAAGGCATTTTATTTAATGGAGTAATTAAGATAAAATAATGTTATCAATACTGTATTATTGTTATTTATTCTTATTTTTTTCCTTAGAACAGGGGTGTCAGACTCATTTTCACCGGGGGCCACATCAGCCTAGCAGTTGCCTTCAAAGGGCTGAAATAATTTTAGGACTCTATAAATGTAACTGCTCCTTAACAGTTAAGGAGCTGAAATTACATACGGCCCTTTGAAGGCAACCACGAGGCTGATGTGGCCCCCGGTGAAAATGAGTTTGACACCCCTGCCTTAGAAGATTAGATATATATGGAAAATCAACTTGTATTTGCCTGACAGACACAACACTTATTTCACAATGTACCTGAATTCACTGTGTTTAAATATGAAACATTCGTGAGATAGCAAATTTGGAGGAAAATTGTCTTAGCTGCCCTGAGACTTACATATTACAGTAAATAGACTATGGAA